>NC_134687.1:62266602-62866602 GCF_050947455.1 Rhinoderma darwinii
CAGCCTTCCTTTTTGCACACTGACAGACCGATTCTGGTGACCGCTCCTCTGACACAGATCTTAGATTAGGGTATGCGGAGATCTCTTCCTAATGTGGGGATTGGTGCAGATTGAGAGAGCTTGCAAAGGAAATGGGTTTTGAGGTGGCCAAGCCACTCATTTTCTGAAGTGTTTGGTTTAAGAGATCCGTAAGGGGTACGCCGTCTACGGTGTATATCCCCGATTTATGTACCGTAATTATTTCCTGTGGAAACAAAGATTTAGCATATTGAAATTTAACACATCCAATACATAATTCCCCCATCTGATGTCTGAGGATAGTCGGGCTTTCACCATACACTTTCGACTGTCACTGAGAGGAGATGGCTCTACTAACCTTTTGTATGTATTTTATGTGTAGGTAACTAGAGCTCTCTGCAACATTACTTACTGACTAGAGTTGAATACATGGACTCTACTTTCCTGCTTCCCTTCCCACAGCCATGGTGTTTAAGAATAAAATTGTGACTGTCTGCAACCATCAGTATGAGGCGTTTACCGCATACAGCTTATACAGCTCCCATTAAACTTGATAATAAATTAGTATGTTCCTAATGGTAGATGCAGGCAGCCAGAGTGTACTATTTAACTCTCTAACCCCCGTGTTTCCCTTCACACAGTCATAAAGTGAATGGCCCCTCTTTAACAATATTGTATTTTACAATACATTTTGTTACAAAAAAACACAATTCCAGCCATCAAAGGGGTTTTCCAGGGATGCAAAATTTTTGCTATGGGCAGTGTACGAGCACGGAGTTATCTGAAAGGACACAAACAAAATGGTGCCGGCATTGAAACATAAGCAAAGAATGAACGGCACTGGCATTGAGGAGGCTGCGGACCAATAGGATGCCTCAAACCCAGGTCTATGTCAGAAGTCCCGGGTTTGAGGCATCCTATTGGATCACAGCTTCCTCAATGCCAGCGCCTTCATGGTCTGCTTACGCTTCAATGCCGGCAATGTTTACTTTGCTTTCATGCTATTCCTAAGTGCTTGTCACCCTTTTTGGGCACGGAGGAATAAGCGTGTGTCGAAGTAAAAAAACACGTGAATGAAAAGCAGAACTTCCTGCCGGCCAGAGGTAGTGGGAATAGGAACAAATGTGTTCCAATTTTTGACACAATTTTTATTAGGAAGTTTATTTAATTTAGACAAAGAGTATAAGTACAAAAGTTGTGTCCCTAGAAAGCCCCTTCAAGGATGCAGTCGCACGTGGCATATTTGCCTTGGACATCGGAAATTATTTTTATGCTACGGACATACAATAGGAAATATATTCCACAACTCGTGTTTTTCCTATAGGTTTACATTGTACAGTATACAAATACGCCACATGTGACTGCACCCTGCGTGCGCCAAAACTGCAGCGTAATACAGTACCAGAATAGACTGAGATTCCAGTACACGCTGCACGTAAATTGACATGCGGTTCAGATTTTAAAATCTGCAGCATGTCAATCTATCTCGCGTTTCCGCTTGCGAATTCTATTTGCCTGGTGCAGAGGAAAATCACATGAAAACACTCAGCATGAAAAAGTCGCGATTTCCGCACCAAAGCGTAAAAACCGCACAAAAACGCATCAAATGCAAAAACAGCGGGCAAATACCGCCACAAAAAAATAATGAAAACAAGCGCCGCAGGTTTTTTTTCTGCCGCCCATTGTCAGAGGCAGAAACCACTCAAAGAAAAAGCATGCCATTTTTTTTCTGGGAGTGGCCATAAGCCTTCACCTCACATTGACATCAATGGGGGGGGGGGGGCAATTTGCATCTGAATCAGCCTCCAATAACTGACCCAGTTTCCACGTCAAAATTTGTGCCAAAGAAATGCTGTGTGAACTGAGCCTTAGATGTAAAACCCATGCTGCCCATTTAGTTAAAAAAACAAAAACTTTTTTTTTTTCTTTTGGATGATTGCTTGAGTTGTGAGAAGTTTTGCCTGTTCGTTCCTTGGCTGTACTCCTAAAACAAACAAATATTTCTTTTCAGGGATTTAAATGGATTAGTCAAAACAAAGGTGTTGGAAATGGTATAGATGTAATGTGCTCTTTTTTTTGTCCCTAGCACTATACAATGCATTGCTGCTTTCTAATATTCCTTATTCTGGTTGAGTATACTTTTCAAGTCTTAGGCCTCATGCACACGACTGTAGCCATGTGCACGGCCGTGATTTTCGGGTCGGCTGGCCGCAGAGATTTACCCGAGAGCCGCCCGCAAATCGCGGGCCATGCACATGGCTGCGTGCATTATTTTCTATGAGCCTGGACCGCAAAAGATAGCCGTAATAAGACATGTCTGTTCTTTTTGCGGTCCGGGCTCCTGGGCCATGCACGGACCGTGGAAACCACGGTCATGTGCATGGGCCCATTGAAATGAATGGGACCGCAAATCTCCCGTGGACTTTCGGGGGAATAGCGGCCGCAAAAGCACGTTCGTGTGCATGGGGCCTTAAACTTCAGGTCCCCCTAATATAAGTTGATAGCCAGGAGCTCTTATTCCTGGGATCCCAAAGATAAATTGTCAGTTGGGGAACTTCCAGTTGTCACCACTCCTGCTGTCCTCCAGGTCTGAAAATCAAGGTGGATGCTCCTCTCCACTTTGAATGATAGAAGCAGGTCCCAATTTTGAGACCCAATTGAAGGCAACGCCTTTTTAAAGAATTCTGCTTTTAAGACCGCTTACGACCTTGGAAAAAGACATGTCCACCTTTTTGAATACATGTAGGAAATCTCCTAAATCAGGTGGTTTTAGTTGGACCACAAATGGCAAAGTGTAGTATTAAATGTTAAGAAGTAGTTTAAAGTGTTTGGTTGGTGAATATATAGCTTCACTTGTTTAAAGAGACACTGTCACCATATTATAAGTGCCCTATTTCCTACATAAGGAGATGGCTGCTATAATGTAGGTGACAGCAGTGCTTTTTATTTAGAAAAACGATCTATTTTTACCACGTTAGGAGCGATTTTTAGCTTTATGCTAATGACTTGCTTAATGCCCAAGTGGGCGTGTTTTTTCTTTAGACCAAGTGGGCGTTGTACAGAGGAGTGTATGACGCTGACCAATCAGTGACAAATCAGCGTCATGCACTTCTCTCCATTCATTTACTCAGCGCATAGTGGCACTGCGTTGTTCACTATGTGCTGTCTTATACTGACACATTAACATTACTGAAGTGTTTAAACAGTGAATAGACATTCCTTCCAGCCGTTTCTATGGTACTTACTTCAGAGCAAGCGTAATCTCCCTGTAACCTGTCATTTACAGCGTGATCTCGAGAGATTACGCTTGCTCTGCTGTAAATAACACAGTAACATTAATGAAGTGTCGGGATTGTGAATAAACATCCCGTCCTGGCTGGAAGGAATGTCTATTCACAGTCTAAACACTTCAGTAACGTTAATGTGTCAGTATAAGACAGCACATATCGAACAATGCAGTGTCCCTATGTGCTGACTAAATGAATGACCAATCAGCGTCATACACTTCTCTTCACTGATTGGTCAGCGTCATACACTCCCCTGTACAACGCCCACTTGGTCTAAAGAAAAAACACACCCACTTGGGCATTAAGAAAGTCATTATCATAAAGCTAAAATCGCTCTTAACGTGGTTAAAAATAGATCGTTTTTCTAAATAAAAAGCACTGCTGTCACCTACATTACAGCGCCCATCCCCTTATGTAGAGCTAGGGCACTTATAATGTGGTGACAGAGTCTCTTTAATGTTGCTGTTTGATTTACATTTATAAATTTGATGAATTGCAGCATGAAGGAAAAACTTTCTTCGTCATTATTACCACATTATTGTATATAAATATTTTTTTTTTTTTAGATGTGCTCTGGTATCTTTCATAGTTCCCATTAATAAGTATTCGCCTTGGGTTATATCTATTCCTTTTAATATTTTTCAGTAAGCAATCTGTTAGCAAAGCATTTAAAGTAACTGTTTAAGATATTAGGGCAGTGTGGAAAGTCTTGGCATTGGGAAAGGTTTACTGACACATAAAAGAGGTTGATTTTGTTGCCGGTTATTACAACCGTCCTTGTGTTTCCTGTATTCTGAATATTAAGAAACTTCTTTTTTTTTTTTTTTTTAAGGTTTATAGATGTAACTCTTATTGAATACAGCCAACAGAAGTATTTTGAATTCTTAGGAATATCGTTCTTGACCACCTCATACACTACACGGAGATAGACAGATACATCGTATCCCTGGCTTACAATCTATTGGGGAAATTATGGTAGATACAAGAAGTTGGAGGGGAATGAACAGCTGTTTTCTTGGAAGGAGAAAGTAGTCTTGGAACAGTAATTGAGGGAGACCTAAGCCAGGTCAAAGCTTGTTGAAAAAGATGGATTTAAAGGGTTCTTGACTTGGGAACCGGCAGATGGCATGAGGCATAGAATAAGGAAGACGTGAGAGGAGTTCTGGATATGAGAGTTGGAGGAAGGTATACGTGTGGTGGAGAGAAGTTTATTGGCAGAGTGAAGATTGTGTGTAGGTTGGTACCTGAATATTAGCGGTGAGGAGCCGGTAAGTTCTGACCAATCATGCGGTTTGTGGAATATATATTATACTGGTCTTTAAGATGCACTGTCCTAATCCAACTGTGCGGCGAGCCTACTCAGGTGCCTACTGGTTGTTGGCAAGGCAGAACTGTTAAAGCCGTCTTGACAAAAGTGACTGACTGGTGTAGCATTATAATTGGGTCCATGCTCCTGTACATGACAATGTGTCGCTATGAGATTTGGCGAAGGCTAAACTGTAGGGTGAAATTGAAGGGATTTTGAAATCTTCACCTTAAAGGTCCCTAAGAAGGGTATAGTCTATGTTCATGGAATCCTCCGGTTGTATTTCCAGAGCCTCCAATAGGATCCACTGACTGCTTGCATGTGGTATTTCCACAATTGATCAATAGAAGTGTGGTCGTAATAAATCCGAGGTCAGGGCTGGCAGAGTTCATGCAACGTGAGACCGCTTGCAATCCTAAGGGAGAGTCCAGAAACGGTCTGGGTCAAATCCAATACAGCAAACAAAAACACATTCACAAATGGACAGGATGCAAAGAACCTTGTTGCTCTGAGCAACTTTATATTATCACAAGTGATTAGCCACAGGCTGAGCGCCGACCAGTCTTTTTAAGATGTAGCAGAGCTTGTGCTGCTCTGTGCTGGTGATAAAAAGATAGGGGTGTCGGCGGCACAAGTATGTGTAGCGGCCATCGTTGCATTGTTTTATACTGGGTTCAGGAGATAAATGAAACACTATTTTCAAATACCTTTTTATATGGGAATTCTGAGTGGGTCCCACTGCTCAGGAATATTATCTGTTAGCCAGAACAGAGTGGCTACACAGAACGTATTTTGCTCTAGTGAACTTGTCATGTCTGTGCATTACTTTGACAACCTATTAATTTCAATGAGGACGATGTAATGCTTAATTTCCCCTCTGCAGGCGCTGTAGGGAATTTGGGAACACTTTCAGGCCAGGTTCTCCCACAGATTATATCTGATTGCTGGTAAATCCAGCAGCGGTACACCCTGCGTCGAGTATTACTTCTAACACAAACAGATTGTCTAAATCGGACAACCCTTTTGAGAGATACATTTATAATATTGGGTATTACTACAACCAATGGTAAGGTCTAGACCTCTCCATGATCTGGCTAGCGAGTATAAAAAAAGTTGCGCCTGTGGATTACACAAAAAAAAAAAAAAAAAGTGATCTATAGACAAATCTGTTTAAGATCATGAGGTCATAAAATTTTTTTTTTTTTAACTATTATGCTCCTCAAAATATTGAGTCCGCTAGGCCTGGGTTATACAACTTTTTTTATTTTTTTTATTTTTTTATTTCGCAAGCTTTGCAGCATACTATATGAATTTGAGAGACTGACTCTCACAGGAATACATTGAGGCTTGCAGCTGACAGACATGGCCTCAGATGCTGTTTAATAAATTCCGTCCATTATGTTTCTAGTAGAACATTAGAAGTCCCAGGTTAAACATTCTGAGCCATAGAAAAGTCACAGATGCCGCAAAAGTCACAATTTGCTAAAAAAAATGTAGACACCTCGTGCATTTGTGGTGCTTTCAAAAGTGGGCAGAGCTTAGCTGAAGGGCGGGTCGCCTGCGGCCCAGCAAATTTACTATAATTTACTACTGAAAGTTGCATAAATAGCGCAAATCTACTCTAGCACATAGCTGGAGTAGATTCGATTTTTATGCCGCATTGACATTCATAGATGCGCCTAATTTATTAATAGGTGTGCGCCACTTAATAAATTTAGGCGTATCTTACTCCAACGTTGTTTAGTTTAAGAATATCGTATGAAACGCCAGTCTTATTCAATTCCCCCTGTGTCTTTTTCCAGCTGTTAAGGTACCAGGCAATTTTTTATTTTTTTATTTTTCTGTTTTTAAATGTGGGCAGCTATGCGCCTGAGGTCTGAAGATCTGGGCAATAACTTCAGGAAAGTGAGATATTGGGGCAAATGGTAAAGTTGTGAAATCAGTAGATTATCTATATTGGTAGTGTAATTATATGATCAGTTGTACAATACTAATGTTCTTTTTTTAAAGTATGTCACTTGTATTGTGTGACCGTACAGGTATGTTAAACCGGCTCTAGTGGCCAACAGACACTCCCTCGCTGAGGGTTAAATTGCAGGTAAAGGAAGTGGAACGCCTAAATACTTATTCAGAAAAGTGTCTTTTGAGCTATGAACAATGTTCGAATTGTGAAAGTGCATGTCGGTCTGTAATGAGATACAAGAAAGCAGCTATAGCTTTGAACAGTCCTCAGAGCTTACAAATAATTTCCACCCAAAAAGATGACCCCACAAAGGTAAAGTGTAAAGAATCTTGCCTACAGACCATGATCTGCTCACCAGAAGAATAAGGTTTGAGTAATTGCCATTAGTGCCTCCTGTGTGACAGACTGAAAAGTCAGCCAGTGACCCTGCACTATGTATCGGGGCTTTTTGACCTGGTTTGTCCTGTCCACTAAATCCCATCAGGCTGCAGACCTTTGGATATTATTCCATGAGAATATACTTAGAATTTTGGGTTCTTTTGTAAATTTTGTCCTGAGCTTGAAAACCAAGGCATGTCCATACCATTCCATTACTTCACTGCTGGCCAAATTCATAATGTGAACGCTTGACATTTTGAAATGAGTACTATTCCAGATGTCGCGTCAAGAAAAATATATTCTGAAATTCATGCCGTTTTCTAGGATATCGTAAACTTTTTATAGTAGGATACAATTTAGCATCAAAGTTCAAACCAGATTAATATGACATAGTGAAATCACAGTCAGGCTTTGCAGCAATGCATATGAATAAAAAATAAAGTGCTCAAGAGCTTAGCCCTATGAGAGCAAGGACATAAAATGTTGTCGCATTTGACAGATAAGCAGCTTCTTGACTCTTTCCGTGCCTGCCGTAGAATATAAAGGAAAAAAAAAACATGTAAGGCCAGTTTTTCTGAGCTTCTCCTCCTGTTACTGGCTGTGCCAGCTGACTTCTACTGGAAAATGGGGATAATAGTAGCGTAGGCTAAAAAGACACGGGTCCGTCAAGTTCAACCTTTCTCAATCAATTACACATCTTTCATTGCTTGTTTTTTTTTTTGTTTTTTTTTTTTTACGAATGGTATTGAAGGTTATAATTAAATCTACCCTTTTATTTATTTATTTATTTTTTTTAATCCTGACATAATATCTGCTACTATTACCTCTTTGAGTAGGGAATTCCATAGTTTGACTTCTCTAACTGTAAAGAACTCTTTCCTATATTGATGTCTGAAACACCTTTCTTCCACAAGCAATGAATCTCCCCTGGTCGTTTTAGTAAGAACAGATTATGTGAGTTCTTTGTATTGACCACACATATACATGTTGATAAGATCACCTTGAAGGTGTCTTTTTGGTTTTTGTTTTTTGTAAGCTTAACAAGCTCAATTTTTCTAGGTCTTTATTGTAAGAGACACCTCCCATCTCATTTAATAATCTAGTCGCTCGCCTTAGTACCCTCTCCAGCTCGCCTATATACTTATTGCAATCTGAAGCCCAAAACTGAATCCTGAATAATATTCCCCATAAGGCCACCTCTTGAATAGAGGGGTAATTTTACATTTGAGTTCTGAGTTTGTATCTCTTTATGCACCCTAAAATCTAATTTTCTTTTTGCAGCTGCTGCTTGACATTGAGTGCTGCTGCTTGGCTTGCTAGTAACCAGAATAACCAGGTCCTCTTCTATTATCCCAAGTTAAATTCCATTTAATATATATGCATTAATGCTATTCTTGCGGCCTAGGTGCATTACTTAACTTTTTTATCAGCAACATTAAAATTAATCTGCCATATTTTTGCTCATGCTGCCGGTTTTCTGTAATATTTTATAATCAAGTTTTAAGTATTTGACAGTTTTGTATAGTGAGCAAAAATCGACACCTTACTATCAATCCCATTATAAAAGGTCATTAATAAAGAGACTAAAAAGAATTGGGCATAATTACACGGCCCGACGTGGGCCGTGTAAATGAGCGCCGATCAACGAGAAATTTAAGCCTTTCACATGGAGCAATAATTGCTTATGTAAAGGGTCTAGTGCTTGTTACTCCGATCGCTCGTCCCCATACATTTTCATCCTGTCGGCAGAGCATCTCTCATTACACAGGAAGATGTGCTGCCGACAATGATTTTTAATACTGCATAAAAGAGCAGATCAGCCGATGACCGTTCATCGGCTGATCACGTTTTAAAGGAGCATTTATTTGAATGCTTGTTTGCCCAATCATGGGCACATGTAATTGGGCCTTTACACAGATCCTTGCAATACCCCACTGCGAACTTCAGCCTATTTTGAGTGTTTACTGGTTACGACGACTGTTTTCTGTCCCTTAATTCTTTACCCACATTCATACCTGGTCCCCCCAGTCCCTGCCTCTCTAGCTTCAGAATAAGGCTGTTGTGGTAGATCTAGATTTAGCAAAAGCATTTAATACTGTACCACACATCCGTTGCATGACCAACTTTCAGATTTGCACTTACCACCTCATAGAAACCGACGCATGCTGGTTAGGCTGTTTTTCATGAATCCATGCTGGTTCATCCGTTTATTCACTGATCTATTTTTTACAGTCCATCTCTTAGATGACCTATGCACGGTCATAGGAAAAATGTGTCCATTAGCGGCTGGAGAGCGGGGGGTATCGTGAATATACTTGGACTTATACTTGGGGTGCTGGCCGTGGGCCGCAATTATACGTTCTAAATATTCTTAACTTATGGAACATTAACTAATAAGTGACAGGATGCTGAAATCCGCGTGTCAGTCACTTCTTTATGCTGCCCTCTGACAGATCCTCTTAAATGGCTCCGTCTGACTATTCCTCAGCCACAAGGCAAGTCCGGATTATGAATAAGGGCCTGTTCACATCAGTGTTCGATTTCCATTCCGGGGTTCCGTCGGGTGAACCCCGCAATGGAAAGTGAAACCACAGCTTCCGTTTCATTCACCATTGATATCAATGGTGACGGAAACATGGCTAATGGTTTACGTTCGTCACCATTCCGGCAGGCTTCCGGTTTTACGACTGAATCAATAGCTGAGTCGACTGCGGGAAACCTGCCGGAATGGTGACGAACGGAAACCATTAGAGAGGTTTCCGTCACCATTGATATCAATGGTGACTGAAACGGAAGCTGTGGTTTCACTTTCCATTGCGGGGTTCACACGACAGAAACCTCAGACGGAACCCCGGAACGGAAAGCTAACGCTGATGTGAACATGCCCTTAGACTTTATTCACATATGCGTCGGGGTTCCGTCAGACCTTTCTGTCGACTACGCTATTGATTCTGTCCCAAAAAAATGGGAACCTTACAGAACAGATAAATGGAAACCATTAGCAACGCAAGCATTACCATTAGAATAAATGGTAATGCAAACGGAAAGTTAATGGTTTCCATTTGGTTTCTGTTCATGGGTTCCTCTGACGGAAAGGTCTGACTGAACCCATGAACGGAACCCCGACGTACATGTGAACGAAGCCTTAGACACTTGTTTTAAGTTTGGCTTGGATGGTATGACTTGAGGCTTCTCATAAAATGTATTCTATCTTTGACTTTTTTTTTGTAGATATGATTTATCTTCAGGGATCAGAAGTTATCTTTAAAGTGGCTTTGAGTTTGTTGGGCAGTCATAAGCCCTTAATTTTGCAACAAGAAAATCTTGAGTCTATTGTGGAATTCATAAAGAACACCCTGCCAAACCTGGGTCTGGTGCAAATGGAGAAGACCATAAACCAGGTAATGCAGGAGACATGTTCTTCTATTCAGATTGTTTGAGACTATTCACAAATGTGCATTTGTAACTAATGTGTGTGTGTGTGTGTCTGTGTTTTTTTGTAGGTGTGTGTGTGTGTGTATATGTGTATATGTATGTATGTATATGTATATGTATATATATATATATATATATATATATATATATATAATTTTAAAAAACAGACACTAAAACATAATCTTGTTTTTCTACAGTGGTGCTTGAAGGTTTTTGATCGCTTCAGAATTTTCTATATTTCTGCATAAATTTGACCTAAAACTACATCAGATTTTATACAAGTCCTAAAAGTAGATGGAGAATCAAATCAGTAAAAAATAATAGACTTGGTGATTTATTTATTGAGGAAAATGATCCAATATCACATATCTGAGTGGCAAAAGTATGTGAAGCTTTAGGATTAGCAGATAATTTGAAGGTGAAATTAGTCAGGTATTTTCAATCAATGGGGTGACAATCAGGTGTGAGGGGGAAACCTCTATTTAAAGAACAGGGATCTATCAAAGTCTGATCTACACAACACATGTTTGTGGAAGTGTCTAATGACCCAAAAAAAGGAAGTTTCTGAGGACCTCAGAAGAAGAGTTGTTGATGCTCCTCAGGCTGGAAAAGGTTATAAAACCATGTCTAAAGAGTTTGAACTCTACCAATTCAGAGTCAGACAGATTGTGTACAAATGGAGGAAGTTCAAAACCATTATTACCCTCCCAGGAGTGGTCGACCAACAAAGATCACGCCAAGAGCAGGGCGTACAATAGTCTGCGAGGTCTTAAAGGAGCCCAAGGTATCCTCTAAGCAACTAAATGCCTTTATCACATTCGCTAACCATCACGAGTCCACCATCACGAGTCCACCATCACGAGTCCACCATCGAACAACAATGGTGTGCATGGCAGGTTTGCAGGGAAAAAGCCTCTGCTCTCCAAAAAGAACATTGCTGCCCGGCTGCAGATTGCTAAAGATCACATGGACAAGCCAGAAGCGTATTGGCACAATGTTTTGTCGATGTTGGAAAAAACTCATACCATCTGTGGTGGTGTTGTAATGGTTTGGGCCTGTTTTGCTGCATCTAGGCAAGGATGGCTTGCCATCATAGATGGAACAACGAATTCTGACATTTTCCTTTTAGAATTTGTTGGAATTATTAAGGACATCTGTCCGTGAGCTGAATCTCAAGAGAATGTGGGTCATGCACCAAGACAATGACCCTAAGCACACAAATCATTCTTCTTTAACCATTCTTTGGTAGAATAACGTTTTGAAATGGCAAAGTCAAAGTTCTGACCTTAATCCTATAGAAATGTTGTGGAAGGACCAACATAACAGGGTTGAAGCTGTTTTGTATGGAGGAATGGGCTAAAATTCCTCTAAGCTGATGTGCAGGACTAATCAACAATTACCGGAAATGTTTAAATGCTGTTATTGCTGCCCAAGGGGGTCACACCGGATATTGAATGCAAAGGTTCACATACTTTTACCACTCAGATATGTGATATTGGATAATTTTCCTCAATAAATAAATTACCAAGTCTAATATTTTTTAATCCTGTGTTTGATTTGGTTCTACTATCTACTTTTAGGACTTGAGTTTTAGGTCAAATTTATGCAGAAATATAGAAAATTCTGGAGAGTTCACAAACTTTCACTGTTGTGAAACTACAATTTCCAGCATGCCATGACAGCCTTCGGCTGGAATAATAAATAATTTGGCTATCCGTTAATGCTGGGAGTTGTAATTTCACAACACCTGAAGTGCCGAAGGTTTCTGACCCCTGCTCTACAAAATAGGAAGTTTTCGCATATTGCGAGGCCTAATAGCCAGAGTGCAAACTGCAATATTTGTGGATTTTAATTTTTATAGTGATAGTAACATGGAAATGAAGCGGGACAAAAAGCTAACTTTTTTTTAAATTCTGTTTAACAAAGCTTGGTAATTCTCTGATTATGCAGTCCCTTAAATCTCAGTATACACCTCTCACACTAACGGGGGATACAGGAAGCGGAGTTGTTTAGCAGGAACTTCACAATGGAGCGCTGGTGCGTTTTCTGGCTAACAAAGTAGTGACCGTTTGTTAATCATGGAAACCTCATTGTTGAACACCACTTCTCCAGTGAGAGGACCTACAGTATATACTAGTCCTTCTCAATGAATTAGAATAAGAAAAAGTTAATTTTATTTCAGTAATTAAATTCAAAAAGTGAAACTCGTATAGTCTATAGATTCATTACACACAAAATGATCAATTTCCAGCATTTTTTTCTTTTAATGTTGATGATTATGGCTAACCGTTAATGAAAACCCAAAATTTAGTATCTCAGAAAATTAGAATATTGGGTAAAAGTTGAAGATTGTAGACTCATGGTGTCACACACTCTAATCAGCGAATCAATACAAAACACCTACAAAGTTTCCTAAGCCTTTAAAAGGACTGGTCTGGGGTTAAGTGGTCCAAAGTCCTCTTTTCAGATGAAAGTAAATTTAGCATTTTATTTGGAAATCGAGGTCCCAGAGTCTGGAGGAAGAGTGGAGAGACACTCAATCCAAGTGGCTTGCGGTCCAGTGTGAAGTTTCCAGTCAGTGATGGTTTGGGGAGCAATGTCATCTGCCGGTGTTTGGTCCACTGTGTTATTTCAAGTCCAGAGTCAACGCAGCCGTCTACCAGGAAATTTCACAGCACTACATGCTTCCCTCTGCTGAAAAGCTTTATGGAGATGCTGATTTTCATTTTCCAGCATGACTTGGCACCTGTCCAGACTGCCAAAAGTACCAATACCTGGTTTAATAACCACAGTATCACTGTGCTTGATTGTCCAGCAAACTCGCCTGACCTAAACCCCATAGAGAATCTATGGGGTATTGTCAAGAGGAAGGAGAGACACCAGACCCAACAATGCAGATGAGCTGAAGGCCGCTATCCAAGCAGCCTGGGCTTCCATAACACCTCAGCAGTGCCACAGGCTGATCGCCTCCATGCCACGCCGCATTGATGCAGTAATTCATGCAAAAGGAGCCCCGACCTAGTATTGAGGGCATATACTATACATACTTTTCAGTAGGCCAACATTTCGGTATTAAAAATAATTTTTGAGATTTGTGCTTATTTAATATTCTAATTTTCTGAGACACTAAATTTTGGGTTTTCATTAACTGTTACCATAATCATCAACATTAAAAGAAAATAAATGCTGGAATCTATATAACATGAGTTTCACTTTTTGAATTGAATTACTGAAATAAATTAACTTTTTGATGAGATTCTAATTCATTGAGAAGGACCTGTATACCCTATGACATGGAGGGGGTTGTCCTTTTTAAAGACTCCTTTATTCCTGTTAGGGCTCATGCACCAGGCAAAGCCATGTAAACGTAGCCTGTACAGAGCCATAAGCGCTCCATGTGCCCCCTTAGGTTGCCTCTGTACATTGCCACATTCTGAAGAAAATTCACCTCTCGAAGCAATGTTGTTTCTTGAGAATATGTAATTCCATCATTTAACATCTGATGGAGCATGCCACCAATTTAAAAAACAAAAACCTGTAAAAAAGAGTAGGAATTATGGAGGTGCTGTAGGGTCTCTGCGCCCTAAAACTCAAATAGCATTTATCTTTAGGGCTAGATCCACACACGCCATCTTGATGTAGTTTTTTTGAGCCAAAGCCAGAAATGGATCCAAATGCAAGGAAAGGTATAAAGAAAATACTGATGCATCTCAAAAACGGAGCCAAAATCTGCGTGCATGTGATCCTAGCCTAAAGGAGGTCTTTCAATTCATGCAATTTGAATGTCAGATAATTGTATATAGGGGGGACCCTGAACCAGAGCTCCATTACTGAATTCCGTCTGAACTGAAACCTACATAACTCTGTACTTGCTGTCGAGAGATTAAAAATAGTCTCCGAAGTGTGAGGACCATTTATGAGCCACAGAGAACAGGCACCAGGACAGCCATATTTTTTCTAAGGCAACAGATGAACCATGGTCATAGATGCAATGCTTTCAATACAAATGTATTGGTTGGGTTGCTTTATTATTGGGTCTTTTGGGAAGTCCTGAACCTGTGATGGTACTATGGACTTTACTGTGCAATTTTTTTTTTGTATTTTTATTGGTCGTGTTCTGAGATATATAATAGTACGTATCCTATATTCCCCCCACTCTAGGTTTTCGAAATGGACATATCAAAACAATTGCAGGATTATGAGGTGGAATATCACGTACTGCAAGATGAGCTGATCGATTCCTCTCCTCTCAGTGACAACCAGAGAATAAATAAGTTAGAGAAGACAAATAACACCTTGCGCAAACAAAACTTTGACCTACTGGAGGAGTTACAGGTATGTACACACAGAACGATCCAAGTTACAGTTAGTTACATTTCTCCACTTTTTCTGCTGAATCAGTGTTTGTCTTTTTTCTTTGTTGTACTCGAGTACGTGTCCACTTATGTTTTGTCTCATTGTGGAATTTACGGTATGAATGTTTTCTCTTTATGAGATTATTTTTAGGAGGAAAATGTTCACTAATAATTTTAACCCCTTAACGACATGTCATGTACTGGTACGCACCAGCCGTTAAGGGGAAGTATGGAGCGGGCTCACGGCTGAGCTGGTTCCATACACAGCGGGTGACTGCTGTTACACAGCCGACGCCTCACTGCAATGGGTAGAGTCAAAGTTCACTTTGATTCCGCCCGTTTAACACCTTAAATGCCGCGGTCAATCGCGACCACAGCGTTTAAATTGTTAGAATCAGGGGGATGCCCCCTCAAACACGCCATCGTGCCCCCCACTGCACGATCGGCCGTTTACGGTGGTTGTTATGGCAGCCTGGGCGCCTATTAAAGTCTGCCAGGTCTGCCATCTTTGTACTCCTTTGAAGCCCTGCCTCCGGCAGGGTTTCAAAGGAGACTGTCAAGAATCACGATATTCTGCAATACATTAGTATTGCAGTATATCATGCAAGCGATCTTATGATCGCTGCTTCAAGTTCCCTAGGGGGACTAATAAAAAAGTAAGAACGTTAAAGATTTTTATAATGTTCCCCAAAAAATATTACAAGTTCAAAAAACCCCCCTTTTCCCAAAAATAAAAGTTAACACAACTGGTATCGCCGTGTCCGTAAAATCACAATATATTGTTATTAAACCCGCTCGGTGAACGACGCATAAAAACAAAAAAAATATATATATATATATTACAACATGCAAATTGCTGTTTTTTGATCACCTCCGCTCTCCAAATTTTTTTTTATAAAAAGTCGCATGTACCCCAAAATGGTATCGGTGGAAACTACAGCTCGCCCCGCAAAGTTTAAGCACACCTCTAAATTGATGGAAAAATAAAATTATGGCTCTCAGAATATGGCGAATATTTGTTATTTTTTTTTTAGCAAATAGTTGTATTTTTTTAAAAGTGGTAAAACTTAAAACAAAACACATCAATTTGGTATTGCCGTAATCGTATCAACCTGTAGAATAAGGGGACTACATCGTTTTTACCGCCTGATGGATGCCGTAAAAACAAACCCGCCCCCCAAAAAAATTGTGTAATCGCTGTTTTTTGGCCAATTCACCCCACAAATGTAATTTTTCTTCAGATTCAGAGTGCATTATGCGGTACAATAAATGGTGGCATAAAAATCTATAACTTGTCCCGCAAAAAACAAGACCTCCTACGGCTAGGTCGACGAAGAAATATGGCTTTTGGAAGGCGGGTGGGGGGGGAATTAAAATGTAAAACTCAAATTAGCCTGGTCTTTAAGGGGTTAAGGCTTATTTCCAAATAATAAAACCTGTCACTGGAAAACAAATATATATATATATATATATATATATATATATATATATATATATATATATATATATATATATATATATATATATATATAATACTGCAGAGGAGAGTTTGAAACAGAACCCGGGCTGGGTTTGTCATTTGGTACTTTGTGATATGGCAATGTGCTGAGTATACTTTTTCTATATCCAGAAGAGTACGTGTAAACCCCCAGAGTTCTCATAAAGGGGTTGTCCCACTAATTCAACCTATTTTCGTATGGATCAGTGGCTGCCGCTCTGGCAGGCAAGGCCTGTCCGCATACAACATGGACGGCCATTCATTTGTAGTATTAGCTGGCTGTAACTACTCACAGCAATAATAACTGGTCATCGTGCCCGCTATTTTACAAGAAGGGGTTGTCCTGGTGAGACAACCCTTTTTTAAATATGTGTGTTTTGAAACCGTACACAAATAACCGTTATATGGCATATTTAGCTCTGCTCCATCTGTAAATCGGGTTTTAACCAGTAACCATTAATTAAAATCCATCATTAACGGAATTTGTAGTTGTCATGATTATGCACTGTGAGTCACATTGTTCTTGACACTAGTGATACTTGTACTAGTCATTGATTTAACCCCTTCCTAACATCTGCCGTATATGTACAGCGGAAGCCGTAAGGGGAAGTGTGGAGCGGGACTTTTACGAGTGTTTACTTAGATGCCGCGGTCAATAGAGCCCGCAACATTAAGCCGCTAGAGGGGTCCCCCGTGACGCAATCATGGGGGCTGATGGTTGTCATGTCCTTAATGAAGGTCCCCAGTTCTGCCATATTGAGAGCATTAAAGGTACCATACACGGTGTATAGTACCAGTAATCTAATGATCGCCTGTTCAAGTCCTCTAGTGGGACTAAAAAAAAAAAAATTTCATTAACCCGCAAATTAAACACATGTCATTTTTACCACTTGTCGAACATTGTAAAATAGAAATCGCCAGAAATTGTAGGAATTGCTGTTTTTGTTTTTCTTTCCTCCATTCCACACTACAAAACTATTTTTAAAAGTTTCCCAGTACATTAAATGGTGCCATTTAAAAACTACAACTCCTCTTGCAAAAAAAACGCCCTCCTGTCAGTCTTTCTATTTTTTTTTTTTTTGTAAACGGCAGCGGAGGTAAGTTGTAAATAAATAAATATGTGTACATCTTTTACAAATGTTCGTTTTTAAGCGTTGCTAACCATTTGTCTCTTGGATTGTTTTAGTCCAAATCAAAATTGTTAAATCTATGATCAATATTTACTCAAGCTTGTCTGGTAGTCCCAACCTGTCCCATCCCCCCACACCTACAGTATTCGATCCATCAACATTAAAGGATATGTCCACATTTGCTTTTTTTCCCCACCATTTTCTTTTATTGCCCCCAATGCAATAAAATACAAAATGAAGCAATTTTGCAAATAGTCTCCATGGTAACAAACCTTGTGCAGTCTGATCCTGCATACACAACATGTAGTGCATCCCGAAAACATTCTCTAGTGGGGAACACTTCTTTAGAGAAATGAAAGCGCAAATACTTGTAGTTACTTCTATTCGAGAATAGCCCGCCCTGTTTCGGACTTCCGATACCATCCAGGTTATCCTGGTAGAGGATATTTTTAAAAGATTATTTGCAAAGTTGATTTTTATATTTTTATTTCAGAAGCATTGAGGCAAGCTGATTAAAGGGTGTGCTTGGCCTGTAATATAATTTGGATATAGGTGGAACTTTGCCTCTTAGAACATAAAATGGACCATGCCGTTTTTAATTTTTTGCTTTCTCTATTTTCTTTTTTCCTCTTTAGGTTTCAAAGGGCAGAATCCAAATTCTAGAGTCAACAATAGATAATTTACAGACCAATGAAGTCAAACTAAAGCAGTCTGTCCGTACTTTAGAGCTGGAGAGATCGGCCTTGCTAAACACAATTGATGAACTGAAAAGACAGATTCCGGAGTCTCCAGATATCCCTATTCCAATAAACCATGATCCATAAGAACGTTTCAGATACCGCACAGAACTGTGGTTTTCCCAGAGATGTTCAGGCCTCGTTCTTCCTTGTCCATTGCACATGCCTCCTTTTTGGGGGAAAAAAAAACCCCAACAAACTTCAGATTAGGGGGATTTCATGTCTCAGGAAGAAATTCAGACTTTTTTTTTTTTTTTAATCTCCTAGTCGTCGAAGATCATAATTTTTGTAGGTGTTTACTACTCATTCCTTGTTTCTCTTCAGTGGTAAATTTCAGACTATTTTATATTGGCCTAACAAGTGAAATCACGGTTTTAGAAAGGCCTTTCCGTATTTTCCGGACTATAAGGCGCACCGGATTATAAGGCGCACTTTCTATGAGCGCCTTATAAGCAATCATGTTTCATATATAAGGCGCACTGGATTATAAGGCGCAGCACATTACCGTTAAATAAACCATTGCTCAGACTGCAAGTCAAAATTTATTACACTTTTTAACAATAACTTGCAACTGGTTCAGCTGTAATTGCAAATCAAAACGTTTAGGGTATGTGCACACACACTAATTACGTCCGTAATTGACGGACGTATTTCGGCCGCAAGTCCCGGACCGAACACAGTGCAAGGAGCCGGGCTCCTAGCATCATACTTATGTACGACGCTAGGAGTCCCTGCCTTGCTGCAGGACAACTGTCCCGTAGTATAATCATGTTTACAGTACGGGACAGTTGTCCTGCAGCGAGGCAGGGACTTCTAGCATCGTACATAAGTATGATGCTAGGAGCCCGGCTCCTTGCACTGTTCGGTCCGGGACTTGCGGCCGAAATACGTCCGTCAATTACGGACGTAATTAGTGTGTGTGCACATACCCTTACCGTACTTTTTCAGTTCATTCCTAGGCGCACGGGGGGGAGGAGCATGGTGTGTGCTGTGGTATGCCGCCGCCGACCCCTGCCGCCCACGATAGAGGTAAAGGATCCTGTATGAACCCCTCTCTTTACTGTCGGGTTCATATATAAGGCGCACCGGATTATAAGGCGCACTTTCTATTTCTGAGAAATTCTCAGCATTTTATGTGCGCCTTATAGTCCGGAAAATACGGTATTTAAAAAAAGAAAAATAATTGTCTATTATTGAGAGAATGCTAGATCTTATAAGAAAAAAATGAAGATCTGTTGTTTTCCCGTCTCCAAAACACAGTGGTTCAGCCCTTTTGTGAACTGACCGAATATTCAGCGTTTTATAGTCATTACATGATGGGTGGATGTTCCCGCAAACCAAAGATCTTTAATTCAATCAATCTTTCCATGGACATTTATGCTCCGAATGTATGTCTGTTCTACCTGTTTCCGGTGACTGCCGTTTCCCCCAGGATTAGTTGGGTGGGGGCAACTGATGATGCCCACAGACCTGAGGACTGTCCTATTTTTCAACCATGATCTAATATCTATGGATTACCATACCAGTCCTACCTATGGTACTCTAGTTGTTGTGAAACTGCAATTCCCACATGGAATCTGTAGTTTTAAAACAGCTGAAGAGCCACAGGTTCAAAATCGCTGCCCTAGTTCAAAATAGGATCACCGAAGAGCCATGCATCAGTGATGTCACCAGTATTAGCTTATGTATAGATAATACTCGTATATATTATGTTTATGCCAACTAAGTTGTCTCTTCCACTCTGCTTATTCATCTTAAAGCAAATCGGTCTCAGAACCTGGCATTGTTTAGTTCCCGATAAGCTAAGATCTTTGCAAGTAGAAGGTGTAGTGTGCGGGCGGGAACACTGAAAGCCAGCAGTATAGTCCGAGACGACGGCGCTCCCCCATAATTCAAGAAATGCAACAGACATTTGAAGTTGAATTCTATATGGAAGGTGAACCTACTGTGCTTTTGAAGCAAACGCACCAAATTACATAAGCTAAAGACCCATAGGTGAATATATATATTAAGGTCTCATTCTTGATTACTATGTATTTTATGTACAGTTTCCCCTGTTAAATATGCAACATTTGCAGTGCTTAAATGGAGTGTGACAATTATGTAGTCCTACAATTTAAATTTTCTTTTTTATTTAACCTAAATATTTATAACTGTATTCTTTTTTAACTTCCTATTTTTTAAAGAGCTTTCATTTGACTATTTGTGCTTTTAACCCGCATAACAATATAGTTGGTAGTTTGCTTTTGATCTATTTCTTGGCTAAATCCATGGACAGTTGAACAATCTAGTATGCACCCAATATTAGAATGGTTATCCATAAGTAATGCCGGTAACAGCAAGGCTTTGCTTGGATTTAACTGTTTTTAAGCAGACATTATTGATCTTAATTTATTTTCTGCGTTCTTGTATTTCTGCGCTGTTCTTAGGCTTCATTGTGTTTTTTATCTTCTCGTCGTAGAAAAGATTCATTGAACACTTTCAATTCTGCAAAGATTAAAGACTTGAGAATGGTCAATGAAATAAACATATCTACATTGTTCCATAATTGTACTCCAATAGATATGGCTATATGCTCGAAAAAAAAAAAAACCTCTAGCAATTTAAATTAAAAAAAAAAGAATAATTGTATACAATTTTTTTTTTTTCACCATCATTGGTAACCACATTTGGAGTTGTGTGAAGCAATTTGCTGCTTAAGGGGGTTGTCCAGTTTAGAAAACCCATTTTCATATATCCCATTAGGGAATTCTAAGTTAATAGTGGGGGATCCTCTGTAACAAATTTAAACTTTGGCCAAGAGATGAGGATTCTGAACAGAGAGCATCTCTCACTCCGGATGACCTGTTCTATCCTGCATTGCATAGAGATCCCATGGGTATGAATGGGCACTGTGTAATGCAAAATGTCTCCTGTGTTGACTATGCAGGGAAACTAAACACTTACTACCAAGATTCTCCACGGATAATAACTGATCGCTGGGGGACACCGTTTGATCTGATTTTCAGTGGACCCTTTGAAGGGTGTATTCACACGTGGCAAATTTTACTGCAAAAATATCTGCGGTTTAAAATACGTTCTATTCATCTGACTGGAATTTGCAAAAATAACCCCATTCAGATGAAACGTCTGCCGCATGTGAATCCACTCTAAAAAGTAGGACTCTAACTACAGGTTAGATTAGATTTGTTTTTTCAATACCTATATTTGAGTCTAATTCCTCCTGAGAGTTCAGATGTTACAGAAATGATCACCTGTATAGGTTTTAATTATCCCCCTCCCGTTTCCCAAGTCATACTCATAGGGGGTCTGAGAAACTAAGATCTGCATTGCTTTCTATAGGAAACTCACTTTGGAGATTTGGGGAGAACAAGGTGGCCTCAGGTAATTCTTTCCTGACAAACAAAATAATGGCTCTTCTGATGAATTTCTTCAGAAAACTAGATTTGTGACTTGGATTGAGATCTCCCACATGTGGACCCTGCAGGAGAATGCCTTAAGATCTCTGCTACTTGGACTCATGTATGACTTTAGGGTGGCATTGAATGGTGCTGGGACATTGACGTGAACCGCTGTCAAAGTCTGAAAACTCGGGTTTGTTCGGAGTTGGGCTTTAAGGGACTATCTTCCCTTATGATCTGTAAGTCATGTTTCAAATTTCAGAAATGTTTTTATAGCCCATGAGATTTGATTTGGTCTAATCTGCCATTGGCCTACACTAGATCTAGGTTATGGTCATCAATGAATGGTTTAAAGGGGGTTTTACACTAGGACATTATAGGGGAAACTATCGTTCAGCTATCAGCAGATGAACGAGGAAACGCTCGTTCATCTGCTGATAGTATCGTTTTTAAAAAGTAAAATATTATCGTTGTCGGCAGCAGATCTCCCTATGTAAACAGGGAGATGCGCTGCCAACATGATGATAATGTATGGGGAAGAGCGATCTGAGATCCAACCGCTCATCTCCATGGATAGCTCCTTGTGACAGGTGCAGAATAGCGCCGATCAACGAGCTGTCTCGTTGATCGGCTTTCGCTGCACCGACCAAAATCGGCCAGTGAAACAGGGACAGAAGTGTCCAAATCTTACCAAGTAACTATTTCGGTATGATTTGATAAGACTTTAGTGGTCAAGAGTCTTTTGGACTTGCAAATTGTGACGGTCTCATTAGTTCATTAGGAGGGTGGCATTGGGTCGGTAACGATCATCTGCCCTACAAACATTCTCATGTGATTTAGATTAGATTATGCAGGACTCAGGTCTTCATGAGAACACATATGGTATCTTATTCAAAATGTTTTGCCACCAGTTATCACCGTCTATGTGGCTAGCACCATCTTGCACTACTGTGCTTTTATTTTTTTTTCCAGAATACCCCTTCACCTTCAGTTCAATGCAGAAGAGGGCCTAATCTTTATTTTATTACCATTTGATGTTTACTTTTCATATATATTTTTTTTATTAATATTTTTATAATTCACTGAGGGCTTTTTTTTTTTTGTGCACATTTCAGCTACTTTGCAAGCTGGAAATCGATGTAGAATCACTACTTAAACAATGCTGGAGATGTTATATGAAGAACATTTATTCTTGAACCATCAAGACAAATCTAATTTTACATCCGAGTCAAGTCTTCTGGCCGTGTTGGAGTAAAATTGTTACTTTTCAGCAACTACTAATTTGTAGGCACAAATTCAGAATTTTATCTTTTTATTAATTAAATAGTAAAGAAAGTAAAACTTAAACTATGTGGAGGAAAACTCAAAGGCATTACAGAATGCCCCAAAGGTATTGAAAAATGTTTTGGCAAGGCGGTCAACTGAAGAATTCTAAAATAAATCAAATGAACATATCAGGAAATGTGTGAATTTCTTCTGAAAGCCACTCAATTTGTTTCTGATCCCTATAGTCTGGGCTGACTCCATGTACACATTTCACTTATACAGTGTTCTTTTTCTTAGGGGGGATTCACACGAACGTGTATTCGGTCCGTGCGGGCCGCGTGGTTTTCACGCGCCATGCACAGACCAATTCAAGTCTATGGGGCAGTACAGACAGTCCGTGCTTTTTGCGCAGCGTTTGTCAGCTGCGCAAAAAACGCGACATGTTCAATATCTCCGCGTATTTCGCACATCACGCACCCATTGAAGTCAATGGGTGCGTGAAAACCACGCAGGTCGCACGGAAGCACTTCCGTGCGAACCGACAAACAGCGCACCAGCTGTCAAAAGGATGAATGTAAACAGAAAAGCACCACGTGCTTTTCTGTTTCCAAACATCCAAACGGAGTGTCTTTTTAGATGAGCGAACGCGGACAACCGAACCGAACTTCACCGGGTTTGGCCGAACTCGTTTTGGCCGAACCCGGCAAAAAAATTTCCGGTACGCGACGTCAGGAGATAGTCACTGTCCAGTTTGCTGAAAGAGTTAAACTGTTTCAGCACCATGGACAGTGACTTCCGATACCAATATACATGAACCTGTAAAAAAAAAAAACTAAGTTCTCACTTACCGATAACTCCCGGCTTCTTCCTCCAGTCTGACCTCCCGGGATGACAATTCAGTCCAAGTGACAGCTCCAGCCAAGCACAGGCTGCAGCGGTCACATGGACTGCCGCGTCATCCAGGGAGGTGGGGACCGATGTCAAGAGAGGCGCGTCACCAAGGACGCGACACCAAGGCAACGGCCGGGAGGGAAGTTCTCGGTAAGTACGAACTTTTTCTTTTTTTTTTTTAACAGGTTGCTGTATATTGTGTTCGGCATTCACTGTCGAGGGTGCTGAAAGAGTTACTGCCGATCAGTTAGCTCTTTCAGCACCTTGGACAGTGACGGGCGTCGACTAGACTCATCTCTATGATGGCGGCTGCGCGAAAATCACGCAGCCGCGCATCATACACGGATGACAAACGCAGCTGTCAAGTGTTTTTTGCGCACGCAAAACGCCGCGTTGTTTGCGCGCGCAAAAACGCAACGTTCGTCTGAATCTGCCCTTAGTGTAATACCCATTATATATAAATTAGTGTGTGTGTGTGTAAAGATTTACCACCACTGGTGTTTGCTTTTTTCCAAGTTAATTTCATGTTTTCAGTTTGTTTTAGATTGTATTGATTAAAAGACAAGAAGAGATTTCAACATTTCTCTGAAGATTTAATTTACAATAGGATAAAAAAAAAAGGCCACAAAACTTTGAATAACATATACAAAGGTTTACTTTTCATGTATTTATTGAGGAAAGTCTCCGTATTTAAATATTAATAATTTTATTTTTTAAAAGGTATGGAAACCTATGCTTCAGTAACTGGTGTGATCCCTTAGCAGCGATTAAAGCAAAATGTTTCCTAGAACTCTTGCTTAGTCCTGCATGACTTTTTTTATTTTTTTGCATTTTTGGCCCATTCCTTCTTTAAAAAAAAAACTTAAACTCATAGATGTCGGCTTTTTTTTTTTTTTGCTGGTACATCAAAAGTTGCCTCACGACGACCACTTGTCCATATGCCCAATAGAGTGGAGGTCTCTTGCTGCCCAGCCATGTACTATATGTATTAGGGATGTAAGCATGGGTAAAAGAAGCGTACTTACACTATATGGCTAAAAGTATGTTCACACCTATATCAACTTGTTAGAAATCCCATTCCAAAACCATAGTAGGGAATATAATATTGGAGCTCCTTTTGCACCTATTACAGGCTCCACTCCGCTGGGAAAGATTTCCACAAGATTTTGGCGCGTGTCTGTGGCAATTTGTGCCTATTCTGCCAATAGAGCATTTGTGAGATCACTCACTGATGTTGGACGAGAATGTCTGGCTCACAATTGGCGTTCTAATTCATCCCAAAGGTGCGATTTGTGTTAAAGATGTTGCTCTCTGCAGGTCACTTGAGGTCCTCCACACGAAACTCATCTAACCGTGTCTTTTATGGGCCTTGCATTGTGGCACAGTCATGCTGGAACAGAAAAGTGTCTTCCCCAAACTGTTGTCACAAAAATGGAAGACTACAATTGTATTTTTATGCTGTAGCATTAACATTACCCTTCACTGTAAAATAAATGAAAAAAAAAAGGTCCTTGCCAAAAATTCCGTAAATCATCCCAAGACAATTATCTCTCCTCCACCAAATTTTACAGTAGGCTCTATGCATTCCGGTAGGTAGCGTTCTCCTGGCATCAGCCAAACCTAGATTTTTTTCATCAGCCTGCCAGATAGTTATGTATCACGTTTCACTTGAAGGAACATGCTGCTCCAGAGTCCAGTGTCTACATGCTTTACATTAATCCAGCAGACACTTGGCATAGTTCATGGTTTTAGGCTTGTGTGCAGCTGCTCGACCATGGAAACCCATGTCATGAAGCTTCTGATGCACAGTTCTTGTGCTGATGTCCCTTCCAGAGGCTGTATGAAACTCTGTAGTGAGTGATACAACCGAAGATAGGCCATTTTTACGTGCCATGAGCTGTTCGTTTGCATGGGCAATTGCTTCAAGGCTGAGCTGTTTTCCCTTCAAAACAGCTCCGTATTTTCAGACGTTTTTTTATGGTGTGTGAAGATACCGTAACTCCTAGACGCTTCGACTTCACAATAATAGCACTTACAGTTGACCTGGACAGGCCTAGCGGATTTTACTACACAGTGCCACGTTTAAGTCACTGAGCTCTTCAGTATGACCATACTGCTACCAATGTTCTTCTATGGAGATTGCATGGCTGTGTGCTTGATTTTATGTACCGGTTTCCAGTGTGTGTTGCTGAAATAGCTGAACTCAATAAGAAGGCTCGGTGTCCATGTACTTTTGACCACATTATGTATTAGTCTTTTAAAAGGGTTATATAAAATAGAAAAAAAGGGTATGCTTTTTTTTTTTCCCCCTCTTAAAAACCGCACCACTCTTGTCCATGAGCTATGTCTGACATTGCAGCTCAGCCCCATTCACTTGCTATGTTTACACCTAACCATTATTGAGATTTAAATGATACCAAGCGTTGGCGTACTAATTAAAGTAGGACTAGAAATGCGATTATCATTGCAAGGGTACTCCTATACAGAGGCAGGAACATCTACGTGACCACCTACATCCATACTAGGGGATTGCAATGCCAACTCCTGCAAGAGTTTAAATTAACTTCATAATGGTGGGGAAGCCGATATAAATTCTGGCTGGACTTACAATGTTTAAATGAAAAAATATCCCATTTTAAGTGTTTAGCAGATTTTTTTTTTAAATGGTTCATGCAATTCTCCAAAGTGTAACGACATAATGTATAAAGGTGTGTATGTGAGAACTGAAGAAAGGGAAATAAAATTCCTCTTTCTTTTAGGTGGTTAATAACATAGTACTGGGATAAACTATGTGCATAGTTTTTATAGTCGATTATGATTCAGCGAAAATCTGAACCCCAGCGGAGTTGTAATGTTTCTGCGATACAAGGTCGACTATTGTATTTTTGTATAAATTCCATCATCTTGACATAAGAATTACAAGCCTGAGGTCTCGTAACTTATATGACATAAACATGAATAATTCTCGATAATTGCACATGGTAATTTTTGATTGCTCCAGTCCATTGTACAATAAAAGCAGCGAGACCTCATAGCTGAACCTCCGTGAGTGTCGTGTTTGTTTTATACTTGGGAATAGTCTTCTGTTTTTTTTTTATATTATATATTATGGAAATAAAAATCACACATGAGCTCATGGAAATGAAATCCTTTCAACTGCAGTTATGTAAGTAATCCCTTGGAAGAAGTCCTGAGTGGCAGTATATTAACCACGCTGAGTATAGAGAGGCCAAACTAGTCTGTAATGTGGAATAAAAGTAAAATTCTTGATTTATGGCGTAAAAGTGGAAATTCTTTTTAGAAAAGTTTTTGGAAGGAAACTAGGTTTCTAGTCAACAATTTCACTCCAGTTACCATGGTTACGGGATAATGTGGTATGGATTAAGGCAGGGGTCTCAAACTCGGCAGGGTAATTGGACCGCATATAGAAAAAATGGGAAGTTGACAGGCCGCATTACTTTCAAATTTGATACAATACAACATTTTTGTTTAATTACTTATTTGAACTACTATAACACTATATTACTATAATAATATCGCTAGGTTCAAAATTTGAGATATTTCTCCACGTGCTTATTTCAACAATCTAGTTTTCCAGTTTAAGTGTCGCTAAATGCAGTCCAGCGGCTCAGTTGGCAGCATTTGCCAGACACACCTGTCAAGATTGTGCAGCCCCTTTTTAGATAGACTCCTCTGTAGATGCTGCCGCAGAGTTCTCTGTAGATGCTGCCGCAGAGTCCTCTGTAGATGCTGCCGCAGAGTCCTCTGTAGATGCTGCCGCAGAGTCCTCTGTAGATGCTGCCGCAGAGCCCTCTGTAGATGCTGCCGCAGAGCCCTCTGTAGATGCTGCCGCAGAGCCCTCTGTAGATGCTGCCGCAGAGCCCTCTGTAGATGCTGCCGCAGAGCCCTCTGTAGATAATACAACACACCCCTAGATGCTGCCACAGTGCCCTCTGTAGATGCTGCCACAGTGCCCTCTGTAGATGCTGCCACAGTGCCCTCTGTAGATGCTGCCACAGTGCCCTCTGTAGATGCTGCCACAGTGCCCTCTGTACATGCTGCCACAGTGCCCTCTGTACATGCTGCCACAGTGATGTCAGGGGCTTGCCCAGAGCTGGATTCCCGGAGCAGAGCCTCTTCTAACACTCTGCCTGGGATTCCAGCTCTGCTCCTGACATCACTGTCCATATATGGACAGAGATGTGAGGGGCAACCCCAGAGCTGGAGTCCCAGGCAGAGCGCTAGTAGGCTCTTCCTGGGACTCCAGCAGTGGTCCTGACATCACTGGGACTCCTGCTCTGGGGAAGCCCCTGACATCATTGTCGATGTATGGACAGTGATGTCAGGGAATTCCACAGTCCCGGAGCAGACCCTATACTAGCGCTCTGCTCGGGACTCCGCTCTGGGGAAGAGCCTGACACACTGTCCATATATGGACAGCGATGTCAGGGATTTCCACAGAGTCCCGGAGCAGAGCCTATACTAGCGGCTTTGTGTCCCGCGGGCCGCAGATGACAGCCACAGGGGCCGCATGCGGGCCCCGTGCTTGAGACCCCTGGATTAAGTTATGTTCTGCAATGTCTTATATTTTCTGTATGCAGGTATGTTTGCAATGCGGAAGTGATTTGGGGTATTTGGGAGTTTAAAAAGCATCTATAGACATTTATACATGAATACGGTTCCTAAACCAGGAATGATTAACCCCTTTTTCCTAATCTCTGTCACCTCCTTTTTAATTTAGCAATTTTTTTTTACTAAAAACAGAGCCACTCTTGTTGATTTTGCTCTGGTATTGCAGTTCAGTCTAATTCACGTAAATGGAGCGGAGTTGCGATGCCAGACACATACTAACGGCAGGAGTGGTGCGGTTTCTGGGAAAAATGTATTCCTGATCTTCAACTCCTTCAAGAATAAAAACGTAGGTCATTGTATGTATTTTATGGTGCTGAAACTCAGCCCTTAATATATTGGATAAGGCATCACATTTAAATTTGTGTTCTCTGGTCCTAAAAACTTCCGTTACTAAATCTCTTCCATACTGAAAGACAAGTTTTGTAAGATTTCTGTCTGAAATGTGTCAACGTTCTGGTACCTTTTTTAAATAATGAATCATTAATACTCCCTTATTATTCACATAGTTTTTAGTTGGGTAAATAAAATATCTAAAATATGAATTTATTAAATATTATACTATGTTCACCCCACAGTTTGGGCCCCCCCTTCCCCGAACAGCTTTCCCGGTATCTCCTTCCCCCTCGCTATGTTTGTTTTCTCTACCAATCAATGAGGTGTCCTTTTTTTTTCTTTTTCCACTTTTTTTTTTAATGTAACTCTAGCATGAAACCATTTGTACATTTTACAAGCGATATAGTTCTATATACAGCCCCAGAACCAAGCTCAGTACATATATACAGCCCCAGAACCAAGCTCAGTACATATACAGTGAAGGAAATAAGTATTTGATCCCTTGCTGATTTTGTAAGTTTGCCCACTGTCAAAGACATGAACAGTCTAGAATTTTTAGGCTAGGTTAATTTTACCAGTGAGAGATAGATTATATTTAAAAAAAAAACAAAACTGAAAATCACATAGTCAAAATTATATATATTTATTTGCATTGTGCACAGAGAAATAAGTATTTGATCCCCTACCAACCATTAAGAATTCAGCCTCCTCCAGACCAGTTACACGCTCCAAATCAACTTGGTGCCTGCATTAAAGACAGCTGTCTTACATGGTCACCTGTATAAAAGACTGTCCACAGACTCAATTAATCAGTCTGACTCTAACCTCAACAACATGGGCAAGACCAAAGAGCTTTCTAAGGATGTCAGGGACAAGATCATAGACCTGCACAAGGCTGGAACGAGCTACAAAACCATAAGGAAGACGCTGGGTGAGAAGGAGACAACTGTTGGTGCAATAGTAAGAAAATGGAAGACATACAAAATGACTGTCAATCGACATCGATCTGGGGCTCCATGCAAAATCTCACCTCGTGGGGTATCCTTGATCCTGAGGAAGGTGAGAGCTCAGCCAAAAACTACACGGGGGGAACTTGTTAATGATCTCAAGGCAGCTGGGACCACAGTCACCAAGAAAACCATTGGTAACACATTACGCCGTAATGGATTAAAATCCTGCAGTGCCCACAAGGTCCCCCTGCTCAAGAAGGCACATGTACAGGCCCGTCTAAAGTTTGCAAATGAACATCTGGATGATTCTGAGAGTGATTGGGAGAAGGTGCTGTGGTCAGATGAGACTAAAATTGAGCTGTTTGGCATTAACTCAACTCGCTGTGTTTGGAGGAAGAGAAATGCTGCCTATGACCCAAAGAACACAGTCTCCACTGTCAAGCATGGAGGTGGAAACATTATGTTTTGGGGGTGTTTCTCTGCTAAGGGCACAGGACTACTTCACCGCATCAATGGGAGAATGGATGGAGCCATGTACCGTCAAATCCTGAGTGACAACCTCCTTCCCTCCACCAGGACAATAAAAATGGCTCGTGGCTGGGTCTTCCAGCACGACAATGTCCCGAAACATACAGCCAAGGCAACAAAGGAGTGGCTCAAAAAGAAGCACATTAAGGTCATGGAGTGGCCTAGCCAGTCTCCAGACCTTAATCCCATCGAAAACTTATGGAGGGAGCTAAAGATCCGAGTTGCCAAGCGACAGCCTCGAAATCTTAATGATTTACAGATGATCTGCAAAGAGGAGTGGGCCAAAATTCCATCTAACTTGTGTGCAAACCTAATCATCAACTACAAAAAACGTCTGACTGCTGTGCTTGCCAACAAGGGTTTTGCCACCAAGTATTAAGTCTTGTTTGCCAAAGGGATCAAATACTTACTTCTCTGTGCACAATGCAAATAAATATATATAATTTTGACAATGTGATTTTCAGTTTTTAAAAAAAAATATAATCTATCTCTCACTGGTAAAATTAACCTAGCCTAAAAATTCTAGACTGTTCATGTCTTTGACAGTGGGCAAACTTACAAAATCAGCAAGGGATCAAATACTTATTTCCTTCACTGTATACAGCCCCAGAACCAAGCTCAGTACATATATACAGCCCCAGAACCAAGCTCATTACATATATAGAGCACCATAACCAAGCTCCGTACACATATAGTACCAAAACCAAGCTCAGTACATATATACAGCACCAGAACAAAGCTCAGTACATATACACTACACCAGAACCAAGCTCAGTACACAAATACAACTCAATCTAGTGCAACCCCTGCTGTATTGGTTTGCACTAAATTTTATACAGCTCCCAGCATAGCCCAAACAATGGTAAGGATATGCTGGGAGATGCTTTTTCACAAAAAAAAAATAAATTATACCATCCATCATCTCGCTGCAGATTATAGTGATTACAATACTGATTAGAGGCAGAATAAACATTTACATTAAGTGACTCACTGGTGACCTGATTCTAGTTCTTTTTCTCTTTTCTTCTCCATCCTGTCCAGACCTCTATAACGACTTCTCCCGGCCACAGCCCATTTCTGCAGTTTGCCACTCATATGTCTTCAGCTTCTCACTTTTCAAACATTTCTGCACCTATAAACGAAGATAAAATTCTCATGGTGCCAGACACTGTTCCCCTAAATATAATAGCACCATCCACTGCACCTCTAATTATAAAAGCATCATACACTGTGTTCCACACACACACACACACACACACACACACACACACACACACACACACACACCGTGCCCCCTGTAGATAGTGCCCTACGTAGATCCTCCTGTAGATAGTGACCACATATAGCCCCTGTAGCTACTGACCTACATATAGCCCACCCCTGTAGAGTGCCCCACATATAGCTCACCACTGTAAATAGTGCTCCACATGTAGCCCGCCTAGATATATTGCCCCACATATAGCCCACTCCTGTATATAGTGCCCCACATATAGCTCCCTCTGCATATAGTGCCTTACATATAGCTCCCCCTATAGTTCTCCACATATAGCCCACCCCTGTATATAGCCCTCCTGTAGATAATACCACTTAAATTTTTATTCGGATAAAGAAAACAAAAGCTTTACAAAGTCCCCTTAATCCCGTTCCCGCGCCGTCCAGTGGCAATGCAGACCTACTCTCTGGTCTGCTGGGGTTGAACGAGGCAAGTGGTGCAATTACGTAATCGCACCGTTTGCATCAGTGAAAGGCGCCAATTGGCAGGGAATGGACCCGGGCAATACATCGCAGGTACAATTATATTGCAGGAAGGTGTGGCGCCCAACCACCTTCCCTCTTAGTTGCGCCCGGGGTACATGCCCCCCCTAGCTACACCCCTGAAGTCTCGCATGGATGACTGGATGCCCCAGATGTATATGCTAAACTTGTTTATAGACTATAATGGTCCAGAGGTATGCTAATTGTCTTTTTTCTTTTTTTTTTCATATGCTCAGGTGGCATGAGTTGACATAACTATTAAGGTCATTATCAGCTATGCTGCTTAACACTAGGGGATGTGTACTGTGCGGTATGTGGTGGTGGGTGTGTGTTCTTGTTTTTGTTTTTTTGTTTTTAATTTGAAACCCCCGGCCATACTTTCAGGCGTATACATCAGGAAATTTCCCCCATGTATATGCCGAACCTGCGCTTTAAACAAGGTGTCAACAAAGCCGTAAGGCGGCCATACACAGTAGATGTATGCCAAGCTAACTCGCCGATTTCGGCAGGAGCGACCGCCCGTCTAATGTATATGGCAGTATCAGACTCCCCCAATGTCAGATATTGGAGGAGAGAAGGGTCAGGCATGTTACATTTCAACATGCCCGGTCGTTTTGTTGCTGCTTAGATGAGCTGCTGCCAGAGGAGTCTGGCAGTGGCCTTCTCCCAGAGAGCACATGCATGCTTGGCTGAACATGAATGGGTATGGGGGAGTTGGGAAGAATAGCTGTCGGCCAAATGAGCGTTCGTCTGACCGTTTGAAAATGTATGGCCAACCTTAAGCTCTGTGCACATGACCATATAGCTCCATGCAGGAGTCATATATTTAAAGACCAGATCCCATAATGTCAGATCAGCAAAGCCTTTACCAAAGCAAATTTGAGAAGGGCTTTGCTGATCCCATAGGACAGGATCCCAACCTGACACTAAATAGATGACTCCTTGATGGCGTGCAGCATGGCTGTCTGCATGAGCCCCAGACTGCAACTTAATTAAGAAAGGAAGAACTTTCTTACATTCTGAAAGTACGGGAAATGGTTTAGGCAATCACTCAGTAAAGGGCTATGTGAAAACCACATGAAATATTATAAGATAATGATTATATGACATAAGGATTTTTTAAATTGCTTCCATTCTTCGCGTGTGTTTTTTTTTTTTTTTGGATAATTACTAAACTTCTAGAAAAAAATCCCTTTAAATTACATAGTATTGTGTGGAGATTACACAGCCTTGTTGTGCGGTTCTCCGTGCTATCGCCAGTTATATAGTTGACTAATGTCTTTCACATAACCAAGTATAGTAATTTATACAGGTTAGTGTCTCCTTTTGATAACATTTTCACTGAGCTTGTTTTTTTATGTTGGACTATGTCAGTTTGTGTACACATGGGTAAAGAGTAGGTGTAAAATATAATACAAAAATGGAAGTGAGGCGGCTGTTCAATGCCGCCCTGTCAATTATATTGTTTTAATGATTTCCTCATTCCATTTATATACAATTAAAAGTGTTGCAATATTATATAGAGAAAGCGTTAACTTGGGATAGGGACTCTCAGAAGGTAATTTATTATAAAAAAAAGAATACTTCTCAATTAGCATTGGCTTAATAAACGGTTAAACTCAAGAATACATATTATCCTACTGTAGAGATGACTATTAAAGTAATACTCAAATGATCTTCCAGTTGTAGAAAAATGTGATGTCGTCCTCACCAACTAATAAGACACAATCGTTAAAAATAATTTTGACCTATAGACCTCTTACTAGTGGATTTTCAAAAATTATTATTTTTCAAAAATAATATTTATTTTGTATTAATGCTGTTTTTATCGACCCATGTCACGTTTACGTTTACTTCTTTTTTTTTTTTTTTTGTCACACAGCATTTTTTTTTTTTCTTCTCGGTTTCTGTGAAAATACACAAGAAAAAATGTGCCACTCTTCATTGCATGCAATATTATGAAGGTATCATGCACACTGGAAGAACAGTAGCAGCTGCTAAGTGGCCTGTGGTCTTAGGGGTCCTAAACTGTCTGGCCCAGCGCACCACACAATGTACATTAGATCTACGTGATGGGGCGCGATTTCGACTGAAGGAGAAGGGGCCTGACCCACTTTCAAGGGCGCAGCAGAGAGCCATTGGCTCCCTGCCCCGCTACTTCCTCTGATAAGCCACAGGCTGTTTTAGGCCTATGGCCTTCTAGAGGTCAGGAGGAAGAGGAGGACGTGCGCTAACAGTGGAAGACCCAGCCATTCGTCATGGGGATAGATGTCTAACCACTATCGGGGGGACACCTAATCCCTATTTGTGGGCCTAACCACTTTATGGGGGCACCTAAATTCCATATGGGGCGCCTAAACACTATATGGGCCACCTAACTACTACTATGTATGGGGCACAAATTATGGATTACTACTAGTGTGTGGGTGAGCAATTACTGTTCAGGAAATAAAGTGGGCACTATTACTGTGTGGGGCATTAAGAGGGGGCATTATTACCGTCTGGGGCACTATGAACAGCGAGTTTGTGATGAAGAGTGGGAGTAGGTGGTTAGTGTGCTGGAAAATTTGTCTTGGGACCCAAAGGACTAGTTACAGCCCTCATCATGCCCTTGTAACATTGCTTGTAAATAAGGTGGCTCGCATCGCTATATGTGACTCATTGTGGCATCTTACAGTGGCATACATAACATGGATCCATAGTGTATCTGTTTAAAGCTGTCAAGTATCTGCACAGATAGCTTTGCCATATGCTAGAGCTCTTAGTCAAAGTAGGCAAAGAAGCCGCCCTAGTCATATAATCTAGTACTGTTTTGCAATATTCGTTCATATTGAAGCTCTCCTTGAAGCATACCGTACAATTGTTTTGTTAGAAACATTATGCAGGTGTCGGGAATATGCTGCGTGCAATGTTTTGATCAATATTTAACTGTAGAACCTTTGAAAGTCAAATGTTTTTAATCGCAATTAAATGATATTAGATAAGTAGATGGTATGTTTTAGTACTGGCAATATTAAATAATGTTGTATTTCTCACCACAGGTGAGACACGGGTGAGGCGTAACACAAGTTATTTTGGCCTGATGAACCAGATCAGCTGGATCATTGTCAGCAGGGTGGGACCCAGCAGGTTACGGCATGGCCCTGACGTATGTGCTCAAGGTCATACACTTTTTATCTGTCAGTTGCTCCTGACCTGGGGTCATTTGCTTTCCACTCCACCAGCCACTCCTGTACACTCCCTGACGATTGCTTTAAATGTTAAGCTCTCGCTGGAAAAGTCCTTCAATACAAAATGCCTCTAGTCTTCCTAGCTTTCTAAAAGCGGCGCAGAAAAAAAACTGGTCTAATGCAGACATCATAAACACATCTTCATAAAAGCAACAAACTGAAGGAAGCCTATGGAGTGCGGCACGAGAGTGTGTTACTTACTGTGGGGCCAGATGTTTAGGGTTTGGTCAGAGGGATAAAACTCCTGGACCCCAGTGCAAAATATGTAACCGGGCCATAGGGTCTGTGGAGACCCAGGTGGTGTAGGGCCTGGTGCAGGTTATGTCGCGGAATAGATGGTACTTTACTTTCATACCGGTGGTAAATGTCACACACATCCCCAGCAGACCATTCCAACACTCCTTCGCCGTAGCCACTGAGGCACAGTTCTTAAAACACATGGTGCAGGCAGATGATGACTGGTGTGCTGTATACTTGTTGCAGACAGGGCCAAGGGTGCCCCTTCCTGGTTCAGTGGTTGGTTTGACAATTCAAGCCACAAAACGGCAGCTGCTGACTGCTTCACTTTGGGCCTAGTGCCCCTTGAAACGGTGGTTGCGGGTTGCTTATTCACAGGCCTCTATAGGCATAATTTGGGAGCATCTTGGGGCCATGTCCCAGCTACATCCCCCTACTAACCACCTAGCTAGCTCTCCGTACAGTGTGGACTGCCACCTCACCCACTGCTCAGTCTCTAGGATCTGCTGCCACCTGGGACTAATGATGGGGGTAGTCTAGCCCAGTTCTCACCAGTGTCTTCTAGGCTCTTCAACTCTAGCTCTGACTGGTCTCTCTTCTGTCAGCAACTTCCTCCACACAATGACACCTTTCAGTTTCTCTTAGCAGTTTGGCACTATTAGCAGCATGACAGCTTCTATCTCCACCAGCACTGCAGGTTGTCACAACTCCTCACTCTCTCCTGCACAGACTTGTTAATTGATAAGGGCCTCAGCCTGCTTGCTGAACCCTGTTTGGTATGCTCACTGCTGTCCTATACACTAATCTTCGCCCTGGTGCTAAGCTCCTCCCCAGCAATAAGATCCGCCTCTAAATGGCGCCTGGACCATGCATCCCGGCACCTACAAATTAGGCTATATTTACGCAAGCATTGTAAAACTCATCAATTTTTCCCACGGGTTGGATACACTGCATAAAAACTGTGCAGCGTATCCGACCTGGAACCCGCAGCACCTTTCATCCGAAAAAACAGCACCATAGCGTGGTGCGATTTTTCGACTGAATATCCGCTATGGAATGCCGCGCTGTGGAAAAAATAGAAGCCGTTCGTACTTACCCACTCCCTCTCTTCTGCGCATAGTCCGGCTTCCCTGGGTGACATTGCAGGTCATGTCACGCTGCAGCTTGTGATTGGCTACAGCGGGCACATGGGATGCTACATCATCCCAGGAGGCCAGACTGCAGGAAGAAGGAGTGTTATGGGTAAGTGTGAATGTTTCTTTTTTTTTTTTCCTGAGTTGCGATTTTTACTACGGAATCGCTGCGATTCAGCTGCAAACGCTTTCTGTTGCGGGTTTTGCATCCCCATTGAATTTAAAGGGGAAAACTTGCAACAGAAAATCAACGAAAACGCAGCATAAATTGACATGCTGCGGATTTAAATTTCGCACCGCAGATCAATTTATTAACGTTTACTCTGCGTTTTTTTTTCCCACTGTGTGGGCATGAGATATTTTCTAAATCTCATCCACTTTGCTGCTACTGCAAATGCTGCGTGGGAACCTGGCCTAAGACTACATTCACACGATCGTGAAAAGAATGGCCATTAAAAACTGATCAACTGCCCATTGTAGATAGTGTCACAGAGCCCATATATCACTGCTCCCATAGATAGCACCCCCTTGTAGACACCACTCCCCTCCCCTGTAGATGGTGCCACTGTAGCTCACTGCAGGAGCAGAATCCCTCTGGCTGGGGATTCCTCATAGATGGAGTCCCTGACATCTGTGACCATATATGGACCATATATGGACAGTGATTCAGCTCCAGGAGTAACCCCTTGACGTCACTGTCCATATGGATAGTGACGCCGGGGGCTTCTCCAGGAGCGGAATCCCCTGCCAGAGCGGGGAGCTGCAGTGGCGCTATCTACGTTTTTTTTTTTTGCTATCTTCAGGCAGGGGGCTGCTATCTACAAGACTGGAGTCCCCGGCCAGAGATCTTGCGATGCTCTGGCCAGGGATTACATTGTTGAAAGCCCTGACTTCACTGTCTTTATATGGACTGTATTGTCAAAGGCTTCCAGGGGCTCAGCGCTCAAAGTAGTGCTGTGTGCGGGGGTCCTCGGCATGGATCAGTTTTTACCGGCCATTACATGGATTGTTTCCTGAAAAATGGCTGGTAAAAGCAGATCCATTTACTTCTACGGGAGCCGTCTAGCTTCGACACGTCCTATTTTTTGACGGCCAATATTCACAGGCCGTTAAAAATGTGAATACACCTATAGAGCTTCATTGTTTTGAAAGTCACATGGCTGTTTCACTGTGTGAATGTAGCCTTAGGGAAAAACTGAAGATTTTTTTTATTTTTTTTTTAGCATCTCCTAGCAATACATCAGTGTAAAATGAACTGCACTCGGAAATCGTTAGGATGCGGTCCAATTTTTTTTTTTTTTACTGTATCATTGACTTGAATGGGTGAGTTTAACGTGAGGATCTGACCAAACTAGTGAATGCTGTGATTTTATCGGCACGGACAAATGGTCTGTGCAGAAAATCGGACTTGTGAATGAGCTTGTTGACTTTGAGTGTATAACTAACAGTACATGGACTGGACACGGATACATTAGACAGCACTCAACATACCATACACTGTACAATATACACGGAGGCTGTACTGGCCAATCCTCCAATGCAGGGCAGCATGGTGGTTCAATGGTCTGCACTATTGCCTGGGGTCCTGGGTTTAAATCCAAGGAAGGACAACATATGCTTGGAGTTTGTAGGACGACCCCCCCCACCCCATGAACCCCACTCCAGGTACTCTGGTTTCCTCCCACACCCCCAAAGCGCTGCGGAATATGTTGGCACTGACTGGATGCCACCTAGTGGGAAAAATATGCAAAACCAACAGATGACGCACAACTTAAAGGTGCAGTATACTATTCTACTTAAATGCAATACTAGTTACAACACTAAATACATATGCATATAAAGCTGTATTTTCCTGTAACTTGGGGATTAACCCCTTTAGGACCTTACAGGGCCTCCACCTTCCATGTGCTATCAGAGGCGTAAGTTTAAGCTCCTGAGCCCCAATGACAGATGTCCTTTCTGTAAATGTGTCCTTTACAAAAAAAAAATTCATGTGTGGCAGAAGGGGGTCTTTGAGCCCCCTGCGGCACTAGGGCCCCGGTGCGACTGCTACCTCTGCACCCCTATAATATATCCTGTCTAATATTTATAATGCGGGTGTCAGAACAAACGGAAGGTCATTAGGTTAGTGATCTCATCGACTACAAAGAAACGATGGATTGTTGTGTATCTTGACAATGGCTACATTTTAATGTTAGGTTAACGATGTTCTCTTCAGTTGTACAATCAAGTGCTTTGCCATTTTTAATGCTGGACACACACAAAATAACGGTTTGCTGAAAAATCATTCTGACCGCAAAGGCCCTATTACAGGGGCCAATTTTGGCCGGTGCATGAGCGCCGATCAATGACACTGCTCATTGATCGGCACTCGTTTGCTCCTCTCACGAGGCGCTATGTATGGGGTTGAGCGGTCGTTACTCCGATCGCTCGTCCCCATAAGTTATCATCATGTTGGCAGCGCGTCTCCCTGTTTACATAGGGAGATGTGCTGCCGACAACGATAATATTTCCGTTTTTTAAAACTATATGATCGTTTGCTCGTTCATCTGCTGATCGCTGCCCTGTTTGCACAGGACAATTATCCGCAACGAGCGCTCTATGAACGTTTGTCTGCACGAAAATTGCTTAATGTAAAACCCCCTTAATTTTCCCTGACAACTCTTCCCATAATCATTCATATTTACTGCTATACGGAGACGTGGGGATAAGCTACTTTCAGAAACTTTTTGCTGACACTTTTCTCTCTCGTAAACAAAGAAATTAATGTCTAACCTTTGTTTTCCCTGACGATAAGAAGACTGTTGAGATTAGGATATTGGTAAAATCTACAAAAGTTAGTGGGATCCTCCCTGTGACATACCTACCATAGAGGTAGGACACATGACTGTTATAGGATTATTAGTTGGACTTGATGGACCTGTCTCTTTTTTCAACCTCAACAATGTAATTGTAAGGATGGGTTTCCACGTAGCGTAAATGCTGCGGAATTTCCGCAAAGGAATTGTGTCCGGAAATTCCACAGCATTTACAGTAGCAGCAAAAAAAATAAAAAAACATACTTACCCAGAACGCCCTCCTTCTTCCTGCAGTCCTGCCTCCTGGGATGACGTTTCATCCCTTGTGACCGCTGCAGCCAATCACAGGCTGCAGCACCACACGGCTTGCAACGTCACCGTAGGAGGCCGGAGCGAACGTCAAAGGAGGGAGGGGCTAAGTATGAGTGCTTTTTTACGTAGCGGAAATTCCGTCCGAAAAAACGCACCACAATGTGGTGTGATTTCTCGAACGGAAGGTGCTGCGTGTTCCAGGTTGGATACGCTGCATGATTTTTGCGCAGCGTATCCGACCCGTGGGAACCCGGCCTAACTATAAAGTCTGGCACGGAACAGCTTTTCCTGCTTTCTGTGAAACTGTCCTAGCGCTTACTAGCAGCCGCCACTAGGGGAGCTCACATCTGTCAGATTTCTAAAGCTCCCATTGAGATTAATACTAGCTGTATAAATTCATATGCAGTTAGCTTACACTAACCAGAATTATATATTTTATTAAATCCGAAAAATCTGCACAGAATTTGACATATTTGGACTATATTAATGTGGTTGTCCGGCCACGAACAACTGTTGACCTATCCACAGGATAGGTGATCAGTATATGATCGGTGGGGTCCGACACCTGGACCCCGCACCATTCTGCTGCCTCCGTGCGCCGGATGTCTATGCCGGAAGCAGATGGCTCTGGTCCAGGATAGCAACCGAGCTGCAGTACTGCAGCCATCTGCTTCTAGCTCCGAACTCTGTAAACACTGCATAACATCCCGTGCCCGGTAGAAGCCAGAGCAGCTGAATGGTGCGGGGTTAGGGAGTCAGACCCCCACTGATCATATACTGATGACCTATCCTGTGCATAGGTCATCAGTTGTCTGTGGCCGGACAACCGCTTTATTAAACATGTAGTTCATTAGGTGGAGCTCTCAGTGGAAGGGTGATTCGTATCCCTCGTTTTGCTCTATGATTTATGTGTATGTCCCTAGAGCTGCCAACATTATTCTTTGTATTTAAAGGTGTTTTCCAGAGTGAGAAAATTGATCAGTGAAGGTCCAACTCTCGGCACTCCCGCCAATCGGCTGTTTTGAAGGGGCTGCGGCGCTCGTGCGAGGCTTTTCCCGTTGTAATACTGTGAAACTCTGACACACTTGCAGCATTTGTTCACAGTATTAGGCCTCATTTACACGAGCGTGTGCGTTTTGCGCAGGCAAAAAAACGCAGCGTTTTGCGTGCGCAAAAGGCACTTGACAGCTCCGTGTGTCATCAGTGTATGATGCGCGGCTGCGTGATTTTCGCGCAGACGCCATCATAGAGATGAGGCTAGTCGACGTCAGTCACTGTCCAGGGTGCTGAAAGAGTTAACTGATCGGCAGTAACTCTTTCAGCACCCTCGACAGTGAATTCCGATCACAATATACACCAACCTGTGAATAAAAAAAAGACGTTCATACTTACCAAGAACTTCCTGCTTCCTCCAGTCCGGTCTCCCGGCCGTTGCCTTGGTGACGCGTCCCTCTCTTGTCATCCGGCCCCACCTCCCTGGATGACGCGGCAGTCCATGTGACCGCTGCAGCCTGTGATTGGCTGCAGCCTGTGCTTGGCCTGTGATTGGCTGCAGCTGTCACTTGGACTGAATTGTCATCCCGGGAGGTCAGACTGGAGGAAGAAGCCGGGAGTTATCGGTAAGTCAGAACTTCTTTTTTTTACACGTTCATGTATATTGTGATCGGAAGTCACTGTCCAGGGTGCTGAACCAGTTTAACTCTTTCAGCACCGTGGACAGTGACTGTCTCCTGACGTCGCGTACCGGAACATTTTTTGCCGGGTTCGGTCAAAACGAGTTAGGCCGAACCCGGTGAAGCTCGGTGCGCTCATCTCTAATTTGACACTCCGTTTGGATGTTTGTAAAAAGAAAAGCACGTGGTGCTTTTCTGTTTACATTCATCCTTTTGACAGCTCTTGCGCGAATCACGCAGTTCGCACGGAAGTGCTTCCGTGCGGTATGCGTGGTTTTCACGCACCCATTGACTTCAATGGGTGCATGATGCGCGAAAAACGCACGATTATAGAACATGTCGTGAGTTTTACGCAACGCACTCGCGCTGCGCAAAATTCACGCATTGTCTGCACTGCCCCATAGAGTAATATAGGTGCGTACGACACGCGTAAAAAGCACGCGCGTCGCACGCGCGTATATCACGCTCGTGTAAATGAGGCCTTAAGCAGTAGAGGGAAAGCCCGCCGCAGCCCCTTCACAACCGCTGACCATCGGGTCAATTAAGGGTAAGGCCACACATTGCGTAAATACTGCAGAATTTTCCAGTAGCAGCGTTTACAGTAGCAGCAAAGTAGATGAGACATTTAACAAATCTCATCCACATGCTGTGGAAAAACCCAGCAGAAAAACATGATATTGACATTCTGTATGGAATTTTATTCCGCAGCATACCAATTTTTAGTGGAATTCCGCAGCATATACATAATGTGTGGCCTTATGCTAACATTTTAGCACTCTTCTTGTGTCTAAATCTAGTCTATTCCTACAACTGATTTACAGTCACCTCCTGTTGCGAAACATCAACGTAAATTTAGGAGAAAGTTTCGATATACTTATGTTAATTAATTAATAATTGGCAGCAAGGTGGTGGCTGAGTGCGATTCTGTATTTGATTTTTACCAGGTCAGCATCTGTGTAGAGTTTCTATGTTCTCCTCGTGTTTGCCTGCGTTTCCTACGGGTTTTCCAGTTTCCTCCCAAATTCTAAAAACCTACTGAACGCCATTGAGGATAGAGACTGATCTGATTGATGACAATCTCTCCAAAAATAAAAAAGTTTTAATATGGACAAACACTTTAAAAAGTTTTCTGGGAAGAACTGGAGGGAAATAGGAGGTGGAAACCTCTTGTGTCCTCCCTATAATCTGACCTTGTATACAACCTAATAAAATAATGGATTTGTAAAAGATGACTTGGGTTCATCAATAATTAAAACTGATTGCCGTGTTTTTACATTAATGATTGTTATACATCTGTTCCCAATTTGTGCTGATGTAAAATTGTGTGACAGATTTAATAATTTGTATTCTCCAAAGATGCCGAAATTAAGTGTGTTTGGACATGTTTGGATTAGTTGTCTCCTTTATTCATCTGTTCGTTTTTTTTCAATTAAAAAAAATTAATGAAAAAACATCAGTAGAATATATATTAAAGGGGTTGTCTTATGATAACAACGCCTTTCTATATACCATATACACTAATAGGACATTATAGTGGGGGTCCCCTGTTCGAAACCTACCTCTATTATCCATATCACAGACCTGTTTCATCCACATATTACATGGTTACCCTTTTATTCGAATGGCCAGCATGTAATATTACTAATAATCCCCCCCCCCCTTTTCCCTGGGGATTTCAGAAGCCGGACCTGCAGATGAGACAATGTCTACATACATGCATGCATACATACATACATACATACATACATACATACATGTTTATTTAGGTTTTTTTTGAGTTTACATTTGAAAGGAGTTTGGTTATATGATACATGTATAAAAAAAAAATCATATCACTAACAAATTAAAACTGCTTTGGGCTCCAATTTGTGCTCTTTACATATCCCCTCCACTCGCTCCCCTACCTCCTTTAACATCTGATCATCCTTTGGGACCCTTTCTTTTGACTCGCATATATATCAAGCATCTTATGTAAAGGCATTGCATTACAATAATAGTACTTTTAGAACTTTTTCCAACCTCATAATAGTGTAATTTCATTGCAACATGAAGTTCAAATAAGTTATTCAATATATTTAAATTCGCAGAAAGCAGATGCGCTCAAAACACATTATATTCATCAAAATGACACAAGATTAAACTTGGCAAAGTATTTCTAATTCTCCATGTATCAGTATTTGTAAAATTCAATAAGTAGATGTGCATAAACGAAATGCATTATACATTTAGTTGAAACTGAATGGAGCTGGCCTTCACCTTTTAAGGGTCCACTCACACGTTGCATACTTGCATTCTCTAGTTCTTGCTTTGCAGAATATTTTTCCCATAGGCCAACATTTGTCGTTTTCCGCAGCGTGTTTTTACAATGCAAGTACGCCATGTGTGAGCGCACCCTTAAAGTCCTCCAGTGGTCTATATAGACTTGAGTAATGGGTTTCTGCTCTTCTATTTTATTCCTGCAATAACATAAGAAGACAGTCCCTTGATCCTGTAATATACAGTAGCTGAAAAAAAGATATAATATTTGGGTTCCTCTAGGGTCTATTCCCGACATTTGACGTAACTGTATGTCATAGCTGGGAAGGGGGAGTATGGAACGGGGTCACCGGCTACATTCACTGTAATGACTGTGATTGGAGTTAACTCTGATCCCAGCTCTTTAACCACTTAGATGCCGTGGTCGATAGTGACCACGCATCTAAATCATTAGAAATAAGGAGCCCTCTGTCACCTCATTGGCCCACCCGTGTTGTGATCATGGGGTGCCGATGGTTGACATGGCAGCCTAGAGGCCTAATGATCATTAGGGCTCTTGGTAAGAGAGATGACCATGAACCAAATAGTCACTCAGGATCTTTGGAGCTCAGCCAGTGTGTAGATGGGAGAAATTTCCAGAAGGTCAACCATCACTGCAGCACTCAACCAATCTGGGCTTTATGGCAGAGGGCCCAGAAAAAAACTTCTCCTCAGTAAAAGACTCATGAAAGCCTGGAGTTTGCAAACAAAAAAAAACACCTAAAGAACTCTCAGACTGTGAGAAACAAGATTCTGTGGTCTGATGAAACTAAGAATTAACTTTTTGGCCTCCATTTTAAGGTATTATGTCTGGAGGAAACAAGACACTGCTCATCACCTGACCAATACATCCTTAGGGCTGATTCAGACGACCGTGAATTGCGTCTGTGCAGGTCGCGTGGTTTTCACGCAGCACGCATGGACCAATAGAAGTCTATGGGCCAGTACAGACAGTCCGTGCTTTTTGCGCAGCGTTTGTCCGCTGCGTAAAAAGCGTGGCACGTTCACTATATCCGCATATTTCGCGCATCACGCACCCATTGAAGTCAATGGGTGCGTGAAAACCACGCAGGTCGCATGGAAGCACTTCTGTGCGAACTGCCTGTTTCGCGCAACAGCTGTCAAAAGGATGATTGTAAACAGAAAAGCACCACGTGCTTTTCTGTTTACAAATATCCGAATGGCGTGTCCTCATGATGGCGGCTGCGCGAAAAGCACGCAGCCGCGCATCATATGATGCTGCCTCACGGAGCAGGTAAGTGGCTTTTGCGCAGGCAAAACGCTGCGTGTTTTGCGTGCGCAAAAATGCCACTGTCGTCTGAATCAGCCCTTACAGTGAAGCATGGTGGTGGCAACATCATTCTCTGGCGGTGTTTTTCAGCGGCTGGGACAGGGAGACTGCTCTATTCATCTTTCCCTTTACCCTGACCAAAGTACAGAGATATTCTTAATGAAAACCTGATCCAGAGTGCTCTAGTCCTCAGACTAGGCCAAAGGTTCACCTTCCAACAAGACAATGACCCTAAGCACACAGCCCAGACAACACAGGAGTAGCTTAGGGACAACTCTGTGAATGTCCTTGAGTGACCCAGCCAGAGCCCTGACTTGAACCCAATCGAACATCTCTGGAGAGACCTGAAAATGGCCGTCCACTGATGGTCTCCATCCAACCTGACATAGCTTGAGAGGATCTGCAGAGAAGAATGGCAGAAAATCCCCAAATCCAGCTGAGCAAACCTTGTGGCATCATACCCAAGAAGACTGGAGGCTGTTATCGCTGCCAAAGGTGCTTCAACTAAGTACTGAGTAAAGGGTCTGAATACTTATGTCAATGTAAGATTTTAGTTTTTCCTTTTCAATAAATTAGCAAAGATTAATAACATTCTGTTTTGACTTTGTCATTATGGGGTGTTGAGTGCAGAATGATTGGGGAAAAGGTTCATATTTTTTTTTATTTTAGCACAAGGCCTCAACATAAAAAAAATGTGAAAAAATTGAAAGGGTTTGAAGACTTTAGTCTCCCGAGGGAGACTAGCAAAAAAAGGTTAAAGAATAGTTAAAAGTTTTGAATAATGCACAATGTAATATAATCTAAAAAATAAAAAGTAAACATATTTTGTATTGCTGCATACATAAAATTTAGAGTGAGATGACATGAGATTGTTTGTTTATCCCACACCCAGTGAATGCCATGAAAAAAAAAAAAAAAAACAGAATTGTTTTTTCTTTGTAAAAGAGTTTATAAGTTATGGCTTTTGGTAAGCGGAGAGGAAAAAAGAAAATGAAAAAAAAAAAAATGGCTGCGGCGGCAAGGACTTAAAGGGATATTTTGGACTTTCTAATTAAAGATTGAATTTGTTTTTACATTTTAAGCGTACAAATACTTACCTAGATTTTGCTCTGTACCCTTGCCTGATGATCCCCACCCACGTTTCCTGTTTAAAAACGAATCTCATTAGACATTTCACCTCCCCACGATGGGCAGTGACTTGACACCGCGATCATGCGATGTGATATCCCATGGATGTCATATCATTGCATATCAGGACAAATCAATAAGGTAAATATTTTAAGAAAGTGTTTTTTACTTTTTAAGCATTAAAAACCTTATTTATATTTGTAAAAAATCCCTTGAACGCCTGATTTACTTTTTTTTTTGTCTTTTTCCATTGTAATAAGTTTTACTGTAACATGGAAAATTAGGAGGATGAATAAAAAACATAGTATAGTAATTTGCTTAGAACTTGGTACTTATCTTGTAGTGCTCGTGAGGTACAGCCTTTGTGTCCTAGAACCACACTGACAATTCTGCAGGTTGCCATTGGAAACAGACAACAAGCCTGTCGTCAGACACATTCCTTCCATCTTAGCAGAGCTCAAAAATTTTGTGGGACCGTTAACTTTAACAACATCAGATTACTGTAAAGTGTTTGATGCAAAAATGGAACTTCACAGAATGCTCTGAACATTTAAAGTGGTTGACCCAGAATCGACAACTATCACCTATCCTGCGGATTGGTGATAGTTTTCTGATCGCTGGGGACCCCAATGCTGGCACCCCAATCAATTGTGGGAATGGGAGTCCCGAACCCCAGTTCCTCCTCATGGCACTCCTGCAGTGAGTAGGCGCTTGAGCGGAGCGGTGGTAGAGCATGTGCCCGCCTTTTCTTTCCATGTCTATTGGACTGATGGAAACAGCCGAGCGATGTACCTAGTCTTTTCCATCATTCCCATACACTTGGAATGGAGTAACAGCGCATACTTAACCACTGCTCCATTTAAAGTCCTCTTCACTGCGCTTAAGCAGTGAGGAATAACAAGAGGTTTGGGACCCCCATTTTCATGATCAATGGGGGCCCCAGCGGTGGTACACACAGACATACACTATATTGATAAAAGTATTCGGACACACCTTTTAATCGTTGAGTTTCATTCAGTCCCAGGTGTATTAATTCACGCACCTAGCCATGCAGTTGCCTTTACAAACATTGGTGAAAGAATGGGTCGTTCTAAAGAGATCACTGAATTCCAGCGTGGTCCTGTACTATGATGCAAGTCAGTTTATTAAAAAAATAAAAATAATTCCCTCCTAGATATTGCACAATCAACTGTGCGAGGTATTATTGCAAATAGAAAGAGTTTAACCCCTTCCCTCTTTAGCCACTTTTGACCTTCCTGACCGAGCCTCATTTTTCAAATCTGACATGTCACTTTATGTGGTAATAACTCCGGAATGCTTTCACCTATCCAAGCGATTCTGAGATTGTTTTCTCATGACACATTGGACTTTAAGTTACTGGCAAAATTTGCTCGATATGTTCAGTATTTAATTGTGAAAAACACCAAAATTTAGCGAAAAATTGCAAAAATTAGCATTTTTCTCAATTTAAATGTATCTGCTTGTAAGACAGGCAGTTATACTACACAAAATTGTTGCTAATTAACATCCCCCATATGTCTACTTTAGATTGGTATCGTTTTTTGAACATCCTTTTATTTTTCTATGACATCACAAGGCTTAGAACTTTAGCAGCAATTTCTCACATTTTCAAGAAAATTTCAAAAGGCCATTTTTACAGGGGCCAGTTCAGTTGTGAAGTGGCTTTGAGGGCCTTATATATTAGAAACCCCCAAAAAGTCACCCCATTTTAAAAACTTCACCCCTCAAAGTATTCAAAACAGCATTTAGAAAATGTCTTAACCCTTTACACATTTCACAGGAATTAAAGCAAAGTAGAGGTGAAATTTACAAATTACATATTTTTTTGCAGAAATAAATTTTTAATACAATTTTTTTTATAACACAGGAGGTTTTACCAGAGAAATGCAACTGAATATTTGTTGCCCAGTTTCTGCAGTTTTAGGAAATATCCCACATGTGGCCCTAGCGTGCTACTGGACTGAAGCACCGGCCTCAGAAGTAAAGGAGCACCTAGTGGATTTTGGGGCCTTATTTTTGTTAGAATACATTTTAGGCATCATGTCAGGTTTGAAGGGCTCTTGCGGTGCCAAAACAGTCAAAATCCCCCAAAAGTGACCCCATCTGGGAAACTACACACCTCAAGGAAATTATCTATGGGTACAGTGAGCATTTTGACCGCACAGGTTTTTTACAGAAATTATTGGAAGTAGGCCATGAAAATTAAAATCAACATTTTTTCAAAGAAAATGTAGGTTTAGCGATTTTTTTTCTCATTTCCACAAGGACTAAAGGAGAAAAAGCACCGTAAAATTTGTAAAGCAATTTCTCCCGAGTAAAACAATACCCAACATGTGGTAATAAATGGTTGTTTGGAGACACGGCAGGGCTTCGAAGGGATGGAGTGCCATTTGGCTTTTGGAGATCACATTTAGCAGGAATGGTTTGCGGAGGCCATGTCACATTTACGAAGTCCCTGAGGAGACCAAAATGGGGTCACTTGTGGGGGATTTCTACTGTTTTGAGACTACACCCATTGAGGAAATTATCTATGGGTATAGTGAGCGATTTGACCCCACAGTTTTTTGCAGAAATTATTGGAACTAGGCCCTGAAAATAAAAATCTAAATTTTTTCAAAGAAAATGTAGGTTTAGCTTATTTTTTCTCATTTCCACAAGGACTGAAGGAGAAAAAGCACCACAAAATTTGTAAAGCAATTTCTCCCGAGTACAACAATGCCCCACATGTGGTAATAAACGGCTGTTTGAAGACACGGCGTGGCTTAGAAGGGAAAGAGCGCTATTTGGCTTTTGGAGATCACATTGAGCAGGAATGGTTTGCGGAGGCCATGTCACATTTACAAAGCCCCTGAGGGGACAAAACAATGAAAACGCCCAAAAAGTGACACCATTTAGGAAACTACACCTCTTGAGGAATTCATCTAGGGGTGTAGTGAGCATTTTGACCCCACAGATGTTTCATAGAATTTATTAGAATTGGGCAGTGAAAATAAAAACAATCCTTTTTCTTCAATAAGATGTAGCTTTAGCTAAAAAATTTTCATTTTCGCAACAAATAAAGGAAAAAAAAGAACCCAACATTTGTAATGCAATTTCTCCCGAGTACGGCAATACCCCATATGTGGTCATAAACTGCTGTTTGGGCACACGGCAGGGCTCAGAAGGGAAGGACCACCATTTGGAGTGCAGATGTTGCTGGATTGGTTTCTGGGCGCCTGTGTGCCCAAAACAGTGGAAACCTCCCAGAAGTGACCCCATTTTGGAAACTACACCTCTCAATGCATTTACCTAGGGGTGTAGTAAGCATTTTAACCCTGCAGGTGATTGGCAGAAATTGGTGTGCACTCGATGTTGCAGAGTGAAAATGGGATTTTTTTCCATAGATATGCCAATATGTGGTGCCCGGCTTGTGCCACCATAACAAGACAGCTCTCTAATTATTATGCTGGGTTTCCTGGTTTTAGAAACACCCTACATGTGGCCCTAATCTCTTGACTGGACAGTCGACCAGGCTCAGGAGTGAAAGCGTACCATGTAAAATTGAGGCCTAATTTGGCGATTTACAAAGTATTGGTTCACAACTGCAGAGGCCCTGATGTGAAATAATAAAAATAAACCCCTGAGTAGTGACCCCATTATGGAAACTGCACCCCTCAAGGCATTTATAAAGGGGTGTAGTGAGCATTTTCACCCCACAGGTCTTTTCCATAAATGAATGCGCTGTGGATGGTGCAAATTAAAAATTTATATTTTTCCCTAGATATGCTATTCAGTGGCAAATATGTCGTGCCCAGCTTATGCCACTGGAGACACACACCCCAAAAATTGCTAAAAGGGTTCTCCCGGGTATGACGGTGCCATATATGTGGAAGGAAACTGCTGTTTGGGGACGCTGTAGGGTTCAGATGGGAGGAAATGCCATTTGGCTTTTGGAGCGTGGATTTTGCTTGGTAGTAGTTTTGTTTGGAGTTTTACTGGTGTTTCCGTTTATAATGTGGGGGCATATGTAAGCCGGGCAGAGTATATAAGGGGCATAGTCAGGTGGTATAATAATGGGGTAAAAAAAAAACAATAAAATGATCCATAAATGTGTGTTACGCTGTGAAGCAATCCTTTCTGCACAGGCCGGTGTCGCACGGATATATGGCGTCCTTTCTTATCCCCCTTTTGGTCCACACTCCGCGCCTTTGCAGTTTGGGGAATTTTGCTGGGAAGTGTTGTCCTGGTATAATACGGGCACCCTCGCTTCCAGCGGATATGTTTGGGCCCTCCCTTTCCTGGTTCCCTAATTTTAGGTCCTTGATAAATCGCCTCTTCAAACAGAAGAAATGTTCCCCTCAGGCACAACTGCATATTTTTTTATTTCCTGACTTATTGGAGCCATAACTAATTTTAGTTTTTCATAGACGTAGTGGTATGAGGGCTGGTTTGTTGCGAGATGAGCTGTAGTTATTATTGGTACCATTTTGGGGTACATGCAACTTTTTGATCACCTTTTATCCTATTTTTTGGGATGCCAGGTAAACAAAAAAACTCAATTCTGGCACAGCTTTTTTCGTTTTTCTTATACAGCGTTCACCATGCGTTATAAACTACATGTTAACTTTATTCTGCGGGTCAGTACGATTCCGGCGATACCTAATTTATAGAACTTTTTCATGTTTTACAACTTTTTGCACAATAAAATTACTTTTGTAAAAAGAATGTATTTTTTCTGTCGCCAAGTTGTGAGAACCATAACTTTTTAATTTTTTTGTCGACGGAGGTATATGAGGGCTTGTTTTTTGCGGGACGAGCTATAGTTTTTATAGGTACCATTTTTGGATACGTGCGACTTTTTGATCACTTTTTATTCTAATATTTGTAGGGCAAAGTGACCAAAAAACAGAAACTCTGGTAACGTTTTTTACGTTTTTTTTTACGCTGTTCACCGCGTGCAATAAATAATATAATATTTTGATACCTCCGATCGTTATGGTCGTGGCGATACCAAATACATATGGTTTATTATTATTTTTTAATAATAAAGGACTTGATAAGAGTAAAAGGGGGATTGTGTTTTATTTGATGACTTGAAACTTTTATTGTTTTCAAACTTTTATTTTTTGCACTTTTTTTTACACTTTTTTATACTTTTTTTTTACACTTTTTCTCAAGTCCCACTAGGGGACTTGAAGGTCCAACGGTCAGATTTTTTTTTTTCTAATACATTGCACTACCTATGTAGTGCAATGTATTAGATCTGTCAGTCATTCACTGACCGCAAGCCGATTAGGCTTCGCCTCCCGGCGGGGCCTAAATCGGCTTCCGTAATGGCAGAGCAGGAGACCATTGTGTCTCCTGTTGCCATAACAGCAGTCGCCAGTCCTGATTGCCTGTCAGGGCTGGCGATCTGCTAGTAACCGCTACGATGCAGCAATCGCTTTCGGTTGCTGCATCGAAGGGGTTAATGGCAGGGATCGGAGCTAGCTCCGGTTCCTGCCGTTACAGGTGGATGTCAGCTGTACAGTACAGCTGACTTCCACCGCTGATGACGCCGGATCAGCTCCTGACCCGGCGCCATCTTGCCGGCAGCTACGGAAGCCGATCAGGCTCCGCCGCCGGGCGGATCTTGACTGGCTTCAGTGCTAGGCAGACCGGGAGGCCAGTATTAGGCCTCCGGTTGCCATTGCAGCCACCGGAACCCCGGCAATTTCATTACTGGGGTTCCGATGAGCTGCAAACACCTTAAGTGCAGCGATCGCGTTTGAGCGCTGCACTTAAGGGGTTAATGGCGGGGATCTAAGCTAATTTCGGTCCCCGCCATTACAGCCGGATGTCAGCTGTAAGATACAGCTGAGATTCGGTGATGGAAGGCACCGGCTCAGCTTCTGAGCCGGTCCCAAACATTCGGCGTATAGGTACGTCAAGATGCGAGAAGTCAATGCTTTCCATGACGTACCTATACGGGAAGGGGAGGGAAGGGGTTAAGAACAACAGCACCTCAGCTGTGAAGTGTCAGACCATATAAAGCTACAGAGCGCCGCCCCCGAGTCCGAATGCTCTGCCGGCTCAATAACTGCAGGGTTCCAAACCTTCTCTATCGGGAAGTCTGATAGACAAGTCTGGGTTTGGCCAATACCAGGAGAACATTACCTGCCTGACAGCATTGTGCCAACTGTAGAGTTTGGTGGAGGAAAGATAATGCTATAGGGTTGTTTTTTTTCAGGGATTTGCCTAGGCCTCTTAGTTCCAGTGAAGGGAAATCTTAATGTTTCAGCATACCAAGACATTTTGGCCAATTGTTTGCTTCCACCATTGTGGGAACAGTTTGGAGAAGGCCCTTTTCTGTTCCAGCATCACTGTCCCCATTGCACAGAGCAAGGTCCATGAAGGCATGGTTGGGTGATTTTGGTGTAGAAGAACTTGACTGGCCGCACAGAGCCCTGACCTAAACCCCATCAAACACTTTTATGATGAACTGGAACAGAGATTGCAAGCCAGGCCCTCTCCTCCAACATCCATGTCTGACCTCACAAATGCTCTTCTGGGTAAATAGGGAAACCTCTTGTAGAAATCCTTCCCAGAAGAGTGGAAGCTATTTTAGCTGCAAAGGGGGAACCAATTCCATATTACTGCCTATGGATTTAGAATGGGATTTCACAATAGCTCCATTAGGTGTAATGTGCAGGTCTCCCAATACTTTTTGTCCATATAGTGTCCATAGGCAAGATGTACAGATAGAATGCAGAGATGTTTATAATCATATGTATACCATCAAGAATGTTCCAAGGGAATGAGATTATCTAATTATAAATATGATACATATTTTTTTGAAGCCTCAAAGGATGGAGCTTCAGGCTTTATTGCACATTGCCATCCAAGCAGAGATGATTAAACGTTCCTCTTAGAGGAGAGGCTGCAGTGCATTACCTCAATCTGGGGCACAGATGTTAAGAGATTTATCAAAATAAGGTTCACTATATCTAATATGTATGAATTGAACAGTACACACAAATAATGTATCTGAATTTAAGATGAATCAATGGCAATGGACTTACCTAGAAGTCGTCACTTCTACGTTTCGATTTGAGGGAGAGGGGCTGGTGCTAGTGAGCATGATATTTCACTTTAGTAGTAGCACAAGCTCGCCAGGAATTCAGTACATCCAAAGTTGATTACCATTACAGCAATAATAGAATGATAATAAACTACAAGTTAGAAAAATATGATTAGTCAACTGACACAGTCACAAGTTCTCGTTCACACCTTGCAGATTTGGTCAGTATTTTGCCACAGTATTTTGAAGTCAAAATCAGGAGCGGATGCAAAGAAGAGAAAAAGTATAACATTTTCTATTATATTTCCTTTGTGTTTGGAATACAGCCCTGGTTTTGGCTTCAAAATACTGTCCAAATCTATTATGTATGAATGAGACCTTAGGGTAGTTGTTGCAGAGAGCTGTACCATTACGCCCAATGGGAACGCACCCATATACTGAGTCAATTGAGCCGCAATAGGTGGGATTCTGTAGATTCCCTTTAAGATATGTGGATGCTATTACGGTAAGGGTCCATGCACATGGCGGGCGGCAGTGTTATGGAGCTAGAGGCTCTACATGCAATGCCATATGGTGCCTCTGGGCTAGACTGTACTTATGTAATAACATATGTGAGGGAACATGCCATATTTTTTATTTCTCACGCATTCCATAGGAGGCAGACTGAGGTACAGTACGGGCACATAGCAATCTATGGACCATGTATTACGGATCCATAAAACACAGATTCATAATAGACCATGTGCAATTGCCCTTAAAAAGTCTGCACATGAAACGAAAGATAAACTAGTAGTTGTTTGAGAGAAGACGTAGACTGCTTTTTTTCTTCCCCAGAAGTAGAGATGAGCGAACTTATGATAAGTTCGGTTCGGCTGGTTCGCCGAATTTCTTGAAAAAGTTAGATTCGGACCGAACCTGTAATTCAAGAAAGCCCATAATAAATCATGTATGGGGCTTCCGTAATGACGGGTGGCTACATGTGTGCACCCGGCATTAAGGCAGCGTTGCTAGGCGACGTCAGTAAATAGTCACTGTCCAGGGTGCTGAAAGAGTTAACTTATCGGCAGTAACTCTTTCAGCACCCTGGACAGTGAATTCCGATCACATTATAGAGCAAACTGTAAAAAAAAAAGAAAAAGACGTTCGTACTTACCGAGAACTTCCTGCTTCTTCCTCTAGTCCGGCCTCGCGGCCGTTGCCTTGGTGACGCGTCCCTCTCGACATCCGGCCCGACATCCCTGGATGACGTTTCAGCCAATGTGACTGCTGCAGCCAATCACAGGCCAATCACATGCTGCAGCGGTCACATGGACTGTCGCGTCATCCAGGGTTGTCGGGCTGGATGTCAAGAGAGGGACGCGTCACCGTTGCCTTGATGACGCGTCCCTCTTTCGGCATCCAGCCCGACCTCCCTGGATGACGCGGCAGTCCATGTGACCGCTGCAGCCTGGGATTGGCCTGTGATTGGCTGCAGCCTGTGATCGGCCTGGGATTGGCTGCAGCGGTCACTCGGACTGAATCGTCATCCCGGGAGGTCGGACTGGAGGAAGAAGCACGGAGTTATCGGTAAGTAGGAACTTCTATTTTTTTTTTACACGTTGATGTATCTTGTGATCGAAAGTCACTGTCCAGGGTGCTGAAACAGTCACTGTCCAGGGTGCTGAAAGAGTTAAGCAATCGGCAGTAACTATCTCCTGATGTCGCGTACCGGAAAATCAGTGACTCATAAGCCGGGTTCGGTCTAAACGTGTTCGGCCAAACCCGGTGAAGTTCGGATTCGCTGCGAACCGAACTTTTCCCGATGTTCGGACCGAAACCGGGTTCGGTTGTCCCGGTTCGCTCATCTCTACCCAGAAGTCTCGTTCATATGAATGGGTTGAGTGGCAATAACAGACACAGCCGGTGAACAAGAGTGGCGCTGTTTCTCAGGAAAAAAAATACACTTATCTTAAACAACTCCTGTAATTCTTGTTATAGAATTACCTGTTGAACACTATACTTCCTGGCTATATTACCTGTGTCATGCACTTTGCCATGGGATACAAAGCAAACAGAGACGATATTTATGTTACTCGTTTCTGTCTGCATAAACAAAGCTGAATTATCTATATTAGTGTGTGCATTGAATATTGATATTTCATTTTCCCATGTCCATGTCTGTTTATTTAATACCTGAGCAGCCTAGATTTGTCAGAATATTTGAAAAGTGAAAATAACCTTTTTAATATGTCTACTATATTGTTTTATTGTGTATTGTTCAAGCCATTAGGATACTGAAGATGAGTCCACCAGAGCAGGATTTGGAGATCTGCAGCAGCTCTCTGCTCTGGGGGTGCCAAGCAATGGACTGGCCTCCATGAAGTCTATATGCCCTAATAGGGCATATGGAAAGCGGTTGTCCATATTTGTCTGGATAAGCCCTTCAACTGAAAAACTGGTGAAACATAAAGATGATGAAACTGAAATAACTAACTTTTCAACAAACTTTGTGTCAATTAATAGCAGAAGCGAATATAAGAAAATTTGCAATATATCTTATTAAAGAACAATGCCTCTTACTCCACTTATCAGGTTCCTACTCCTCTTTCCCTCCCTCCTTAACTAACTGTCCACTCACTTAATTTACTGTTTTTTCAGCTCAATTGGGGATCAGGTTATAGCTGCCCATAGAAGTTTATAGAGAGAGGGGAGTTAGGAGTAGGAGCACAGGGAGAGAGAGACAGAGAGACACCACGCTGGAACTTCCTAGTAAGGGCTCATACACACAACTGGTTTTGTGGAAAACAGGGATCCTAGTGGCTTCCATGTGCTGTCTTTTTTTTTTTTTTGCAGACCCGTACACTAGAATGGGTGAGACAGGCTGCAAATACGGTCAAGAATAGGACCTGTTCTATAATTTGCGAAACGGACATGTGTATGCGCAAAGAAAACGGATGAGTGCATGGCTCCACGGAAATGAACGGTTTAGTAAGCGATCCGCATAGAAACGGATAGGAAACTGAAGAAAACAATGCTCTTGTGCATTAGCCCTTAGTGCTATATTTCACTGCATCCCTGGAATCACAGCTACACTGCTTATTACTGCTGTATAATGTCCTCATCTATGTGTGCTGTGTATAGAATAGATGATAGCAGTTACTAGGTCAGAAAAAATTAGAGCCTGCAGAAGGTAAAACTGCAAAAAAAAATCAGAATACATGTCATTACGGCCGCTGCCACTCACCTTCAGCGAACGGCCGTGACCGCAACTTCCAGGCCGTCTGCCAGCGTCTCCCTCCCCGGAGACGCCAGCTGGCGCGGCCTTCCCGTCCTGGACTGTGCGATAGGGTGCGCTCATCCCCGGCCTTAAAGGGCCAGCACGCGCACTCTAAAAGTTTCCCTAACCTATCCCCAGAGCACCCTGGACTCTAAAAAGGGCTTCGCCCTTCCACTCCTTGCCTGAGCGTTGTTGTAGATTTCCCATGCTTGTATTGCAAATGGTCCCTTAGTGTTTTCCTGCTCCCAGTGTTCCCGTGCCCTGCTACCTGTCCCCTGTATCCCGTGCTGTTTTTAGTTCCTGAGCCTGTCTAGTGTTGGAGTCGTGTTGTGCCGCCGGCTGGGATACACCACATCTGGTGTCATCTGCCACTCCTGGTGCCACCCGCCACATCTGGCGCAACCTGTCAAGCCTGCTGGAATACATCACGTCTGGTGTCATCTGCCACTCCTGGTGTCATCCACCACGTCTGGTGCAACCTGCCACGTCTGGACTATCTCAGGTACCCTTGTGCTACAAACCTTTTCCATAGACTTTTCATAGACTGTGAGTTGGCCAGCTGCCTCTCCGCTATGGCGAAGAGGCCTAGTGGGTCCACATACCCCTAGATCGCAACAGGTACAATATGCTTTAAAGCTCATCTGTAGCCAAATAGTAAAACGTACATATGTTCATAAATGCACGTCTTCTCTGGTCCAAAGCTCTTCTCCATAAACTGAGAGACATATTGCAACCATAAACGGCTCTTCTAGAGTTATGGAGCTGAATCTTCTGGTCACCAAGTGGCCTGCCTGAACATAGACACTTCCCTGCTCCCCCCTCTCCCTGAGTTATCCATGTCTGTCAATCCTCTGTATGTTACTTCTATTATCATGCCCCAATTACTTTTGTCCATACTTGGATTAGCGCACAATTTCCATCAGCAGGAGCTAATTACCCAAAACCCATCAAAATAAAAATGCATGGACAAGCAGAGTTGGAAGGGATCAAGGGATAGCTGTCTTGAAGGATATTTCTGTTTCGGGAAAAGGTAGGTAGGAAGTAAGAGACATTTGAGCAGATTTACCAATGAAAATACGTCTGAATTCTGGCTTAAATTGAGCCAGGATTCTGGTGCACATGCTATGCGTCCTATTTATTACACTTTTTGCAACTCGCCCGACAAGGAGGCGTGAACTTGAGGAAAGGCAGCATGGCTTAAATACGCCGCCATGTTGCAAAATAGTGGCAAAAAACTGGCGTAAATTAAGCCATCCAAGAAGTGGTATAAGGAAAATAAAGTGTTTTAAAGTCTAGCTAGATGCACCAAATTGATCATACAGCGTGCACCAATGTTATAAATTTGGCACATCTTCTGACTGCCTGGTCTAAGTTTATTCTGTATATTTTAAATCGTATTAGTAAATCTGCCATATTGTGTATTAGTGGTGCTTCCTGCAACATATATTTAGATGTGAAAAATTTAAATACACAACATTTCTATCCTTTTACACATCTGCTGCAATAGTTATAGTTTGCACCAATATTTTTTTCTCTCTTTCTGAATAGTACATGCCACCTTTATTTGTATTCCTCCAAACCTCCCTGTACCACTATTTCTGCCCTTCTCTCAGCCATACACGTCAGATGAATGTCTACTGTCTATACAAAAAGGACCAATTATATACAGTACAACTCAATGTTGTCAGATATTGGAATGCACTGCTTAACTCCCTGTTATATAATTGCAGGAGACTTACAGTTTAGTGTATGTTCTTGGCTACTAAAGCATAATTACATAGAAGAGGCACTGGGCAGCAACATATTTGCAAAATGTTAATTTAAAGAAATATATATAAATATGCCCCTTTTAATACACGTTTGGATATTTTCATTACTTGTTGTAAAATGTAAGAGGTTGTCTTCAGTTCCACTACTGAGGCGATTTCGTTTTTTTTTTCTGGGAATTAGTGGAAAAGAGTTCCACCTTTTACACTATTTTCTTCTAGTCAGATGTTTTAATTTTTTAACTCTGTTTTTATTGAATATTTTTTTTATCATACAGTAATAACATATAATAAAGTCAAAAGAAGGAGAAAATATCTTTGCCAGTATTCAATATGTAACATTCTGTATGCAATTTCACGAAAATATAAATCTAACATGGGTTAGAGAAGATAATGTTAAAAAAGAACTCTGCAAATAAATATACATGAGATAATAATTAGTATTTTATAGCAGCAACTTTAAATATTATAAAGTCACATAGATTACATAACCAGACAGAACACGACATGGCACACAGGGTATAAGGAGGAGGGGAATTGGCGTCTAAAGTTGACAAGGCATCCAAAACGTATCTCATAAACCCCATATCACATCATATTGATCTACTGTACTTTATTTTAAATGAGGGCAGTAAGATATTCCATGTTTCTATCATCTTTAATTCTGATGTACAAATCTGCCTCCACTGTGAACAACTTCAGGAAAGGCAATATATTTTGTCCCGTGATTGAAATAACATGTGCTGGACGAGACGCTTCCTATGTCTCGTAATTGTAATGCAGTTTGTGTAGAAATAAGCACATAACAATTATGTTTTTCTCTTTACAAAAATATTTTTTTTATTAAAGATTCGGTATCCTGTTGATCACATACAAAAAATAAATGTAAATATCACCCAGCACTCCAACAGGTAGAAGGGGGCACTGCGCTGGCTCCCTTCTCCCGGATTTTGTTTCACTCTGTAGCTGCCTTTCTGCCCGGACGCTTCTTTGCTCAGTGGCGTCGCTACCACTGTAGTAGCCATAGCGGCTGTTGGCAGTGACATCGGGCATGAGGGCGCCCGTGCCACCCGCAGGGACGTCCTTCCCCATGCCCGGTGGCGCCGAAAGCAGCCGTTGTGGCTGCTACAGCCGTAGCGACGCCACATTCAATAGTATCTGCGTCCTTTGGACGCGGATACTATTGAACACTATGGCAGAGCAGGGAGGTATCTCCCTGCTCTGCCTTCTACTAGGCTACAGGCCTGCAGCCTATCAAGTGCAGGGACAGGATCCCTGCACAGGCTGGCATGATGTTGTCACTGGATCACGCCGGCCTACGCAAGGATCCAGTCATTGGCGTTGTGGATCAGCTCCGTTCGTCGTGGGAACGAGGCCTAGGTGAGCACATTCTGTTTTGTTTGGGGGGCACTGTCTACAAGGGGGAAGTGGGGGCTATATGGCACTGTCTACAAGGTGGAGGTGGGGGGCTGTATGGCACTATCTACAAGGGGGAGGTGGGTGGGGCTGTAATGCACTGTCTACAAGAGAGAGGTGGGGGCTGTATAGCACTGTCTACAAGGGGGAGGTGGGGGCTTTATGGAACTGTCTACAAGGGGGAGGTGGGGGCTGAATGACACTCTACAAGGGGGAGGCGAGGGGCTGTATGACACTCTACAAGGGGGAGGTGGGTGGCTATATGGCACTGTCTACAAGAGGGAGGTGGGGGGATTATGGCACTGTCTACAAGGAGGAGGTGGGTGTCTGTGGGGCACTGTCTACAAGGGGGAGCTGGGGGCTGCATTGCACGGTCTACAAGGTGAAGGTGGGGGATTATGGCACTGTCTACAAGGGGGAGGTGGGGGATTATGGCACTATCTACGGAGAGGCTGTGTGGCACCCAGGGGAAGGGGGGCATTATACTTTGTGGGGGCCACTAAGCAGGCATTATACCGTGTAGGGGCACTACAGGTGGAAATATACTGTGTGTGGCACTTAGAGGGCATAAAACTGTGTGGGCGCAATTAGAGGACAAAATACTTTGTCCTTGAAGGAGTTAGAATATATTTTATTAAATATTATACTGTATGGGGCAGCTATGGGGGCATTATACTGTATAGGGGCACTAAATTATACTGTGTGGCGGCAATATACTGTGTAGGGGAACTATAAAGGGCATTATGCTGTGGGGGGGGGGCATTCTACTTTTTTATGGGGCATTTTTTTTCTGATGGGATGGGGCGCCAAAAGATAATTTTGCACGGGGTGCCATCTATCCTAAGGCTGGCCCTGGCATCTTACTACGCCTGGTGTCACGTTTCGGGGGTCAATGCTTGAGAAAGAGAGAAACATCACTGTCAAACAACAAAAGATCTTGCGGCAGTTAGAATACGTAGGAGCGAACACGAGGACCTATTTCTCATTGATGTAGGGGAGAAGATGTTAAGTAATTATTTTGATCTAGAGGAAAGTCAAGACCAAACATTTGATGAACAAGAAGTCGAACCTTTGCCCAAAAGGGAGAGATTAAAGGACAATCCCAACTTATATGAAATTAAGTTCCCCTGTAGGTTCCATATCTCAAAAAAGTCACTGGTATTGCTGGATTAAATTTATGAAGGAGTACTGGGGTGTGGTACCAGAGTTTGGGTCGATTAATATTGATTTTCCTTATGAATGGAGCATATTTTTAGAGCGGATCTGTCTTTAGACAAGCTGCCCTATGTAAGAGCACCATTGTATTGGGACAAGTCAGCTCTCCTATAAGCCAAAATGGCACAAAAAATATTGCTTGGTTAATAGGAGCATTCAAAGAATACATCGGACTCATAGTTATGAGTCCAGTGTATTCATGAGGGGAGCACTCCCCCGCCTCCCGTCTGCCTTTCTTGACGGCTGGCTGCTGTGTATCTGCATACAGAGAAAACCAAATATCTACTTTATTCTGCGTGAGGGCCATAAAATATTTAATATTTGTAATATATTTAATATGTTTTGGTTCTTTATGTGTGTAAATTGTACAATCAGAGTTGATGGAAGGTAATTTTACCTGCTGTTGCACTGATTTGTATACATAGAAATACTTGTGTATCCCATGTGATAAAGTGGTGTTAATAACTATTTTGTCTTTGATCACATAAAATAACCACAAGGTGAGGCCCCATGCACACGAACGTAAAAACGCCCGTAATTACGGCCCGTAATTACGGGCCCATAGACTTCTATTGGTCACGGGTACCTCCCCGTATGCTTACGGGAAGGTGCCCGTGCCGTTAAAAAATATAGAACATGTCCTATTTCAGGCCGTAATAACGGCACAGGCAGGCCCATAGAAGTCTATGGGGCTCTCGTAATTACGGGTGACTACGTGTGTGCACCCGTAATTACGGGAGCGTTGATAGGCGACGGCAGGAGATAGTCACTGTCCAGGGTGCTGAAAGAGTTAAAGCACCCTGAACAGTGACTACCGATCACAATACAGATCAACCTGTAAAAAAAATAGAAGTTCATACTTACCCAGAACTCCCTGCTTCTTCCTCCAGTCCGGCCTCCTGGGATGACGTTTCAGCCCATGTGACTGCTGCAGCCAATCACAGGCTGCAGCGGTCACATGGACTGCCGCGTCATCCAGGGAGGGCGGACTGGATGTCAAGAGAGGGACGCGTCACCAAGACAACGGCCGGGTAAGTATGAATTTCTTTTACTTTTACTGTGGAAAGGGCTGTCCCTTCTCTCTATCCTGCACGGATAGAGCGAAGGGCTGCCGACTAGTGCAGTGCAATTTTGCAGCAAAAACGTGCCCGTAAATACGGGTGGAATACTGGTGACACCAGACCCGTATTTATGGGCACGGGTCCGTAAATACTGGTGCAATACTGGTCGAATACGTGTGACCAAGGACCCGTATTTATACGGGAGGACAAAAATACGTTCGTGTGCATGAGGCCTCACCGTACTTAAAAAATTAGTGGAAATGGTCATTCGAAAATACCTTTCCAGGAAAAATGCAGAGCGGAGAGAACACAATGTTCTCACTTCTAAGAATTCGGAGAGAAACACAGAAAATCACACCTTTGATCAGTGCTGAAACTGTAGCCCTCGGCATTGTTCTTGTAATAACTGATACGAGGCTTTGCCTTGACGATGAGGGACCTGAAACACGACTTGTTGACCGGCAGCTCCTGTTTCCTTAGAGTAGGCTTCGTTCACATTTCCGTCAGGGGAACCCAGGAACAGAATCCAAACTGAAACAAACGGAAACCATAGAGCAGTCGACTACGGTATTGATTCTGTCAAAATAACGGAACCCTTACACAACGGTGACAAACAGAAACCATTTGCACCGAATTCTATGGTTTCCGTTTGTTTCAGTTGGGATTCCGTTCATGTGTTCCCCAGACGGAATGGTCCGACAGAACTCATGAACATAGTCCCGACGCAGATGTGAATGAAGCCTAAGATACTTAAGACTGTGGAATCCTTCACAAAGTTTGGTATAGTTTTCAACATGTCATAAACTCTGCATTTTAGCAAATTGACATGTCACCTCCGTGAAAGGTTAATGTACACAATAGTATTCCCCTGTCATATGGATGAGAGTTAGAAGTGATGATTTATGAGTTTACATATTTTCCTTGGGTGAAACTAAATTACATCAAAACAGCCATAGGACATGCAATAGTACACGGCTTATACTTACTTACACTCTGATTATTGCAATATTATTCTTTTTATTCTAGTCTATCTCTATGTTGGAGGTCATTTGTGGCAATTCTTTAATACGTTATTGTAAGTCAAGTAAAGCTACTGTTACTTGGACGAATCCAAACAGATCAAGGTAACTACTGAGAGTTCAAGTTCTCTGTGGCTTCACTTTAAACTGACGTAGCTAAAAAAATAAATTCAACCTGTGGCAAACATTTAGTTTGCTGCCCTCTATCCTAATACCCTGGCAAAGGCAGAGTGCCTTTGTTTGCACCTCTCCAATACCCAGCACCTATCCTTCTGGCTTCTCCTTAGCTATGCCCCTGCTTTAGCCCATCAGCAGGATACACTACGGCCGTAGTTTATGAGGGGTTTTAAGGACGAATGCAGATAATTAAAATTAACTTAGAATTGAGTTCCCTTATATTTCAGCAAAAGTCCCTCTACTAAAATGGAGATATATTTTATCATGACTATGTCTCTTTAAAGTTGCCTATGATGGTATAAAGTCTCATCAGCTATATACAGTAGATGTATTTTATCTTGTATTGAGGGATGCCAGGGGCGTAACTAGGAAAGACTGGGTCTCATAGAAAACTTTTAACTGAGCCCCCTTGTAGATAGTGCCACAAAGTCTCCTTGTAGATAGTGCCACACAGCCCCCCTGCAGATAGTGCCACAGCCCCCTGTAGATAGTGCCACACAGAACCACTTGTAGATAGCGCCACACAGCCCCCCTGCAGATAGTGCCACTGCCCCCTGTAGATAGAGCCACACAGACCCACTTGTAGATAGTGCCACACAGTCCCCCTTGTAAATAGTACCACACAGGCCAACCTTATAGATAGATAGTGCCACACACTTTCCCAAACAAATAAAGAAAACTTGTACTCACCCAGCCCGTTCCCCCGAAGAACGGAGTTGCTTTACAGTCTCCTCAGCCATGTTAGGCTTGCAGCCTATGAGATGCCAAGACGGGACACTTGTGCAGGGATTCTGCCCCAGTGTCTTGTAGCAGCCTAGTGAATGGTTTAGCAGGGAGCTACCTCCCTGCTCCGCCATAGTATTCAATTGTATCTGCATCCTGAGGAAGCAGATACTATTGAATGTGGCAGTCACTAGCACCGGGCATCCGGGGCCCCCCTAGATGCCCTGTGCTAGTGACGCCACTGGGCATGAGGACGCCCGTGCCACCCAGCACGTAAATATTATGTGCCAGGCGGCATGGGCCCCCTTATGCCGTGGGCCCCCGTAGCAGCTGCTATGGCTGTTATGTGTTGTAAGTTAAATATGTCTGTGTAGTTTCTTACCTAAATCTGACTATGGGATATTAGAATATAGAAATGAAAGTCTTGGTTCTTTACACCTCCCCGTAACTCAAAAAATTAATTTACCCCATCGTCACTGATTTCAAGATTCCCAGCATCCTTCAAAAGCCCTTAGCCTGTGCATAGCATGACTACCTGAGTGATGTTGTACCAGCCCAGGTATGGACAGAGAATAACTCCCTCTGTGTGTTAGCACCAGCACATAATGTGGTAAGGCTTCCTAACTAGCATATAGACTTATTTTATGTAGAGATTCTCAGGCGGCTCTTGGTACCACCTCCCGGTTAGTCATGCCTTGAGCCAGTTTCAGCTTCTAACACGCAAGGATTTTGTATTATCCATGAATAGCACTAATTATTTGACTAGCACTTCCTGTGACTCCAGCTATGATCATATTTTATAAAAATTGCCAATTTACCATCCATATTAAATCCAGGTTATAAAATCACACTATATATTAGTCCCGGGTAATGCAATCTATTTGTGTTTCTAGACATTTGTAGATATTAATACATAAAACTGTTTTAACAAAGTGAGAATTTATGTTTGAATTATATACAGTCAAGAAAATGATGTCATGAAGCTGTGACAAATGTCATAAATTATTTTTAGTATGTTTTTGTTTTTTTCTTTTACTTGGAATCCATGCACACCTATAACAGTCATTTCTAAGTTCAAGCTGCAAAGAACATAGTGAATCTTGTGTTTGTGACTTCGTGGTAAGCAGGGTGGAGCAGCAATAGGATATGTTTACAGAAATACTCTCCTGGGGGTTTAGCAATCCTGTGTCTAACTGTAATTTATGGTGAGATTATATTCTCTATGTGCATTCAAGCTTCGCTTCTGGAAAATGGGTTGGGTCATAAGGCAAGGAATACTATTTTTAGTGAATGACTGAAAATAAGTCAAGCTCCAGTGGAGGACATATTTTTTATGCAAAATCTTTTTATCATCTTTTTCTTATATACAGCATTTTGAAAACTTCCTCCCTCCATTATGGTGCCAAAGTGTTCCACTTAGGAGAGATGGGCTTGGTGATTGTTTCTCCCTCTTTTCACAACACTTGAGCCGTTTCCTCACCCCTCTTTGCTGACTATGCTGTTCCTCTAGAGAGGGGAGTCTTGGTTCCCAACATGTGATATTAAAGTTGGATTCAACCAGGACTGACCCCCTCTCTCCAAGGGCTCCATAGCACCCAATTTTTCCCCCTCTATGGTACATACGCCTAGTGGTAGATGCTTGAATTTTGGAAATTCAGCAACATGGAAAGCCCACGTAAGCGTACAAGAAAGTCTACACCCTCCTTTGTTAGAAGAATTATTTTTTATTTTCTAGGTCACAATGTTTGCAAAATTGAATTGTATTATATTTGCACTGAATTTCACTTGTTTTAGAGCTAAATAATCTGCTTCTGTTTCAATTTCTGGTGGCTGTTCTAACTAATTAGATTGTCTTAAAATGAACTCTCTAAGCAAAGCTGATGCTGATTTATGCATAGTGGAGGGGTCGGTGAATTCTCTCTTTGGTGTTCTTTAAATCCTTGTATCATGTACTGCCCTCTCAGGTCTCACCCTAGGCATAGCACAGGGTATCAGTTTTGCCCCGAGTGTTCCTTTATGAATGGTTAACGGTTTAATCTGAGGTCACCTCAAAAGACAAGATGGCACCATTTCCAACTGGAATATTTCATCTCCAGCTTCAAAAAGGCTTCTTTACTGTAAGAGCTGTGAAGCTGTAGAATGGTTTACCCCAGGATCTGGTCTTGGCAGAAACAACAGATCACTTTAGAAAAAGGTTGGCACTTTCTTAAAATAAAATAGTATGACAGGTTATATAAATTTCTAAAATACTTATTTAAACATTGATTCAGTTTGGAAGGGATTTGGGAAGAATATTTTCATTTTTAGGACAAATTCTCAAACTCATGCCCCTTTTTTTGCTTGCCCTAATTAAACCAGGGTTACTGATGATTCTCTTCTTTCCTCCCTTTTCCCTGGATAATCTTGATGGGTATCACCCATACTAATTATGTGCCATGTAATGCAGATTGCAGATATTCTCAGCACAGTCCTACAAATCTGATCAATTTTGAATCAGAATTGACTGTGAGCCATATGAACAAGTTATACAAAAATCAGCCTTTGATGTTTTGTATCATTTTCATTGTACTCAGACATATAAACACTATGTAAATACCATCTGGTTTCATTCATGTCAAGCTCTACAATCACAGAATGAAAAAAAGTAGACAGGAAGACAAAGAAAACATGTTTTGAAAAGATTAAGCAGATTTCATATCTTGCATTCATATCACTGACCCAGAGATGTGAAAGATTGGAAGGGAAGACATATGCCGCACGTTGTCTACCCACATCAAGGACACATGTTGAACACCCACCACTCACATACTAGACACATACAACTCACACACTAGACGCGTACCACATACTAGTCACATACCGTACACACTACTTACACTAGACACACCGCACACACCACACAAATACTAAACACATACCTCACATAACACTTACACACTAGACCTATACCACACATACCACTCACACTCACATTGGAAACAACACGCACACAAATGCCACTAATGCATTAGAAGACACAAAACTCAAACAAATTGCATATTTCACTCATACAATTGGAGTATTAGCACTTGTTCAAAATATCCACTTGGATGCCATCTAGGCAAATCTCTGCTGTCCATAGACATGACATGTCGGATGAACGCTAGTTCGTCTTACAGATATCTCTCCCTACTCTCCCATAAACATTAAGATCGGATCGGCAGATGTGGTATTTTGTAATTTAATAACTAGAAGCTGCCAGACACCAGGTTAACATAGAATTGGGCATGTTTAAATCTTTCCACTGGTGATAGACGTTGGAGGATGTTCTGGTCACAAGCTCATAAATGAATTTCTTTGGCATACATTTATTCAATGTGTAAGTCCAGCTATTGCCCACTATTTAGCCTCCTGAGCCAACATTGAGTACAGATTTCTTTGATAGGCCAATATTCCAAAACATGACCCAGCCACAACCTGTATCTGCTAGGGTTTATCACCTTTTTGGTTATTTCACTAGAGACTTGTTCGTCCTGTTTTTCTTTATATGCAATGATAGAAGCATTTTTCTTTGCAAAAAATAGTGGAAAGGAGGAATTGCCTATTAATGGAATTTTCTCTTGGCTGGCTCAAGCCCCTTCAGTGTAACACTATTGTACTCTTCACTTTGCCCACCATTCAACTTACCAGGAGACTGATCATCTCATTACTTAGCATCTCCAAGAAATACTCATTAGAAGAAAGCAGCTAACCAACACAAACTCCTTCTCACCACACCAGTCTATTGCCAAGCAGCCAACAATTCTGGAGCATATTTTCTTAAAATTCAGTATTGTGCAATTCCTCCTGATGGTGCCTAATAAAAAGGAGGCCTCAAAATCCACTAGGTGCTCCTTTGCTTCGGAGGCCGGTGCTTCAGTCCATTACCGCACTAGGGCCACATGTGGGATATTTCTCAAAACTGCAGAATCTGGGCAATAAATATTGAGTTGTGTTTCTCGGGTAAAACCTTTGGTGTTATAAAAATTTTTTTTATAAAAAGGATTTTCTGACAAAAAAAAAATATATGTAAATTTCACCTCTACTTTGCTCTAAATTCCCGTGAAACACCTAAAGGGTTTATAAACTTTCTAAATGCTGTTGTGAATACTTTGAGGGGTCTAGTTTGTAAAATGGGGTGTTTGATAGGGGTTTCTAATATATAGGCCCCTCAAAGCAACTTCAGAACAAAAAACAATAAAAATGAGGCAATACTTCGCTTCTTACATTTATACTGATAATGAGCCGTGCCCACCCTGAGATGACCCCAGTTTTGACCGTTTGTATAAACGGAGACCCCTATTACACCGTTTCAGTGCCCGGTTTTCCCAAGCATTCACCCCCGAGAATTGTATTTCTATTGATGTGTCCTTGGTACATTTTAAAGGGAGGCTTCAATTCCGCCAGTACCTGCCGGGTAAGAGGGCAAGGTATGGCGTGAAGATGTATAAGTGGTGTGAGAGTGCATCAGGGTATACCTACAAATGTAGGATATATGAAGGAAAGGACACCAGTATTCAGCCCCCAGAATGCCCCCCCCCCCCTTACTGGGAGTTAATGCAAAAATTGTTTGGGATTTGGTGAACCCAGGGCCGCCATCAGGGGGGTATTAGGGGTACTACTGTAGGGGGCCCGGCCAAACTTAATTGAAAGGGGGGCCCGGCAACTGCCGCGACTTGCCTTTGGTAGAAAAAAACAGGCCCCTGCAATGGGGCCTGTTCTTTTCACCAAAACAATGTCGTGAGCTGCGGGCCCCCCTCTCGTCAAACACCGCCGTGAAACACCGCACGCTCGACCGCAAACGCGCGCCCAACCGCACAAGCGCGCGCACGAAGGCCCGCACGCGAACGACCGGGAGTGCCTGCCGGCAAGAGGGAAGCGGTGCGCCCGTACCACAAGAACATCGCCGAACTACTGGCAAGGACAGCCACACAGGGAGAGCGGCGCACAGACTAGTTACCTGCTGGCCCGCCTCCTCCTCCGCCTACTCCTCCACCTCCTCCAGAGCGTAGCTGCGTAAGGAGAGGGGGAGGAGTCCAGTTGTTGCGCGGCGGCAGGAGTTCTACGATATTCGCCATTTTCTGGAGCCTGGAGGTGAAGGACTGGACATCTGGACCGAAGACATCGCCTGACGAGGACTGGAGTGGGAGCCAGCAGCTCTTCTGACAGTGAGTAAAGTGTCTCAAAGTGCTGATCATGTATGGCCCTGTTCACACAGAGTATTTTGCAGGCCGAAAAAAACGGCCTCAAAATTCCTTAAAGAATTTTGAGGCAGATTTTGAACTGTCCGCACTATCTTGCCGCGTTTTTTGCTGCGTTTTTTGCCTGCGGCGATGGAGGACATCAGACAAAAAACGCAGCGAAAAATGCATTTTCTGCCTCCCATTGATTTCGATGGGAGATCAGAGGCGGAACCGTTTTTTGGTGCTGATTCTGACGCAGTGTCCGAGTCAATATCAAGGCCCAAAAACTTTGTGAACTGGGCCTTATTGTTAGGGCTTATTCAGACGTGTAATACGTCCGTGCAACGCGCGTGATTTTCATGCGCCTCGCATGGACCTATGTTACTCTATGGGGCCGTTCAGACTGTCAGTGATTTTCACGCAGCGTGTGTCCGCTGTGTAAAACTCCCGACATGTCCTATATTTGTGCATTGTTCGCGCATCACGCACCAATTGAAGTCAATGGGTGCGTGAAAATCACGCCCAGCACTCCCACAGCCGTATAAACTATGAATGAAAACAGAAAAGCACCACGTGCTTTTCTGTTTACAAACATACAAACAGAGTGTCATAATGATGGCGGCTGCGCGAAAATCACGCAGCCATGCATCATACGCTGCTGCCACACGGAGCTGTTATGGACCTTTTGCATGCGCAAAACGCCACTTTTTTGCGCGCGCAAAAAGCACACGCTTGTGTAAATCCGGCCTTAGGGTAGGAACACACTAGGCATGAACACTGCGGATTTTATGCAACACATTTTATTGTGGAAAATCTGCAGCGTATTACAGTCGCAGCCGAGTGGATGAGATTTGAACAAATCTCATTCACACGCTGCAAAAAAAATTGACCTGCAGTGTGGCTTTTTAAGCCGCAGCATGTCAATTTATTCTGTGGAATCGCTGCTCCTCTGTTGCGGAAATGCTGCGGTTCTGCCGCAAAAATCACAAATGAGAAAAAAAAAAAAGGCACTTTTTTCAATTTATAAAAAAGTTTAGACATACCCCGGCCGTAGTTTAGGTGACGCATCTCTCTCTTCTGAACGTAGCCCCGCCTCCTGGGATGACGCTGTAGACCATGTGACCGCTGCTGCAGTCACATGGGATGAAACGTCATGACAGGAGGCCGGGCTGCGCTAAGAATAGAGGATCACGTCGCCAAGACTACGGCCGGGGTAAGTCTAAAATTTTTTATAAATTTAAAAAAGTAATTTTTTTTTTCTCATTTGTGATTTTTGCGGCAGAACCGCTGCATTTCCGAAACAGAGGAGCAGCGATTCCACAGAATAAATTGACATGTTGCGGCTTAAAAAGCCAAAAGCCACACTGCAGGTCCATTTTTTTTGCATCGTGTGGATGAGATTTGTTCAAATCTCATTCACTCGGCTGCGACTGTAATACGCTGCGGATTTTCCACAATAAAATGTGTTGCATAAAATCCGCAGTGTTCATGCCTAGTGTGTTCCTACCCTAAGGCCGGATTCACACGAGCGTGTGCTTTTTGGCCGCGCAAAAAACGTGGCATTTTGCGCATGCAAAAGATCAATAACAGCTCCGTGTGGCAGCAGCGTATGATGCGTGGCTGCGTGATTTTCGCGCAGCCGCCATCATTATGACACTCTGTTTGTATGTTTGTAAACAGAAAAGCACGTGGTGCTTTTCTGTTTTCATTCATAGTTTATACGGCTGCGGGAGTGCTGGGCGTGATTTTCACGCACCCTTTGACTTCAATGGGTGCGTGATGCGCGAACAATGCACAAATATAGGACATGTCGTGAGTTTTACGCAGCGGACACACGCTGCGTGAAAATCACTGACAGTCTGAACGGCCCCATGGAGTAACATAGGTCCGTGCGAGGCGCGTGGAAATCACGCGCGTTGCACGGACGTATTACACGTTCGTCTGAATAAGCCCTGACAATAAGGCCCAGTTCACAGAGTTTTTGGGCCTTGATATTGACTCGGACACTGCATCAGAATCAGCACCAAACAACTTCCAAAACCGCCTCCCATTGATTTAATCTGAAATCAATGGGAGCCAGTCGCGGAAAAAAGAAAAAGCAGCACGTCCTTTCTTGCCGTTGTTCCGCCTCTGACCTCCCATCGAAATCAATGGGAGGCGGAAAATGCATTTTTCGGTGCGTTTTTTGTCTGCTCTCCTCAATCGCCGCAGGCAAAAAACGTGGCAAGATAGTGTGGGCAGGTCACAATTCTGCCTCAAAATTCGGTGAGCGGTTGCGGACGCGCGGGCGGTCGCAGGTGCGTACCGTCGCGGGTGCGTGCTCGCGAGTGCGCACACGCTGGAGTTTGCGGGTGCGCGCGATCGGTCGCGCGGTGTTTGACGGCCCCCATGACGAGTGGGGGGACCCGCAGCTCACGACATTCCTTTTGGTGAAAAAAACGGGCCCCATTGCAGGGGCCTGTTTTTTTTCTACCAAAGGCAAGTTGCGGCAGTTGCCGGGCCCCCCTTTCAATTAGGTTTGGCCGGGCCCCTCACATCAGTACTCCTAATACCCCCCCTGATGGCGGCCCTGGGTAGCATGATATAGTGCTGGACGGAGTACCGTTAACAGGCGGTGCCACGGGGCCCAGAAAATTTAGCTGTATGGGGCCCTGAAATTCCTGATGGCGGCCCTGGGTGATCCCACTGCTGGACCAGGGTTACCACCTCTACCTGGATAATTTTTATACCAGCGTCCCACTCTTCAACTGCCTCGCTTCCAGGAGTACTGCGGCATGCGGCACTGCTAGAAGAAATCTGAGAGGCCTCCCTAAGACTCTGAAGGGGTGAGAGCAGGGCACAATCCAGCAGCAACATATTGTGTGTCAAGTACAAGACAAGAGAGATATCTTTGTATTGACAACAAAACATGGCCACACCGGTACCCATGTACCTGTACGAGGTACCAGTACAGAGACCCCCAAACCAGACTTCATCCTGGACTACAATAGGTACATGGGAGGGGTGGACTTGTCAGATCAAGCCCTGAAGCCCTACAGGCCATGCGGTGTGGTATAAAAGGCTGGCCTTGCACATCATAAAGATGGCATTATACAATGCTTACGTGCTACGTCAATGTACAGGCCAGAGGGGAACTTTCATGGAATTTCAAGAGGTGGTTATCAAGAAACTAATTTTTTGGGGACCAGGAAGTGGGGGGGGGGGCTCCCAGTACTTCTGGAAGCGAGGCCACATGCATTGCACCAAGGCAACACTTTCCAGGAGGAGTTCCCCAAACTGGCAAGTAGGGAAAAAGTCAAAAGAGGTGCAAAGTCTGTTATAAGAGGGGGGTAAGGGAGGACACAATATATCAATGTGACACGTTTCCTGAAAAACTAAGGCTCTGTATGAAAGAGTGTTTTAAAATGTATCATACATCCCTTGATTTTTAATCTACCCCAGTTTTACTTACCCTGATGCACTCCGCACAGCTTATCCCCCTCATCTTTCCCTTCTGAGCCCTGCTGCGTGCCCAGACAGCTGATAACAGCCACATGTAGGGTATTGCCATACCCGTGAGAACCCACATTACAGTTTATGGGGTGTATGTCTCCGGTCAAAATGCTCACTACACCTCTAGATGAATGCCTTAAGGGGTGTAGTTTTAAAACGGGGTCACTTCTCGGGGGGTTTCAACTGTACTGGTACCTCAGAGGCTACTGCATACATGACTTTGCATGAGGAAAATTCCCAGTAGGCCAAATGGTTGTCCTTTCCTTCTGAGCCCTCCCATGGGCCCAAACAGCAGTTTATCACCACAAATGCGGTATGGCGGCACTCCGAACAAATTGGTCAACATAATGGAGCATTTTATTGCTTGTGAAAATAAGAAATTTTGAGCTAAAATGACATATTATTGAAAAAAAAAAATTTGTTTTAATTCCCAGCCCAATTCAAATAAGTTCTGTGAAAAAACTATGGGGTCAAAATAGTCACAACACACATAAATGAATTCCTTGAGGGGTGTAGTTTCCAAAATGGGGTCACTTCTGGTGGGTTTCCATTGCTTTGATACCTCTGGGGCTCTGCAAATGCGACATGGCACCCGTAAACCAATCCAGCAAAATCTGGACTCCAAAGAACAAATAGCGCTCCTTTCCTTCTGAGCCCTCCCATGGGCCCAAAGGGCAGTTTATCACCACAAACTGGGTATTGCTGCACTCAGGACAAATTGGGCAACAAAATTGGGTATTTTGTTCCCTGTGAAAATAAGAAATTTTGATGAAAAATGACATTTTATTGGAAAACATTTCATTTTTTACATTTCACAGCCCAATTCAAATACGTGCTGTTTAAAATTTGTGGGGTCAAAATGGTAACAATAACAACCATAAATTTATTCCTTGAGAGGTGAAGTTTCCGAAATGGGGTCACTTTTGTGGGATTCCTCCTGCTTTGGCACCTCAACACCTCTTCAAACCTGGCATGCTGCCTAAAATATATTCTAATAAAAAAGAAGCCTCAAAATTCACTAGGTGCTTCTTTGCTTCTGGGGCTTGTGTTTTAGTCCACGAGCGCACTAGAGACACGTGGGACATTTCTAAAAACTGCGGAATCTGGACAATACATATTTAGTAGTGTTTCTCTGGTAAAATCTTCTGTGTTACAGATTTTTTTTTTAATACAATTGAAATTCAGCAAGAAAAATGAAATTTGCAAATTTCACCTCCACTTTGCTTTAATTCCTGTGAAATGCCTAAAGGGTTAAATAAACAAACGTTCTAAATGCTGTTCTGAATACTTTGAGGGCTCTAGTTTTCCAAATGGGGTTTTTTGTGGGGGTTTCTAATACATAGGCCCATCAAAGCCACTTCAGAACTGAAGAGGTACCTTAAAAAAAGGCTTTAGAAATTTTCTTAAAAATATGAGAAATTGCTGTTTATGTTCTAAGCCTTGTAACGTGCAAGAAAAATAAAAGAATGTTCAAAAAATGATGCCAATCTAAAGTAGACATATGGGAAATGTGAACTAGTAACTATTTTGGGTGGTATAACCGTCTGTTTTACAAGCACATGCATTTAAATTCTGAAAAATGCTATTTTTTATACATTTTCTCTAAATTTTGCAATTTTTCACCAATAAACACTGAATATATCGTCCAAATTTCACGACTAACATAAAGCCCAATGTCTCATGAGAAAAGAATCTCAGAATTGCCTGGATAGGTTTAAGCATTCTCACGTTATTACCGCATAAAGTGAAATATGTCAGATTTGAAAAATGCGCTCTGAGCCTTAAGGCCCAAACTAGGCTGCGTCCTTAAGGGGTTAATGTGTTTAATACCATATTGTATCCACCCCCTTACATCTTGAATACTTTCCAATTCATTCAAGTTTTTATTGTGCCATATTGGTGTAAAATGTGTAGATCCCCTAATCTCCAATATTTTTTTCCATGCTGCCCAGATTTCCGTCAAAAGTTTATTTATCGGCCGACCCTTATTATCCCCTCCCCGCTTTGGCCACTTTTGACGTTCCTGACCGAGCCTCATTTTTCACATCTGACATGTTTCACTTTATGTGGTAATAACTTCGGAATGCTTTTACTTATCCAAACGATTCTGAGAATGTTTTCTCGTGACACATTGGTCTTTAATTTAGTCGTAAAATTTGGTCGATACATTCAGTATTTAAATGTGAAAAACACCAAAATTTAGCAAAAAATTGCAAAAAATAGCATTTTTCTAAATTTAAATGTATCCGCTTGTAAGACAGATAGTTATACCAGACAAAATAGTTACTATTTCACATATCTCATATGTCTACTTTATGTTTGCATATTTTTTGAACATTCTTTTAATTTTCTAGGACGTTACAAGGCTTAGAACTTTAGCAGCAATTTCTCATATTTTTAAGAAAATTTAAAAAGGCTATTTTTACAGGGGCCAGTTCAGTTGTGAAGTGAGTTTTAGGACCTTATATATCAGAAACCCCCAATAAGTCACCCCATTTTAAAAACTGCACCCCTCAAAGTATTCAAAACAGCATTTAGAAAGTTTCTTAAATCTTTAGACATTTCGCAGGAATTAAAGCAAGGTAGAGGTGAAATGTACAAAGTTAATATTTTTTTTTTCAGAATTTAATTTTGAATCCATTTTTTTTTGTACCACAGAAGGTTTTACAAGAGAAATGCAACTCAATATTTATTGCCCAGGTTCTGCAGTTTTAGGAAATATCCCACATGTGGTTCTAGTGCGCTAATGGACTGTAGCACAGGCCTCCGAAGCAAAGAAGCACCTAGTGGATTTTGGGGCCTTTTTATTAGAATATATTTTAGGCACCATGTCATGAAGAGGTCTTGTGGTACCAAAACCCGAAGAATGCACACCTCTTTATTCTGTCCCCCATTCCCCTGATGTTCCTAGCAATTATTTTAACCATTTATATGGTATAGTGATGTAATGGCAGGAAGGAGGTGAAGGGAACAAGTGAGCCCTAATCTACCCACCGCCCTGTCCCTGCCTACTTGCAACGCCCCGCCCTAGGCGACGGGGTACAACTTGGCGGCGGTCCCTACGCTGTCTAAGTGCAAGGGAGTACAAACAGGGAACACGCAAGGGAATACAGTAGCCCACGGAACGCCGTGAGGAAACGGAGCGGTGAATGAGCCAGTCAGGATCAGGAAGTAGTGGAGTATACAAACGGGAGCACGGAGCAGAAGCAAGCCAGGGGCAGAGCAACGCAGGATAAACGGAACTGAAGCAAGGCAGAAGCACGGCAGAAGCAGGCTGGAGCAAGGCAGCAGTGGGGCCAGGAATCCAAGAAGAAAAACAAGCAAGGAGGAAGAGAAAACGGCAGGTATAAATGGACAGGGGGCGGAGCTAGCTCTGACTGACCAGGCCGCGATAGGCTCTCCCACTCCTGAGCCTGCCACCCTGATTGGTGGGAGCAGGTGTCAGTCTCAGAGGTCTGGCCTCAGGTGTCGACTGATTAATCCTGGGAGTATACCCAGACGTAGTGCCTGGCAGATCCTTTACAGTACTCCCCCTTTTATGAGGGGCCACCGGACCCTTACTAAGAGGACCCGGTTTAGTGGGGAAGAGAAGGTGGAACCTCCTAAACAATACCCCAGCGTGAACATCTCGAGCAGGTACCCAAGTCCTCTCCTCCGGCCCGTATCCTCTCCAATGGACCAGGTACTGGAGGGAGCCCTGGATCATCCTACTGTCCACAATCTTGGCCACCTCGAATTCCACCCCCTCAGGGGTGAGAACGGGAACAGGAGGTTTCCTCGAGGGGGACCAGGACGGGGAGCAGCGTTTCAGGAGGGAGGCATGGAAGACGTCGTGTATGCGAAAGGATGGGGGCAGCTCCAGACGGAAGGATACAGGGTTGAGGACTTCAATGACCTTATAAGGTCCAATAAATCGGGGAGCAAACTTCCTGGACGGGACCTTAAGGCGCAAGTTCCTCGACGACAACCACACCAGATCCCCGACGACAAACCGGGGGTTAGCAGAACGTCTACAATCAGCCTGAATCTTTTGTACGCTCTGGGACGCCTCTAGGTTCTTCTGAACCTGGGCCCAGACTGTGCACAGTTCCCGATGAACGTCCTCTACCTCGGGATTATTGGAACAACCAGGGGAAACGGAGGAGAACCTAGGATTAAACCCGAAATTACAGAAAAACGGGGAGACCCCTGACGAGTTACTGACCCGGTTATTCAGGGAAAATTCGGCGAGGGGAAGGAATGAGACCCAATAAAATTGACAGTCAGAAAGGAAACACCTTAAATATTGTTCCAGGGATTGGTTAGTCCTTTCCGTTTGGCCATTAGTTTCGGGATGGAAGGCGGAGGAGAAGGATAGATCAATCTCCAACTTTTTACAAAAAGCTCTCCAAAATAAGGAAACAAATTGTACCCCTCTGTCCGAAACGATATTGACTGGGGCCCCATGGAGACGCAAAATGTGTTTCACAAACAAAGAAGCTAACGTCTTGGCGTTAGGTAGTTTCTTAAGGGGCACAAAGTGGCACATCTTGCTGAAGCGGTCTACTACCACCCACACCACCGACTTGCCCTGAGATGGAGGCAAATCGGTGATAAAATCCATGGAGATATGGGTCCAAGGTCTCTGGGGAATGGGCAAGGAACGTAGTAAGCCCGCAGGTCGGGACCTAGGGGTCTTGGACCTAGCACAGACCTCACAAGCGGCGACGTAAGCCCTAACGTCTTTAGGCAACCCAGGCCACCAATAGTTTCTGGTAATGAGGTGTTTGGTGCCCAAGATGCCAGGATGACCAGATAGAGCGGAGTCATGGTTTTCCCTGAGTACCCTTAGCCGGTATTGCAGGGGGACAAACAGTTTGTCCACAGGGAGGTTCCCGGGAGCTGAACCTTGATCAGCCGCGATGTCAGAGGCTAAGTCAGAATCAGTGGCAGAAACAATTATACCAGGGGGTAAAATACAAGCAGGATCCTTCTCAGAAGGAGGATTAGCCATGAAACTACGTGACAGTGCATCAGCCTTAATATTTTTGGACCCAGCCCTATAGGTAACCAAGATATTAAATCTGGTAAAGAATAGTGCCCAACGAGCTTGTCTAGGATTAAGCCTCCGGGCAGATTCTAGGAAAACCAGATTCTTGTGGTCAGTAAGGACCGTTACCTGGTGTCTGGCCCCCTCCAAGAAGTGACGCCACTCTTCAAAAGCCCATTTAATGGCTAAAAGTTCGCGGTTGCCAATATCCTAGTTACACTCCGTGGGCGAAAACTTCCTAGAGAAGTAAGCACAGGGGCGGAGATGGGTGAGGGAGCTGGTACCCTGGGACAAGACGGCCCCCACTCCCACCTCGGACGCGTCAACCTCCACAATAAATGGCTCCCTTTGGTTGGGCTGAACCAGCACGGGGGCCGAGATAAAGCACTTCTTGGGGGTCTCAAAAGCCTGGACGGCCTCAGGGGGCCAATGGAGGACATCAACACCCTTGCGAGTGAGGTCCGTAAGAGGCTTAGCGACGACCGAGAAGTTGGCAATAAATCTCCTGTAATAGTTAGTGAACCCCAAAAAACACTGTAGCGCCTTCAGGGAGGCAGGTTGGACCCATTCCGCCACAGCCTGAACCTTGGCAGGGTCCATGCGGAATTCATGAGGAGTGAGGATTTGACCTAAAAATGGTATCTCCTGTACCCCAAACACACATTTTTCGGTCTTCGCAAACAGATTATTTTCCCGAAGGACCTGGAGGACCTTCCTGACATGCTCCACGTGCGAGGACCAGTCCTTGGAAAACACCAGTATGTCATCAAGGTACACTACAAGAAAATTACCCAGGTAATCTCTCAGAATTTCATTAATAAAACTCTGGAAGACGGCAGGGGCATTACACAACCCAAAGGGCATGACTAGGTATTCGAAATGACCTTCGGGCGTGTTGAACGCAGTTTTCCACTCATCCCCCTCTTTGATGCGGATAAGGTTATATGCCCCCCGTAGATCGAACTTAGAGAACCATTGGGCCCCCTGAACCTGATTAAAAAGATCCGGAATCAAAGGAAGGGGATACTGGTTCCTTACTGTGACCTTATTCAAGTTCCGATAATCAATGCACGGCCTAAGACCACCATCCTTCTTCCCCACGAAGAAGAAGCCAGCACCTACAGGAGAAGTCGAGGGGCGAATGAAACCCTTGGCCAGGCATTCTTGGATATACTCCCTCATAGCTTTACGTTCAGGACATGAAAGATTAAATATCCTCCCCTTAGGAAGCTTGGCACCAGGCACCAAATCGATGGCGCAATCGTAATCTCTATGAGGGGGCAACACCTCGGAGGCCTCCTTAGAAAACACATCAGCGAAGTCCTGAACAAACTCAGGAAGCTTGTTTACCTCCTCCCGGGGAGAAATAGAGTTAACCGAAAGACATGACATCAGGCAATCACTACCCCATTTGGTGAGATCCCCAGTATTCCAATCAAACGTGGGATTATGCAGCTGCAACCAGGGAAGACCTAATACCAGATCGGACGATAATCCCTGCATCACCAGTACAGAGCACTGCTCCAAATGCATGGAGCCAACACGGAGTTCAAAAACAGGAGTATGCTGAGTAAAATAACCATTAGCAAGAGGAGTGGAGTCGATACCCACTACCGGGATAGGATAAGGTAAATCAATAAAAGGCATTTTTAGAGACATAGCAAATTCCACAGACATGATATTAGCAGATGAGCCCGAATCCACGAAGGCACTGCCAGTGGCAGACCGGCCAGCAAACGAGACCTGAAAGGGAAGCAAAATCTTATTGCGTTTAGTATTAACGGGAAATACCTGTGCGCCCAAGTGACCTCCCCGATGATCACTTAGGCGCGGAAGTTTTCCGGCTGCTTATTCTTGCGCCTGGGACAGGTGTTCAGTAGATGCTTGTCGTCCCCACAATAGAAGCAGAGACCATTCTTCCTGCGAAACTCTCTACGTTGTCGAGGGGACATGGAGGCCCCGAGTTGCATAGGTACCTCCGAGTCCTCCGTGGAAGAGCGAGGAGACGGGACCTTGGGGGGAATCGCAGGGCAGTCAGAGGGGAAAACATTGAAACGTTCAAGCTGACGTTCCCTGAGACGTCGGTCAAGTCGTACTGCTAGGGCCATAACCTGGTCTAGGGAGTCAGAAGAGGGGTAGCTAACCAGCAGATCCTTCAGGGCGTCAGATAATCCTAACCTAAACTGGCACTTTAGGGCCGGGTCGTTCCACCGAGAAGCTACGCACCACTTTCTAAAATCAGAACAGTATTCCTCAACAGGTCTCCTACCCTGACGTAAGGTCACCAGCTGACTCTCGGCTAAGGCAGTCCTGTCAGTCTCGTCGTAAATGAGACCGAGGGCAGAGAAAAACCGATCAACGGAGGAAAGTTCAGGGGCGTCAGGAGCCAAGGAGAAGGCCCACTCTTGGGGCCCTTCCTGGAGTCGGGATATAATGATACCCACCCGCTGGTTCTCGGAACCTAAGGAGTGAGGTCTTAGGCGGAAATAAAGTCTGCAACTCTCCCGGAAGGAGAGAAAAGTCTTACGGTCCCCTGAGAACCGGTCAGGTAACTTGAGGTTGGGTTCTAAAGGTGAGGTGAGGGGTACTACAAAGGCAGCGTCAGACTGATTGACCCTCTGAGCCAGGGCCTGGACCTGTAGGGAGAGGCCCTGCATCTGCTGGGTCAGGGTCTCAAGGGGGTCCATGATAGCGTCAGCGTAGAAGAAATGGTAGACTAGGTAAGGGCTTGTTATTATGTAATGGCAGGAAGGAGGTGAAGGGAACAAGTGAGCCCTAATCTACCCACCGCCCTGTCCCTGCCTACTTGCAACGACCCGCCCTAGGCGACGGGGTACAACTTGGCGGCGGTCCCTACGCTGTCTAAGTGCAAGGGAGTACAAACAGGGAACACGCAAGGGAATACAGTAGCCCACGGAACGCCGCGAGGAAACGGAGCGGTGAATGAGCCAGTCAGGATCAGGAAGTAGTGGAGTATACAAACGGGAGCACGGAGCAGAAGCAAGCCAGGGGCAGAGCAACGCAGGATAAACGGAACTGAAGCAAGGCAGAAGCACGGCAGAAGCAGGCTGGAGCAAGGCAGCAGTGGGGCCAGGAATCCAAGAAGAAAAACAAGCAAGGAGGAAGAGAAAACGGCAGGTATAAATGGACAGGGGGCGGAGCTAACTCTGACTGACCAGGCCGCGATAGGCTCTCCCACTCCTGAGCCTGCCACCCTGATTGGTGGGAGCAGGTGTCAGTCTCAGAGGTCTGGCCTCAGGTGTCGACTGATTAATCCTGGGAGTATACCCAGACGTAGTGCCTGGCAGATCCTTTACAAGTGAGTTGTTCTTTATGTGATCAGTTGTATATTTGGAGTTGAGATAACCATCCTGTGGCCCAACATGTAGAAGGTTGGAGATAGAGTGAGATATAAAAAAAAAAACGCACAAAAAAATAAAAAATAAAAAATTAAGTAAATACTTCAACCCTTCCCTTCCCCCTTCATGACCTGACATATTCCTCATCCAGATCTCCATCCTAGGGACCACTCCTCCCCACTGCCTCCCTTCGTTCCCAATGCCCTTAACCTGACCCGAACTAGGAAAATACAATTTGCTTATTCTTTGCAAGGATAATAAATTAAACACATGATTTAGATATAACATGCAATATGCTTTTAAGATCCATGCTGAAAGCGTGAGTCAGGCACCATCCAGCCAATCCATGGCCTCCTTAGGGGAGAGAAAGAACATAGTTCTGTCCCCATGTACTATACGAAGTTTGGCCGGGAACATCAGAGAACACGATATTTGAGCTTGGTGTAGGCGTTGCTTCACATCTCTGAAATCTCGTCTTTTCAGCTGAGTTGTTTTTGAAAAATCGGGAAAAATAGCGTGTGTATATTTTTATCTTGTCAATAGGGTGTGTCTGTACGCAGTCAGACATGGTTAGCACTGATTAGAAAGTGTCATACTTCATAGAGAAAAGACACATTGACAAGGCGAATGGTAACATCCCGTTGTCAATTTATTCATACATTTCCAGGAGAAATAATAGGAGTACAGCACTAAGAAAAGATGCTCCGGGATTGTTATTTTAAAGGGAATGCAAAGAAATACATTCAGAATAAGACAAAGAGGAACCTCCTAAATCAATATCGGTTTTTCAGATGATGATCCTGGGCATAAGAAAGACATTACTTCTCACTTTAGTCAGAGCAAATATATCCACCTCATTTTGACTAGACTTTGGTCGTGGCTATGTGTGATTTTCTTTCTGTAGCTCCGATGAATAGTTGGAAAACGCTACAGGAAAAGATAATAAACTCTTTCCATTTAGAGAGTGTGAAAAGAAGTTTAGGATAGGAAAAATGAAGGAAACTCATCAGGAGTCCAAAATGTCAATTTACATTTCCTTTGGATACAGTAGGAGGAAACTATAGACTTTTTATTAGGACTTTTCCTGTGCATTACAGGAAATCTAAGAGTAAGTTATTATAAGACTGACAGAAGAGGAGAAAGTAAAAACTGCCTTAAAACTATTGCAAGAGTTTCACACTGTCTAGAGAGGTGATAGATCCGCTATTATAATTACCTGAATAGAAGATATATATTGCTACCTATTGCTGCTTGAAAGAGGGATCTTTTACGTTCCCAAAGAAGGCAAAATTCACACGTAGCAGATGTCCACAGCAAGTTCATAGAAAACCGCAGTGAAATCCGTGGCAGCAAATTCGTACCAGACTGTATGTACCTTCCCGAGCTACTGAGTGATACATAAATACTTACTATAGAAAAACACACATAGTCATCTTAGTGGAATAAAGTGGGGGTGGCCACAGCTTTTATTAACAATATAACAAAAGGAAACCTTGTCCGTTCATTGACATTCATTAACTTGATGTTCTGGATGACGATCACCTCGCATGCCGTGCCACCGCCCCCGCGGTGGGCATGTCTTTGTTGTTTTGCCAGGTGAGCCGTCTTACACATTCCCTTCAACGAAACGGAACAAGAGCCTCCGAACACGCCAGCTGTGACAAATGGAAACCAATCTTATCAATACAAAGTCATACAACACAAAGCCATAAATACTTCTAATTTCTCAATAAAAGAAGGGCGGGCGGGCGTTCCTTAACTCTGTCTGGAAAGTGGGAAAGAGGCTCACTACAGGAAGTAACCTCCTTTATATAATCTTAAACCCTCCCTCCCATGTGATTCCCTCGACCACTCATATCAGGCAACCCACTCAGTGTGCTTTTTGGGATACTTAAAGGAGACCTGACATCCAGTCAGTGGCTCCCCTGCTTAGACAGCCTGAGATCCCTAAGACTGTATGTACCTTCCCGAGCTACTGAGTGATACTTAAATACTTACTATAGAAAAACACACATAGTCATCTTAGTGGAATAAAGTGGGGGTGGCCACAGCTTTTATTAACAATATAACAAAAGGAAACCTTGTCCGTGCATTGACATTCATTAACTTGATGTTCTGGATGACGATCACCTCGCATGCCGTGCCACCGCCCCCGCGGTGGGCATGTCTTTGTTGTTTTGCCAGGTGAGCCGTCTTACACATTCCCTTCAACGAAACGGAACAAGAGCCTCCGAACACGCCAAGCGGAGACGGGTGTATTCCTACACCGCGCTCCGTCCCACCCCCCTAAGCAAAAACAATGCCCTATCGACGGCGTCCTGCAAACCTGAAAGGAAAATGTCCAGGCCAATGTCGTTCAAGTGGACCCCGTCTTGCAACATTAAACCCCTGTTGTCACCTTCCAACTGCCTATGCCTGATGACTACACCCCCTTGACCCCTGCCATGCCGCGATACCCTAACGTTCAAAAGCCGCCTGGTCCGTTCCAGGGACGCGTTGTTCCTAGCTCCCTTCCATAAAACCCTCGGAACTACTTCGGACCACACTACCACCAGATCCGTAAAAAAGGCTGCAAAGCGATCAAAGTCCGACCGCATAATGGAAATCAGCTCCGCTACCCTCGTTGAGCACAGGTCATTGCCACCTGCATGTATCACCACGACCGTTGGAGATTGTGACATCCTGCTCACAGCCACCACCTCCGGAAGGACTTGCAGCCATTTTAGGCCTCTGATACCCCTCCAGTACACATCCGCATGTTTGAAGCCAAGATCCAGCCCTCCAGGTCGGCAAGACGCCCTCTGAGCCGCCCAATAAATGTACGAATGACCGATAAACCAAACCACCGGTCTACGAACATCTGCAGAAACATATAAAATTCAACAGGTTAACAAATGAGGACGAATGTAACTCTTAAAACAACCCGATTTCCATCTTCCCAAATTTTTAATGTCCACCTCCGTCAAACCCGCCACATCCGCCATAGTGGCGGCCCCGATGCGGAACGAATGGGTCCCGAACTCAGAAGGAGGCAAACCCACCGAGACCAAGCATTTTTTAAAAATGGAAGAAAATTGAAATTTTGACAAAGGAGATCCATCCTTATGTGACAAGAAACTACCCCCCTGTGGGCGCAACGCCATGTAGCTCTTCACCACCCTTACCGGGCAAAATTTTGAATCTAGGGCAAAGATGGTTAACCACACCCCTTTTCCCAACACATCTGTTTTAGACCGCCGCACCCGAATTTTTATTGAATCCGACAGTGCCACTACGTCATCCGCCAACAAGCCCGACGGACATGACCGCGAGGTGGATACTAATTCACTAACGCGCAGTGCCCCGAAAAAGGCGAGCGCAAAAGCGCATGAAAATAAGCATGCTTCAAAAACGGAAGAAGAAACTGATGTCGCCGCGTCCGCCAATCGCCGTAGCAAAATAAAAGACACTCGACGACGGCCGTCCGATGTCTTCTTTTCCTTCCTCCAACCTTTTAACATTTGCGCAAAAACAAAACGCTTGGTGACGTCCTCCACCCCCAACATCTTTAGCGCAAACGCAACCCCTGATAAGCGCTTTTGAACCACCGCAGCCGACATGCCTTTTTCCCTTAAAGAACCTAAATACCGCAACGTGATCACATAACATGACTCCGGGGACATTACCTCAGTCGCATTTGCATGTGACAGCCATTCAGACCATGCCTTACCATGGCAGTTCCACGTAGTTGTCGCCAGAGAATTCTGCAGCAGCGGTGTCAGCTGCTCCCCGGCAGGTCCCAAAGAGATGGTGGGCAGTCGTACCCCTCCTGATCCGCCCGAGGATGCAATGTCCTGAAACGAAGCCACTGAAAACGAGACAGAGCATCAGCAACGTCATTAAAAACCCCCGGTACATGACATGCCCTGAACACCACATTAAACGATAAACATTTTAGCACTAACCGTCTGAGCAGAGCTAACACCGGGAGAGAACTAGACGTTAATTTATTTATAACCACAACCGTACTCTCATTATCGGACCAAAACAAGATACGCCTGTTCGCCATCTCTGCACCCCATAGCTCCACTGCTACTACGATGGGGAACAACTCCAATAACGTCAGATTTTTAGTAAAACCTTTTTCGTACCAATCCGCCGGCCAAACACCAGCCGACCACTTATGTTCAAAAACCGCCCCATAACCATGGGCCCCTGCCACATCTGTGTACAGCTGCAGGTCCGCATTGCCCATTTCTTCCTCCATGAGACACGATACACCTTCATAAACTTTTAGGAAAGATTGCCACATCCTTAAATCATCTTTTAACGAACTGGGTAGTCTTATAAAATGGTGCGGCTGTTTTGCCCCTGCCGTTGCCATGGCCAACCTCCTAGAAAAAACCCTTCCCATAGGGAATATCCTGCATGCAAACGCCAATTGACTTAACAAGGACTGTAAGTCATGCAACGTGACCTTTTTTGCGCATATGCTGCTGTTGATATCCCGTCTCAATTTTGCAATTTTGTCTTCCGGGAGGCTGAGAACCATCTTGCTCGTATCGATTTTTATCCCCAGGAAGGAGAGGCACCAACATGGGCCTTCCGTTTTGTCCTCCGCTAGAGGGACACCAAACATGGCCATAAAAAACCTGAAAGAATTCAAAGTGTATAAACATAACGACTCATCCCGTGGACCGATGAACAAAAAATCATCCAAGTAGTGTATTACCGATGTGTTGCCTGTCTCAGACCGCACAACCCACTCTAAAAAGGAACTGAACATCTCAAAATAGCGGCATGAAATAGAGCACCCCATCGGTAAACACATGTCCACGTAATATAGGCCGTTCAATTGACACCCCAACAGGTAAACAGTAAGGATGAACCGGGAGGAGGCGGAAGGCTGATTCAATGTCAGACTTAGCTAGCAAGGAAAAAGGGCCCGCTTTTGAAACTAACTGCATAGCTCTGTCAAAAGATATGTACGACACAGCCGCCTCCTCCTTAGATATCCCATCATTGACTGATTCACCTGGAGGGAACGACAAGTGGTGTATGAGACGAAATTTTCCTTGTTCTTTCTTTGGCACGATCCCCAGAGGGGAAATTCTGAGGTTCTCTAATGGTGGTTCCGTGAAAGGACCCGCCATTCGCCCCATGCTAACTTCCTTGTCTATTTTTTCCTGAGCAATTTCCGGTTGAGCTATAACAGACTTTAAATTTGAAGCAAACGTAGCAGCCGGCTGATAAACATGTGGTATATGAAAACCCTGTGTAAAACCCTTAATGAGCATTTCTGCCTCCTGTCTCCTGGGGTACCTGTCTAACCAGGGGCGCATCCTTTGGACGTTCACCGGCGTCCTCTGGCTTACCTGCAGCAGCTGGTCTCGCGGGGTTCTTACTTCTCTTAAAGCAACGCAGCGCTGAGTGGGATCCCCCGCATATGGAGCATTCATGCTTGAATTTGCATGAAGCGAAAAACCGACAATGCCCCTCATTGAAGAGCCAACAAGCCCCTGGTCTTCGACCCGCAACTGCCGCCTGAGGGGGGGCGGCGGAGGAGGCAAGAAAGGAATTCTGGGGCCGCTGCGTCATCATTAATTGTATCCATACATCCGTGGCCTTAGAGGACCAACCTATGTCCGGCCGAATAGCTAAACGGCGCCTGAATTCCTCGTCGTACCTCCACCATGCAGTTCCCCCGTGCAACTTATGCGCAGAATAAATTGTATCCAGATATGTAAACAATTCAAAGGCTTTATCTGGTTTACTTTGACTCGCTATGCTCGCCAACACCGCGAAAGCCTGCAACCAATTTCCAAACGTTTTTGCCACTTTGGGCTTTTTATCATCACTTTTTTCAAACTTCCTCTCTTTATCAACTGTTAGCTGCTCTGGCGACACTAAAGACCATATATCCACATATTCACATTTTTTAATTTTTTCTCTAACTTCATTTGATATATGTGTCCCCAGAGGAGCAACTCCACAAAAATACGAGTCCCTGAGCAACATGCCCGTGTTATCCAACGCCTGCACAGGCTGCGGCTCCGCCGCCCCTGGGACCTTAATCGGGACCTCAGCCCCCCCCCATTTTCTCCAAAACATTTTTCAGCATACCAAATAACTCGTCACCATTATCAGCGTTTTTATTCCATGCTTGTGCGCATGATAACTCACCACTCTGATGACCCGCTGACTGAACATCTGCATTTTGCGTTGTGGGCGGCGGAGAAACAAACGTTGTCGCCTCAACCGATGTAGTCTTCCCGTGTCTCCTTCGGTCGAACGATCTGCTTCTCCGCCCACGTTGTCTGCTCCCGCGTGACCTCCTGCTGTGTCTATCCACGGACTCCTCCGAGGAAACAGAGGACGTGCGATATGCTGACCTACTTCTTCGTGCGCCTCGTGATCGATGTCTAGAAACCCTACTGCACGACCGTTGCCTATGCCTACTCATTCTATCCCTATAATTCGTGCGTCTGTGGGAGCCAAACCTTCTCTGCTTTCGTCTCCCCGACCTGTCAGATCCCGATTCGGAGCATGTGTCCGATCCACGGCCCCTTGTCCCACACCTGTGGGCCCTGCCGGCGGAAACACATCTCTGTAATTGCTCACTTGCCCTATCCTGCGGTGTACCCTGAATGCACTCGAAAAAGTCTTCCTCACTATCGTCTGCAATCTGACTAAGTCCTGCATTGCTTGTGGGAACTTCCCCCTCCCCCCTGTCTCCACTCATAACTGCCGTGTCCTTTACAACATTGGCAGATTTCCTGCCAAACCACCTAGCAAGCCTGCCAGGTGGTTTTGGAGCAGCCTGTTGCTGCACTGCCTCCTGTCCCATGCCGCTGCTATGTCCCACCGCGCCATCTACACGCGGGGGTGTGCGTTGCCTCACTACACCTGCCTGTCTGTTATGTTGCCCTGTGAGAAGGGAGGCCTGGCTGCCAGCCAGCACTCCATCGAGCACCGGCAGTGTCTCTCCTGCACTACGCTGCTCGCTCACTGCGCTACGCTGTTGAGCCTGGTGACGAGACGGCGCCCTCCCCCGTTTTTTAGCTCTAGTGGGGGAAGGACTCAGCTGAGTAGGCGGACGGCACCTCCTTGCGGGCCGCCTGCCACTGGCTAACGGCTCAGACACCACGCCATCCATTTGCTCAGACCCACCTCGTAGGAGCGGGGTTAGCCAGGCTGATCCTTCCTTTGCTATCTTCTCTTTCAATAGCGCCAGCAGCGCTTGCTCCGCCATGTTAGAGTGATGATTCCTCTGTAAAGCTTCACTAGCTGTAGAGGTTCCTTAACTCTGTCTGGAAAGCGGGAAAGAGGCTCACTACAGGAAGTAACCTCCTTTATATAATCTTAAACCCTCCCTCCCATGTGATTCCCTCGACCACTCATATCAGGCAACCCACTCAGTGTGCTTTTTGGGATACTTAAAGGAGACCTGACATCCAGTCAGTGGCTCCCCTGCTTAGACAGCCTGAGATCCCTAAATCTTAACAAAAAACAAAACACTATATTCAACTCCCCTGGCACTCCCATGGAAATGTTTCCCTGATCCTCCATCCATCTCTGTACAACCGGCCTTCAGCAATGATGCGTTGTCACATGTGACTGCTGCAGCCTGATAACCGGCTGGGGAACAAGGAAGCTTTGCCAGGAGAGGGGAGTATAGAATTGTTTTATTTTCAACCTTCAGTATAGTTTTCTTTTATTAAACTTATCAGCATTTGCGGATTTTGCTGTGGATCACTGGGTAATCCGGAGCAAAATCTGCGACACTAGGATTTGCTTGAAGATTTTTTTCTTTCCCGTTGAATTCTATTAGGAAAATCCTCAACAAATCCACGGACTGTATTCATATGTAAACCGCCTAACCAAATGTAGTGTAGGAAAATATTACATAATAACATACACCGACACCTATTTCTTTTGAATGTGGGGTTGCCCCGGGGGGTCATCCATAGCTTTATTTTTATTAACTTTAGTATAAAAATTACTTTCTCTATAAATAACTTTATTAACTAAATCAATGACCAAAAACAGAGGTCAACGAAACCTGCATGCCACCCTATCCCTAAGGGCATGTAGGTACTAAGCTAACACCCGCCATAAGGTGACCGTTTAAGTCCCTTAACTACACGGCTCACTGACCCCCAACAAATACAAGGCCTTCTCAACCCCATCCTGCAGTCCGGACAAAAAGATGTCCAAGCTGATGTTCGTCAGGTACACCCCATCCGGCAACAAAAAGCACCTGTTGTCCCCCTCCAACTGTCTGTGACGGATCACAACACCACCTCTGACCCGCACGAACCTCGACACCCTGGTGTTGAATAGACGTCTGCCCCTCTCTATAGCATTAATGTCTCTAGCACAGTGCCATAATATTTTCGGGACATTTTCTGACCACACCAACAATAGGCGGGAAAAGAAAGAAGCAAACTTCCTCTAGATCGGAGTAGATCAACGAGATCAGCTCACCCAACCTGACCGAGCACAGGTCATTTCGACCCAGACGCACCACCAACACAGTCGGCCGGTGCCGACCTATCTCCACCACCTCGGGCAGTGCCTGCAAACATTGCAGAACCCGGAGACCTCTCCAATGAATCTCAGCATCATTAAACCCCAATGCTCATCCTCCTTGCCGAATAGCAGCTCGGCGTTCCGCCCAGAGCACAAAAGAGTGTCCAAGTATCCACACAGAAGGACGAAAACCTAAAATAACAAAAATAAATTAGTGTAAAATAGGATCAGGATGAACATAACGAGCAAAACACTAAGCACTAAGAACGCCACCGCCCGATGCATTGAACCTTGGCATCCGGTAAACCCAGCACACTAGCCATTGAAAAAGCTGATGGCAAAACGTGCGTCGGGGCTCTTGGTGCGGAGTTTGTCTGTATACGCTCACTATGCAACATGTGGGTCGATATAGGTTCTGGGGCCTTTAAATTTACGGTGATTCCCTGGTGCCTATGCATTTACAATTATATTTGTATTAGTGTCTTTGCAACCGTTTATCTGTATACTCAACTTGGTCTTCTGTACATTCTATCGTTAGGACATATTTCCTTAAGGTGTATTTGTGTCTTTCTATTTGATTTATATACATATAGTATGTCTTTTTGAGATATTCACCTCATTGACATTATACCAAAGGTTATTTATATGTTGAGTATATGCTACTTGAGTAGTCTTCATCGCTCTCCACACCATTGTATTTTAATCATGTGTATATTTTAGGTCTTGATGGCCAATCTGTTTTTATGAGTATTGTAATAAAGTATTTACATTTTTGCATGGTACATATTTGTACTTGGTGTTATTTCTTCCTTTTTGAATATGTGATATGTCCTCACATACAGTTATGGGTATTTAGTCTCTAGCTTTTTTGATATGTGCGGACGTTTATTGAAACGTTTATCGTTGGTCTGGACCAATATAGGTATTCACACTAGCGATTGTTGCCGCCCCTATGCAGAAAGAGTGAATCCCATAATCCCCAGAGTGGGACCAGCATGACTAAGGGCCCTCTTAAAAACCGTCAAATTGAAAACGCGTGAGAGGGGAACCATCTAAATGAGACAAAAAACTGTGCCCCAAGGAGATGTACGTGCAAAAATTCCGAAACTCGCGCCACCGGGCAAGCAACACCCGGAACCAGATTGAGCAAAAGCCAACAACCTCAAGCAAAAATGTCCGTCTTAGAACGCAGAATACTAATCCGAACCCCGGCAGAGGAAACCACTAATTAGTAAATAAGTGAGGCCCCGAAAAACACAAAGAAAGAAACGCTGAAAACAAGAACGCCTCATAAGGGGAAGAACATACCACCACGAGTGTATAGATCAACTGCTTCAGCAAAGAAATAGAAACGGGTCGCCGTCTTGTGGCCAATTTCTTCCAACCAAACAAAACTTTAAAATTAAAAAGGATTTCGTATTTCGTCACGCCCGACCAACCCCGCAACTTGGAAAAGAAAGCTAGGCCGGCCAGACGACGCTGAGCCACTAAGCCGGAAACACCCCACACGCGCAATGCTGACAAATAATCCAAAGTAATAGTAGTGCGCAGTGCTGCATCCGTACCGGGAATTCTACCACCAGCAGCTCTTAACGACTCCCTACTCCCTACACGCCTTACCGTAAGTGGACCATGTTGATGAGGTGAGGGAAGCTCTCACTAGGGGGACCAGCTGCAGTCCAGCATCCTCCACAATGCGTCCGGGCAGCGGGTCCCTACCGGTGCGGCCTGCGGGCAAAGGGAACGAAAAACCTGCCAATTAAAATGAGACAAAGCATCAGCAACCGTATTTTACACACCCGTAATGTGGCGAGCCCGAAATTGAACATTAAACTGCAAAGAACACAAAACCAGATGATGGATCAAAACCAAAATTGGAACTGCGGGGGAAGTGAGATGGTTAACAGCGAAGACAACACTCTTGTTATCAGACCAAAAACAGACTTCCCCCACAGGTTGACTGCAACCACAATAGAAAAAAGTTCCAACAATGTCACATTCGCGCACCAACCCCTGTTCCTGCCCCAAATTGCTGAGCAATGTATTGGAACGACCTCAACAAAAACCCTGGGACAAAGAAGAAGGGCCCACAAATAAAAAAACTGTCCAAGTAATAGGTCACAGCACCACAACCTGAGACATCCCGCAACACCCATTCCAGAAAGGAACTAAACACTTAAATTTCTTGTTATTATTTTCAACAACCCATGGGAAAACACGTCATAATAAAAATATCCATCCAAAGAACCTCCCAATAAATGAAAACAGTCCGCTTGAACCTGCAATAATTGATATCAGACTCAGCCATTAGGGCACCCAAACCCGCAGGACACACCAAATCTAGCGCCTGATCAAAAGAAAGATGTGACACAGTTGCAATATCCTTGTCAATACCATCAGTCACCAAACTCTCTCTTGGATAAGAGAGATTGTCATGTCCATGGATGCGGGCCATCAGGTTCACTCACCTTCTGACGGCCGCAGCTATGGATCGGCGAGCGCTGGCCCCAGTCTCCTCCTCAGGAGACGCCAGTGCTCACTTCCACTCACCTCGGCCGGGTCCCGTAGGGTGCCTTCCTGCAGTGCCTGAGCGCTGTTTGTCGTATCCTAGTTTGTCTAAGTTAATGGTCTCCCAGTGTTTTCCAGTTCCCAGTGTATCCCATATCCTGTATCCCGTGCTGTCCTGGTCAAGTGCCGCGCTGAGCTGTAGTCGTGCTGTGCTGCATACCACGCCTGTCCTGCTACTTCACACCTGACGTCTACCCGCTGCCTAATCCAAACCGAGCCTGCCTTGCTACTGTCCGAGCTGCCACAGGTACCCTATACAAACTATAGACTTTGACCTGCGCCCTGTTGGCCAGCTGCCATACCGCCAAGGCGGTATGGCCCAGTGGGTCCACGAACCCTAAGTGACAGAGATGATGAATGAGGTAAAATTTGCCGGGCTCCTTGTTCGGAAGTTCACCCAGTGGGGACACCCTAAGGTTAGGATGGCAAATCAAGAAAGGGACCAGCCATCCGGCCCAACTCCACTAGATTAGAGACCTTCTCCCTAATCACATCCAGAAATTTATTTAAGATTTCTGGACAAAACCGGAGCAGACTGCAGGGAAAAAGGGATATAAAAGCCAAAACAAAAACTAAACTTAAGCAGGACGGACTCCGCCATCTTGGGGCACCGGTCTAGCCATGGGAGCATCGCGCACACACACACACCGTCGTCCTCTCCCCTACCAATACCCGTGGGGCGAGAGGGCCCCCGGATGCTGCGAGCATCTAACTGTGGAATGGGTTCCCCCGCAATTGGAGCATTCGTGCTTAAATTTACAAGCCTCAAAGAACCTACAGTGGCCCTCATTAAAAAGCCAGCAAGTTCCGGACTTGCGCATGGCCCCGAGAGGCGGAGGCGGCTGGCTGAAAAGTCGCTTTGGTATCCCATCCAACATCCTCTTTCTGTGCCAGCCTCCTGCTAAACTCCTCATCGTACCTCAACCATGCGAGCCCCCGTGCAACTTATACGCGCTAAAAATGGTATCCAAATAAACAAACAACTGGCCGGGACAGTCAGAGCGCTTTTTACTAAAAACACTACCCAAAACCGCAAAGGCCTGAAGCCAATTATTAAATGTCTTAACTCAAAGCGCCTTTCCCTGTCTACTGTGGAGGAATCGACCAACAGCAGAGACCATATATCAACATAACTGTTCTTTAAATTTTTATCACGAACATCATCAGATTAATGAGCTCCCAGAGGAGAAATACTACAAAAATAAGTGTCCCTGAAATCTGGCACAGAAGGCATGGACGTGGACGTGGAAGCCCCAACCATGGATTTCACCACACAGAATGCACCGCCTGTTCCACAGAGGAAGGAACAGTGCCATCCAACCGGGAACGCATAGCAGACAGCAACTTAGCATCAGACAAACTACATACATTCCATGCCCTGAGGCATTCTGACTCAGCATGTCCAAGAGCAGGCGCTGGGATCACATTGGGAGTGGGCATCACAGCAGGCGCTGGGGCCAGAGCTGAAGGGGGCACTACCGGTGTGGCCGACGTCACCACCCGGGACCCACCAGATGAGGGCGATGATGGCAAGCACCGCGAAGTGAACCACTCCTAACACTGCTCCGACTGCCGCCATCAGCCCATGAGCTCCCTCGAGAGCGAGGTCCGAGGAGCGGGAGTCAGAGGGCGACCCCCGGGAACGGCGTCCACTGGAGCGCCTTAACCGATGGTGATGTGAGGCCCCCCTACAGTGAGAGTGGGATCTAGAGCGCCCGCTACTAATGAGAGAACCCGTCGACCGTGGCCGAGATGACTTAGTGGAAAGTGCTGGGCCCTGAACTACTGTTGTGGGGATGGGCCTATCTACAATGGCGGCCGTGGCAGGTACAGCAGCCGACCGCACACATGACCGAAAGGGGCCCCGAGGGAAGAACAGCTCAGAGCCATCCTGGGACCCCTCATCCTCGGGAGGAGAAAGCTCATGCAAATTACCTGCCTGATGCACCCCTAAGATAAGTGAAGCCGGATGTAGCGTCATCCAGGCACGCAGAGGTTAATAGGAGGGACGCCCTGCCTGACGGTGTAGCAGCCGCAGCTGCAATAACTAAGGCAGATGACAAGGCCTGTAGGACGGAGCCCCATCCCACTGATGGGAGGGGCCTATAACTCCCCAACCTGGAGGGAGCGTGGGCAACTATCTAGGCATCATTGTCCGCCGACACCACTACTGGCCGGGACCCCAGCGTCGGGGGAGAAAGAAAACGCTGTAAGGTGTGCGCGGAGCTAGCTGCGGCCTAGGACCGGAGGCCGCATGTTACCTTGCTCAGATGGGGACAGGCAGGAGGTACGCGAGGAGCGCCTTCTGGGTAAAGTAGAGGAGGGAGCCGGCTCAGCTGCCTCCAGAAGGAGAGACTGCTGCCAGGCACTCCCTTCCAAGTCCATGGTATGGCAAATAGCAGACACAAGCTCTTGTCGGTCCATGATACATAAAATCCACAGCCAAATGAAGAGGTAGAAAGGGTAATCTAAGGGTAGATAAGCTTATATGCCCCCCCCTATTAACATAACCACCCCCACTACCACCCATAAACTAGCACAAAAGCCCGGGAACAAGAGGAGAGAAAGGAGTGGTGAGAGGGGGATTAGAGCTGCAACATTTCCCTACACCATGAAACTTCATTAACCCCTACCTGGCAACAGTCCCAGGCACAGTGTCACGATGTGGGGTGTGAACCCACTGGGCCATACCGCGTACCGGGATGGCAGCTGGCCAAACAGGTATGGTGCAGAGTCTGTAGTTCAGAAATGTTACCTGAGGCAATGTAGACAGTAGCAAGGCAGGCTCGGCTGGGACCAGGCGGCATGTAGACGTCCGGCATCGAGTAGCAGAACAGCATGACAACAGCTCAGAATGGCAGTAGATCAGGATAGTACTGGATAGTACGGAAAGCAGGATACAGGATACAGGTATACAGGTATGAGGAACACTGGGAAGCTGGAAGACGCTTAGGAGACCATTTGCAAGACAGACTTTGGAAAACAACAACAACGCTCAGTCGAGGATCAGAAGGGCGGTGGCCTTCTTATAGTCCAAGACATCATGTGAGTTGATGAAGATTTCATGCGTGCATGCTGGCCCTTTAAGAGGGGGCACGAGCGCGTGCGCGCGCACCCTCCGGGAGACAGTCTCGATATCCCCGGAAGTGAGTGCCGGTGCCTCACAGGGGAACGATGCAGCACAGCAGCAGGATGTCCATGGCTGCGGTCGTCGACGGGTAAGTTAGAACGACGGACCGTGGCTATAGACGTTACACACAGCGGCTAAACGCCTGTGGGCCTACAATTCTTTCCGCATCAGAAATTGACATGCTCTGAATGTAAAAATCTGGAGAACAAAGAGAGAGAGATCAAAGAACTGGAAGTGGTGAATATGGAAGGGGAGACAAATTTTGAATATCTTACTTCTAAGGCTACAATTACACGAACGTGGCCAACCTCGGACGTAAAAAACGAGTTTTTCACGTCCAAGGTGCACCAATGCAGGACGCGTTATCACGCATCCCCCATAGACTAGAGTCTATAGAGGGATGCGTGAAGCGCAAAAAAAATAGGACATGTCCTATATTTCACGGACCTTTCACATGCTCTGTTGAAACGTTGGTCGTGTGAATAGCACCATTGAAATACATGAGTCCGCGTGACAGCCGTCACACGGACGTGAAACACGCTCGTCTGAATGAGCCCTTAGTCATAGGCTGCATCACTTTGAGATCCTAATGACATCATCAGTGTGGATATAAATCACAATCCACATCAATATCTACTTCCAGTTTGCCTTGCATAGTGGCTAATACAACATTTGTAAGTGACTTGTAATTTGACTCTACAAAATACTGCACGACATTGCACCCAACAGAAATAAGAAGACATACACTGCATTCCAAATTATTATGCAAATGTTATTTTTCGCTAATTTTCCTAAATAGTCGATGCAAATGACAGTCAGTATAATCTTCAAGCCATCAACCGTTGGAGTATAATGCAAATTTTATTGAACAAATCTAATGATAACAGATAAAAAACTCAAAATGCACTGTTTCAAGTTATTATGCACAACAGAGATCAAAACAGTTTAAAGGTTGTAAAGAGAACTAAAATGGTAATTTGTTGAATTTGCAGCATCAGGAGGTCATATTTACAGAAATCAAAAGCTCTTTCAATAAAAAAAAACGTAACAGGCCAAGTTACATGTTAACATAGGACCCCTTCTTTGATATCACCGTCACAATTCTTGCATCCATTGAATTTGTGAGTATTTGGACAGTTTCTGCTTGAATGTCTTTGCAGGATGTCAGAATAGCCTCCCAGAGCTTCTGTTTTGATGTGAACTGCCTCCCACCCTCATAGATATTTTGCTTGAGGATGCTCCAAAGGTTCTCAATAGGGTTGAGGTCAGGGGAACATGGGGGCCACACCATGTGTTTCTCTCCTTTTATGCCCATAGCAGCCAATGACACAGAGGTATTCTTTGCAGCATGAGATGGTGCATTGTCATGCATGAAGATAATTTTGCTACGGAAGGCACGGTTCTTCTTTTTGTACCACGGAAGAAAGTGGTCAGTCATAAACTCTACGTACTTTGCAGAGGTCATTTTCACACCGTCAGGGACCCTAACCAGCTCTCTCCTCATGAGTCCTGCCCAAAACATGACTCTGCCACCTCCTTGCTGACGTTGCAGCCTTGTTGGGACATGGTGGCCGTTCACCAACCATCCACTACTCCATCCATCTGGACCATCCAGGGTTGCACGGCACTCATCAGTAAACAACACGGTTTGAAAATTAGTCTTCATGTATTTCTGAGCCCACTGCAACCGTTTCTGCTTGTGAGCATTGTTTAGGGGTGGCCGAATAATAGCTTTATGCACTCTTGCAAACCTCTGGAGGATCCTACACCTTGAGGTTCGCGGTACTCCAGAGGGACCAGCGGCTTCAAATGCCTGTTTGCTGCTTTGCAATGGCATTTTAGCAGCTGTTCTCCTAATCCTATTAATTTGTCTGGCAGAAACCTTCCTCATTATGCCTTTTATCTGAACGAACCCGTCTGTGCTCTGAATTAGCAACAAATCTTTTCACAGTACGATGATCACGCTTAAGTTTTCTTGAAATATCCAATGTTTTCATACCTTGTCCAAGGTATTGCACTATTTCACGCTTTTTGGCAGCAGAGAGATCCTTTTTCTTTCCCATATTGCTTGAAACCTGTGGCCTGCTTAATAATGTGGAACGTCCTTCTTAAGTAATTTTCCTTTGATTGGGCACACCTGGCAAACTAATTATCACAGGTGTCTGAGATTGATTACAATGATCCAAAGAGCCCTAGACACAATACCATCCATGAGTTTCATTGAAAAACGAATAATTAAATGTTTATGACACTTAACCCTTTCACGACCAAGGACAAAATGCATGTCCTGGTCGGCTGCTAGTTCCCGCACCAGGACGTGCATTTTCGTCCGCATTTCAAACTGTCACTCTGTGTAAACACAGAGTGACAGACGCGCGCTGACAGCTGTCCTAGACAGCTGAGACATCAGTCTCGCCGGACAGCGGACCATTGCCACTGCTTTCGGCAGTTAACCCCTTAAGTGCGGCGACGGATTGCCGTCGCCGCATTTAAGTGGTTTGAAGCACATCGGCAGCCCCCACGAAGTGATCGTGGGGGCTACCGATGCTTGTCACGGGTTGCCATGTACGGAAGCCTCGGAGGAACAGCCTCCGGCCGTTCCTCCTCTGCTTCCTGTCAGTGTGACAGTCACGTCACAATGACAGTTAGAGTACATTACACTACGTGTGTAGTGTAATGTACTCTAGCAGCGATCAAAGCTGCAAGTCTAAGTGTCCCCTAGTGGGACAAGTAAAAAAAGTAAAAAAAAAGTAATAAAAATGTTTTCAAAAAAGTGTAAAAATAAAAGTTATAAGTTCTATAAACACTAAATGCTCTTTTTTCCTATAATAAGACTTTTATTATAGAAAAAAAATGAACACGTTAAAAAAGTACACATATTTGGTATCACCGCGTTCGTAACGACCCCAACTATAAAACTATAATGTTATTTTTCCCGTACGGTGAACACCCCAAAAAAAAAAAATGAAAAACGACGACAGAATCGCAATTTTTTTAGTCACCACCGCTCCCTAAATAAAGAATAAAGTGATCAAAAAGTCGCATGTACCCAAAAATAGTACCAATAAAAACTTCTATCCGTCCCACAAAAAACAAGCCCTTACACAGCTTTTTTGACTAAAAAATTTTAAAATTATGGCTCTCAGAATATGGTGACAAAGATTTTTTTTTTTTTATAAATAAGTCATTTTATTGTGCAAACGCTAAAAAAAAGGACCAAACCTATATACATATGGTATCGCCGTAATCGTACCGACCCGCAGAATAAAGTAAAAATGTAATTTATAGCGTACGGTGAGCGCCGCAAAAAGAAAACCTAAAAAGCAATGTCAGAATTCCTGTTTTTTTGCTCAGGATTGCAAAAAAATTGAATAAAAAGTGATCAAAAAAAATCGCATGTACCCCAAAATGGTACCAATGAAAACGACAGATTGTCTCGCAACAAATAAGCCCTCACACGGCTCCGGTGGTGAAAAAATAAAAAAGTTCTGTCTCTCAGAATATGGCGATGCAAAATGTGCAGAATGTCCAAAAGCGGATAAGATCTGGCGCCATTTATCAGTGCGACACCGGCCACATATCTATGAAATATTATTTATTTACCCCATTATCATACCCTCTTATTATGCCCTGATGTTCTCCGCACAGATAACATATGCCCCCACATTATAACCTGAAATACCAGCGAAACCCCAAACAGAAAAACTACCAAGCAAAATCTGCGCTCCAAAAGCAAAATGGCGTTCCCTCCCTTCTGAGCCCTGCAGCGTGCCCAAGCAGCAGTTTGCGCCCACAGATATGGCGTCGCCATACCCGAGAGAACCCGCTTAACGTTTTATGAGGTATTTGTCTTCTGTGGCACAAACTGGGCACAACATATTATGCACTAAAATGGCGTATCAGTGGAAAATTGCAATTTTCACTTTGAACCATCCGCTGTGCATTAACCCCTTTGAGCACTATGACTTAATTGCCCGTCATGGTGCGGCGGTTGATGTATGGAGCTGTCTCACGTGCTGAGCGCGCTCCATACGCTGCGGGTGTTGGCTGTGTATTACAGCAGGCCCCCTCGGTACTAACGGACAGGTACAGCGATCGCTGTGTTACAGAAGCCTGTAAGAATAAATTTGATATTAATTTTCGCGCCCTAATTTCAATAAACTCTGTAAAAGACCCGTGGAGTGTAAATGCTCACTATACCCCTAGAAAAATTCCTTGAAGGTTTTTCCAAAATGGGGTCACTTTTGGTGGGTTTCCACTGTTTTGGTCCCTCCAGTGCATTGCAAATGCGACATGGCACCGAAAACCATTCCAGCAAAATCATAAATCCAAATGGCGCTCCTTCCCTTCTGAGCCCTGCTGTGGGTCCAAACAGCAGTTTATTACCACATATGGGGTATTGTCGTAATCGGGAGACATTGCTTTACAAATTTTGGGGTGCATTTTCTTCGTTATTCCTTGTAAATAATAAAAATTTCTATGTTGTTTCAGAACAAAAGTACATTTAAATTTTTACAGACTAATTCCAATATATTTAGCGAAAAACCTGTGTGGTCAAAATGCTAACTATACCCCTAGATAAATACCTTAAGGGGTCTAGTTTTCGAAATGGGGTCGTTTATGGGGAGTTTCTATCGTTCTGGCAGCTCAAATGTACTGTGGGGCATAAAACATTTTCAAGCAAAATATGAGTCCTGAAAGCCTCCGGGTGCTCCCTTCCTTTGGGGCCCTGCCGTGTGTCCAAACAACGCATTAGGGCCACAATGTGGGTATTTTTGAAAACAGGAGAAAGAGGGTGATAGATTTTGGGGTGTTTCTTCATTTTCATGTTCGCTTTACAAAGAAATCGGTCTTCAAACTAATACTTTTATGAAAATAGTGAAATTATTTCTTTTTTCACCTGATATACATTAAATTTAGCAAAGAACTGTGGGGTCAAAATACTTAGTATACACCTAAATAATTACGTTATGGGGTCTAGTTTTCGAAATGGGGTCGTTTATGGGGAGTTTCTATCGTTCTGGCAGCTCAAAGCCTCTCCAAATGTACAGTGGGGCCTAAAACATTTTCAAGCAAAATATGAGTCCTGAAAGCCTCCGGGTGCTCCCTTCCTTTTAGGTCCTGCCGTGTGTCCAGGCAGCGCTAATGTGGGTATTTTTGAAAACAGGAGAAACAGGGTGATAGATTTTGTGGTGTGTTTCTTCATTCTCATGGTCGCTTTACAAAGAAATTGGTCTTCAAACTGATACTTTTATGAAAAAAAATGAATTCATTTTTTTCACCTGCTATGTATTAAATTTAGCAAAAAACTGTGGGGTCAAAATACTTACTATACCCTTAGGTAAATACCTTAAGGGGTCTAGTTTTCTAAATGGTGTCATTTGTGGAGGTTTCCATCACTCTGAGACCTATGAGCCTCTGAAAACCTGGCTCGGTGCAGGAAAACAAAATGTAAGTCCTCTAAATTGCTGAAAATTTATTTTATTTTTTCAAAAGTGCTGCCAAAATAGAGTAAAGAGATAGAAATATATATTTAATTAAAAAAATTGTACTGTATGTATGTACATATGTGACATATTGCAGTTAAAAATAGGGGAAAATGGTAATTTTTACAAAATTTCTTCCATTTTTCTATTTTTTAATTAATTTCCGCAAATCGTATCAGTCTACTTTTACCACTAAAATAAAGTACAACATGTGACGAAAAAACAATGTCAGAATTACTTGGATATTCAAAACTTTCACAGAGTTATTCTCTGATAAAGTCAGACATACCAGATTTGACAAATCTGGCTTGGTCATTAAGGTACAAACATGCCCGGTCATTAAGGGGTTAAATCCAATGTGCATAATAATTTGGAACACGGTGTAATGTCATCATAGTCTTTCAGTAATGCTGCCTCAGGCTTTGGATCTGTAACTAGGAGCGATCATATCTCTGCATAGAAGTAAGATATTAAAAAATGGACTTCACATTTTTAATATAGACTAAAGTATCTTTGTTTACTAGGCCACAATGATGACGTGCTGTACTCAATATCACTGGCGGGTGTGGTGATGTCAGTAAGGATGACACATCACTGTTGTAGCTAATGATTGCCATGGTCATGTCTGTCTAGATTATAGCGTGTCATCACCGTGTCCTTGTAAACAAAGACATGCGGATGACTACTCATGTTAGCTCTTTTCTCTCTTATTTTGATTGTTTTATTTGTTTTATATCCTATGCTGCATGTTTTCTTGTATATTCTTCTTATACGTCATGTAACCTGGGCCGGAGAGAGCCTTAAAACAACCCATGTAACATAAAACAACCAATCCTTCTAAAGCATTTTTGACCTGTCTGCGTCTGGCTGGGATCAGGTTTTCACCCACCCACTTAGTAAGTATAACCTTTTCTGTGGTTTAAGTTTATCCATGTCCCATTTTTTCTGCTGGTGTTTTTAAAACAACCCATGTAGCACGGAGAGAGAGGGCAGATGATACAGCAGTTAACTCTGTCAGCACTCTCTTCAGTATATAGAGCTACTATGTACTTATAAGGTAGTCATCCTGACAGGAAGTTGAGGTTGCTAGGCAACCTAAAATAACAACCTGCAAGATGAGGATTTACAAAAATAGCAGTTTAGGTTTACTTGTTTGGTAGTGAGTGTCTATCTCATATCTTAAAGCCGTGGCTTTACTGCAGTGCAGTTTAGCTATAATATAGCATTTATCCATTGGCATTTACTACCATATTAATTCCCTGATGAGAGGGAACCTGTTCCTAGGTTTGGAGCCACCGAGCCGCCAGCACGCCATTATGTAGCTGGGTTTTAGTGTTCCACACAACATTGGGTGCATGCGCATTGCACACATGAAGCCGTGGACTGCACACTACGTATGCGCAGTGAAGCGAGGTTTACTGTCCTTGGCTTTATGTGCGCAATGAGCATGCACCCGATGCCGACTGACTCCTCTCCTGGATTTTTCTCACTCACTTCTAAGTTCTTTTAATATCTATTGCCCAAACGGCCAGTTTCAATCTGGTCAGGTTTGGAAAAGTAAGCCACAGCTGTTGGTGGTTTAGTGGCTACAAATCTAGTTACAGGTTCCCTATAAGAACCCTGCACTTGATGCCGGACTGCTTTTGGTAAGTCTTAATTTACTTTACTAACTATTCCCTAAACATCCATTTTTGAGGTAGGCAGGTTTTGGAATACTAAACCCCAGCTGCATAATGGCATGCTGGTGGTTTAGTGGCTACAAACCTACTGACAGGTTCCCTTTTAATACTTACATGTTGCTTATCAATGCCTTGTTTTGTATGCAAACACCATATATATTAATAATTATCAGTGCATAACAGTCTAAAATACAGTAAGACCATTCTCATTGCTGATGTGAATTGATACATTTTAGTAGACTCATTCTGAAAATATGTTATGTCCTTAAAACATAGCACACCCGATAAACATGACAAAAAAATGAAGTAATAAAAATAAATCAAGAATATCGAGTTATACATAAGAAGAGCTCTTTATTTAGTATGATGTAGGTCAATGACCCGTGACAGAGCAAATTGAAATGTTTATCCTCTGACAAGGTGTCATCATAAAGGCCGTAATGTGCTGTGAGGTGGCCAGAATAATTAGCTATGTAGATATGTTCCATTGCCTTTCTGATATTATCACCATCCAGAAAAAATAAAACACCCAAACAAGATTATGCAGTAGAGGCATGGTCAGCCATCATATAGAAGGGAGGTGGTGGTGGGGAGGGGGGTTGCAAAAACTTTTTCCCAGCATTGTTTAATATAAAATATAATACCCCTTTTGGGTGTCTGCCATTTTCTTGATGCACTAGATATCTGTCTTTTGAAGCTATCATTTGTTACTATTGACTGAAATATTATATGTACGCATGCATGTTATTGGGTACCTCTGTTCAATCTTAGAGGTCATCGGGGAGCACACAACAATGATCAGACTGGTTTAGACTGCAGTGAGGCAAAGCTTGTACATGCAATCTGCTAATTAATATGTAAAACTGATAAAAAATATTTTTAAATATACCATTTATTACACAATAGGTGCCTTGTTTATTCATTAAAAATGGTACGAATCTACTACAATTAGCATTTTAGCTTGTTTTGACTGTAAAATAGAGGGCTGTACTTGCCTACCAGCAGTGGCGGAACTACTGCCGTAGTAGCTGGTGGCTGCTACAGGGCTTGCACTCTCAGGGAGGCCCAGCCTGCCCGGCACAAACCACAAGGTGCAAGCACGCCCAGAGGGGAAAGTGGGCCTGACCCGCTTACTATGGCTGGGCAGAGAGCCATTGGCTCCCCACCCCGCCACTTAATCTGGTAAGCCACAGTGACATATTAGATGTCGGGAGGATGTCAGCTTGACGTCCCAGCGCAGGCGCGGTGGCAACGTCACTGCATCACGTCGACTCCACCAGTCAGGAGATCCAGCAGCTTGTTGTGGGAACGGAGTTAGGTGAGTTTATTGTTTTTTCCCCCCTATTGGCGCAGAAGGGAACTATTAATTGGGAGGCTTTCTACTATATGGGTCATCTAATTTCTATATGGGGGAACCTACTACTATATGGAGGTACCTAACTACTATATGGTGTTGCCTAATTGCTGAATGGGGGCACCTATCTACTCTATGTGTGCACCTAACTACTATTTGGGGGCCTAACTATTGTATGGGGCACAAAAGGAGCCTACTATTGTGTAGGGGCACAAAGGGGGACATTAATACTGTTTGGGGGAGCTATTATTGTTTGGAGCCTTTAGGGGGCACTATTACTGTTTGAAGGGCACTATTACCATCTGGGGAACTATGGATGGTGATTTTTACTGTAGAGGGTGTAGAGTGTGCTGAAAAATCGTGGTTGGGAGAAGTAGTCATGGTGGTTTGGGCCGGATGAAAAAAAGGGAAAGTGATTGATTGACTACAACCACAGAAGATGTCACATTTGAGGCATGGGATGTAACTGTACTGTATTCACTTATATGGTCTGAAGAGTGCCTGTATAGAACTGGTATCTACCACTCTATGGTCACTGTATACTGGTAATATTGGTGTTAGTATAGTGGTATTGTTCAGTAACAGTATGGGGGTATTATTCAGTCTCTATGTGGGGGTAATATGTGGTCATGGTATGGTGGTATTATTTGTTCCTTATATAATGATATTATTGGTAATGTTAGCCTTGGCATACTGTGTTTTGTTTTTTTTAACAGTATGGTAACATTTGTTACTTTTATAGTGGATAGTGGTATTATGTGGTAACTTTATGACCGTATAATTTGGATGTATATTATGATACATAGAAAAATTTCTATACTTACCGTATGTTGTCTTTGAGACTAGAAACGCCCTGTGCATCCAAGCTACAAATGGGGGGGGGAGGTGCAAAATTTGCCCTGAGGCCCAAATAACTCTAGTTATGTTCCTGCCTACCAGTGGACGCTGTGTTATGCTCTGCCACAACTGCGCACCTGAGGTCCTGTGGACATCTACATTGAAGCAGATCACCTGCTGCTGTTTTTTTGTTTTTGTTTTTAGAATATTTTATAATAACCTTCTTTGTTGACGTTGTATGTGTGAGCAGTGGGTGCAATGGGTTTTCAATTTAGATTTTCTTGCACTACATTTCCAATAGAATTAGTCCCCAATGCAAAATCTATAGTAGGGCCCCCCATCTACCATGTACTATTCATAATACTGGTATTCCTTTATGTGGCACAAGGGCCTTTGGGCGCTCTCAGGTACATGGGCTGAGTGCAACTGCTACCTCTGCACCCTCTATAGCTACCCCCTGGCTGTATAATTAGATATTATTGCAGGACATCAACCCTGTTCTACAGTACAGTATTAGTAATATCGTTGACTTTAGGCCCACCACAGGTTACTCTGGTAACTTAAGAAGTCAGTCAAACAATATTTCCAAGTTATTATAGGTTTATAGATTGATGCAGCTTCTTGTGGTTCTACCGTGCTAGATAATGCATCACACAACAATTTTTCAATCATGATTATTTCGGAACCGATCCAGTGCACATGGAATGAGTCACCTCGATAAACTAAGCTCAATAAAAATGATGGATTGTGTGCTTAGGGAGTGCTAGAAGTCTGTTCCAAAAACTCTACCACATACTGAACAAAAAATCTCTAAAGCTGATTTAGCTGTCAAATCAAACCTATATTACAGCTTCTTATATACTGAGTTTGGCCGACAGCTTTTACATGTGTATGGCCGTGTTTAAAGAGCATACAATAAGTTAAAGAACTGGACAGAAAAACTCCATCCTATCTGATCCTTGTTGCACCATTACATAGATATAAGGTTGCTGAAGGATCCTGTTGACATTGAAGGACTCAGCTGACAATAATCTAATATCCACCCAGGGGTATAAGTATAGCTGTAAAAGCCATAGCAGCTGCTATGAAGCCCAGAGACTGAGCGGACAGAAAATAATTCCTTTTTGTGGGGAAAAACAAACCAGTGACAAAAACAAGCCTGTTTTCTGTCCCATGTTGGTTCACCCTAATCTATCCAACTATATATCTCTCTGTCTATGAGTCCTACAAGGGTGATGAATATGCCATTATACAGGATTTAAGTACATCCTTCAATGTGTAGGACATAGGTTACAAAGATAATTATTGGTGATAGTTTCAGGGTCATGGCCATTTAAAGACAGATATACGGTATCTATGAAGCTTTTCATTCATCCAGATCATATATCTAGTAACAGTAGGTCAAAATCAACGGGACTTTTTTAGAATTCCTGACCACAAGTCTGTGTGGCTTTCAGAATTAAACTGAGTGGTAGAAAAATGATAATGAACCTCTGTGAATTATAAAGACTGAATTACCCATTAGGATATAAATTGTGGTACAATGTCTGTGCTGAACTTTGGAAGCAGTGGCATAACAAGCTGGAAACCGTGCCCGGCCACGTACCCCCCCCCTATCAAACCCTCTGACGGGACATAAAAAAATCAATAAAATAAAAGTATATACTCACTGTCTTTTCTCGTCTGCATGGGTCTCATCCCGGATCCCCATCGAGCCCTGGCAAGGATCTGCGTCGCGGCGCATACAAGGTCCTGACACCAGGCAGAATCAGGACGTTATATGCGGCGCAGCACACATCCTCGTTGTATATTGCGTCGCAAATAAATTCCTGACGCTGCCCGTTGTCAGGATCTTGCATGAGTCGTGGCCCATAACTTTTCCTGAGCCTAATGTGACAGCCTGAGGGGATCCAAGGCGAGCCCTCTTCTCCATCGGCCATTGGGAAATAACATTACAGGGGGCCCTCTATTTACACCTTCACAAGCTTAGAGGTTTACTGAGACTGCCTGCTGACTTCCCATGCCCAATATCTGTCCAAATTTGCCAGCCCTGAATTATAGCCTCCATATGTAGACCAGTTCATGTTTTACAGGACATTGCGGCAAGGTTTGTCCAGATTTTATATAATTTATACTGTATGCTCCTTATCTAAGACTTTACACACTGGAAATCCTTCATTATCACAGTTATAATGTTTACTTTTGTATTTCTTGGATGCCAAGTAGCAGAGCAAACACTTATTCTAATAATTGCAAATCTGCCAGTATCAATAAACTGTGAATTTTCTTTGGGAATGTGTAGTGTCACGGGGACTGCTATGGATGATGTGAATCCACTTTCTCACCAAGGAATTTGATGTAGGGCTAAACCAGGGAGCGGAGTCTAAGGGGACCCCAGGAATTCACCCTTTAACCCCTATACAGGGATCTTGACCGCTGCTGTGAACCCCATTTTGCTAGCCGCATAGTAGTCTCACTTGGTGGTGGCCAACGTAAACGGGCATAGTACTAAAATCAGGGTACAGAGTTTTCCTGAAGTACACGCTAAACAATGGGCTAAAACGCAATGTTATTGAGGCCTTACACGTATGACTATTATACATCCCTTATTTGCTCTTGTCTATGTCCCTCTACTCAATGCTGTCTGCAACTTAATGTAGAACAGCACAGATGGGTTGTGGAGTTCAGAACAAAACCACGTCTGCACTATGCCGACATGGTGTTCATATAACAGCCATATATAAGGCGTTGCATGTATTCTGGCCTGCGGGGGACACCCACATTTTCGGTTGTGCTCAGGGAATTCTTTAGTCAGTCCATGTCTCATTAACCCCCTTATGACAAAGGACGGATATATCCATCCTATGCAGGAGCTATTTCCCGCATAAGGACAGATATATCCGTCCTCTGATCACGCGGGTACTGCCAGTGTACCCACACGATCAGCGGCAGAAGCGCGGCTGTTATACACATCCAGGCTCCAGCCCCAACTCTAATTTCTCTCTGATTTTGGCAGTTTAACCCATTAGTTGCCACCGTCAAAAATTGCGGGGCGCCGTTGGGTTTCCATGGCAGCCGGGGTGCCTAACAAAGGCCCTCAGGTCTGCCTTCAGCAACTGCTTATTAGGCCATGCCAGAGGGATTGCATGTCAGTTTTACAATGACAGTCAATAATGCTTTGGTATACTAAGTATACTAAAGCATTATATCTGCGATCTGAAGATTGCAAAGTGAAGTTCCCTAGTGGGACCAAAAAAAAAGTGAAATAGTTAAATAAAGTTTATATAAAAATTAAATAAAAAGATTACAGTAAAAATAAAATAAAACCACTTTTTTTCCCAAAAAAGTGGTTTTATTTAGTCAAAGTGTAAAAACAAATAACACATACACATATATGGTATCGCTACGATCGTAACAACTCAAACAAAAATTGAACACATTATTTAAACTGCCGGGTGGACGGCGTCCAAAAACAATGCAAAAAACCACGGCAAAATTCATTTTTTTTCTCCCATTCCGCCCATAAAAAATAAAATAAAAGTTGATCAATAAGTCCCATGTACCCCAAAATTGCACTATTGAAAGGTACACCTTGCCCCACAAAAATCAAGGCCACATTGACGGAAAAATAAAAAAGTTACGGCTCTTGGAATGTGGCGATGCAAAAACAAGTACATTTTTTTTAAAAGGGTTTTTATTGTGCAAACATAGGAAAACATATAAAACCTATGTATTTGGTATCCCCATAATCGTCCCGACCCATAGAATAAAGGTAACATGTTATTTATGTCACATAGTGAAAGGCGTAAATTTATAACGTGAAAATCAATGCTGGAATTGCTGCTTATTTTCAATTCTCTCCTAAAATAAAGTTAATAAAAATTAATCAATATATTATATGCTTCCAAAAATAGTGCAATTGAAAAACTCATCCTATGTCGACGGAATAAAAAAAAGTTACGACTCTTGGAATGCGTGGTCATTAACGTGCAAAAAGGCCTGGTCATTAAGGGGTTAAAAGGCAAGCACAGCTAGAGCATAACAAAGCAAAAGTTCTCTCTCTGGAGTTTTCAATGTAGCGGTGTATTCAACTAAGTATCCAGATAAGAGCGCCTTCTTGGATTCTTAAATTAGGTACATTACAACCCACAGGTTTGATATGTTTTTAAAGGAAACATGGCACTCAGTACTGGTGGATGCACGAGTAGGTTCCACTCCATGTATACAATAAAAGTAAAACTTGGCAGGTTTCAATTTGGAATTTAAAATCGGTGTTTAATAAAATCTTTATGAAACTTGAGAGTCCAGTTGGGAAAATGTATTCATCTTCTGTTAAGGATCTGCCAGGCACAGCTTCTGTGTCTACACCCATAGGTAATCAGTCTGCACCTGCTTCTATGTTACATAGTTACATATAGTTACATAGTTAGTACGGCTGAAAAAAGACACATGTCCATCAAGTTCAACCAAGGGACGGGAAAAGGGAAGGAAACATTTCTACACATAGGAGCTAATATTTTTTTTGTTCTAGGAAATTATCTAACCCTTTTTTAAAGCCATCTCCTGTCCCTGCTGTGACCCTGCGGTAGGCTATTCCATAGATTCACAGTTCTCACGGTAAAGAAGCCTTGTCGCCTCTGCAGCTTGAACCTTTTTTTCTCCAGACGGAGGGAGTGCCCCCTTGTTTTTTGAGGGGGTTTTACAAGGAACAGGATTTCACCATATTTTTTGTATGTGCCATTAATATATTTATATAAGTTAATCATGTCCCCCCTTAGTCATCTTTTTTCAAGGCAAAATAGGTTTAATTCTTTCAATCTTTCCTCATAACTTAAATTCTCCATGCCCCTAATTAGCTTCGTTGCTCTTCTTTGTATTTTTTCCAACTCCAGGGCATCCTTTCTATGAACTGGAGCCCAGAACTGAACTGCATATTTTAGATGAGGCCTCACTAATGCTTTGTAAAGTGGTAATATTACATCCCTGTCCCGCGAGTCCATGCCTCTTTTAATACACAACACTATCCTGCTGGCCTTTGAAGCAGCTGATTGACACTGCATGCTGTTATTGAGTTTATGATTTACAAGAACACCCAGATCCTTCTCAACAAGTGAATCCGCCAGTGTAGCTCCCCCTAGGACATATGATGCATGCAGGTTGTTGGTACCCAGATGCATAACTTTACATTTATCTACATTACACTTCATCTGCCAAGTGGATGCCCAAACACTTAGTTTGTTTAAATCTGCCTGCAATTCATGAACATCTTCCATAGACTAAACTATATTACATAGCTTGGTGTCATCTGCAAAAATAGAAATAGTGCTATTAATCCCATCTTCTATATCATTAATAAATAAGTTGAATAGTAGTGGTCCCAGCACTGAACCCTGGGGTGCACCACTTATTACCGGGGACCATTCAGAGTAGGAATCATTGACCACAACTCTCTGGATACGATCCTTGAGCCAATTCTCAATCCAATTACAAACTATATTTTCTAAACCTATAGTCCTTAATTTACCCATTAGGCGTCTATGGGGGACAGTGTCAAATGCCTTTGCAAAGTCCAAAAACACTAAATCCACAGCGGCCCCTCTGTCTAGACTTCTGCTCACCTCTTCATAAAAACAGATTAGGTTAGTTTGACAACTTCTGTCCTTAGTAAAACCGTGCTGGCTGTCACTTATAATGCTATTTATTGTCACATAATCCTGTATATAGTCCCTCAATAGCCCCTCAAGCATTTTCCCCACGATGGATGTTAAGCTTACTGGTCTATAATTACCCGGGGAAGACCTAGAGCCCATTTTGAAAATAGGCACCACATTTGCGCTGCGCCAGTCCCTTGGCACTATACCAGTCACTAGAGATTCTCTGAATATTATGAAAAGGGGGACAGAAATAACTGAACTAAGCTCCGTAAGAATTCTAGGGTGTAACCCATCTGGTCCCGGGGCCTTGTGCATATTTATTTTATTTAATTTAGCTTGGACCATATCTACATTCATCCAATTCAGTATATCAACTGATATATTAACAGCACTGGCACCGGCTACGTCAGCTGATCTTTCTTCTGTTGTATATACAGAGCTAAAGAACCCATTTAGTAACTCTGCCTTCTCTTGATCCCCTGTGATCAACTCCCCATTACCATTATCTAGGGGTCCTACATGTTCAGACCTTGGCTTTTTAGCATTTATATACTTGAAGAATTTTTTTGGGGATTTGTTTTACTATCCTTGGCCACCTGCCTTTCATTTTGTATTTTTGCTAATTTTATTACATTTTTACAGATTTTATTAAGCTCTTTATATTTTACAAAGGCTACAGCTGTACCCTCAGATTTGTATTTTTTAAATGCCCTTTTTTTGTCGTGTATTGCCCCTTTCACAGAAGGTGTAAGCCATGTGGGGTTTAATTTGAGTCGTTTATACTTGTTACCTATAGGAATAAATTTTGCACTATAATAACTCAAAGTAGATTTGAAAATCTCCCATTTATCATTTGTTCCATTATTTGACATTAGTTCTTCCCAGTCCATATCCTGAATTGCAGCCCTCATCCTGGGGAAATTGGCTTTCTTAAAATTAAATGTTTTTGCCCTCCCAGCCTGCGTTTGTTTTTTACAGTATAGGTAAAATGTAACTATATTATGATCACTGTTACCGAGGTTTTCACGAACATTGACATTCCCAACAAGATCTGCATTATTAGAAATGACCAGATCCAACAGAGCTTCACCTCTAGTCGGGTCTTGCACAAACTGGCCCATAACATTTTCCTGCAACAGGTTGAGGAAATGTCTCCCCTTTGCAGTTGAAGCTGAACCATGACACCAATTAATATCCCGGAAATTAAAATCTCCCATTATCACTACAGTACCCGCCTGTGCAGCCCGCTCCATCTGTTTATATATCTGAACTTCCATCTCCTCAGTTATATTGGGGGGTCTATAGATTACACCAAAAGTAATTTTTTCAGTGTTTACCTCCCTTTCTAGTTCCACCCACAAGGTTTCAACCTCCTCACAGTATTCACCCACTATTGTCTCTTTCAGACTCGCCTTCATATCATTTCTCACATACAGACATACACCACCACCTTTCCTATTTGTCCTGTCTTTCCGAAAAAGTGTAAAACCCTGTAGATTTACAGCCCAGTCATGTGAAGAGTCCAGCCATGTTTCAGCAACACCAACTATATCTATATTTTCTTCCAGTATCAAGGCCTCCAGCTCCCCCATTTTGCTTGCTAGACTTCTGGCATTTGTGAACATACACTTTAACTTGCCTGTCAGTTTTTCACTTTTATTATCAGAAATGTGATTTGACATTAATTGGGCCTTTTTATTTACACTGATGTTTTGTAACGAAAGGATCTCCTTATCTTGTTGTCTAGTCCTCTCCCCACATTCTGTTTCTCCCCCCACCAATATAGTCTGACCCCTCTCTAACCTGGCTACCCCTTTTTTTCTACATTGACCTCCCTCCTCAGCCCTAGTTTAAATACTCCGCCACCCCAGCTAGAATTCTCTCCCCCAGCACAGCGGACCCCCTTCCATTTAGGTGCAAATCATCTGCAGAATACAGTTTGTACCCCAATGAAAAGTCAGCCCAGTGCTCTAGGAACCCAAATCCTTCTCCTCTACACCAAGACTTCAGCCATGCATTTGACTCCCTGAGCTCCCGCTGTATTTCCTGTGATGTGCATGGCACAGGCAGTATTCCTGAGAATACTACTTTGGAGGTCCTTCCCTTCGGCTTGTAGCCTAGTTCTTTAAAATTATTCTTAAGGCTCCTACACCTACCATTTATTCTGTCGTTGGTACCGACATGGACCACGACAGCTCGATCATCACCAGCCCCTCCCAGCAATTTGTCCACCCGTTCCACCACATGCCGAACCCTGGCACCAGGGAGACAGCAAACCATTCGGTTGAGGTGGTCTTGGCGACAAATTATTCTATCCGTCTTCCTGATTATAGAATCCCCTACGACTATCAATTGTCTTGGCTTACCTGCATTACCATCCCGCCGACTACTAGCTGGGCTGTTCTCCCGGCTGTTAGGGAGATCAGTATCCACTAGGGCTGTCTGTGAGACTGACTCCATCTTCCACCACTCAGGATGGCAGGCTTAGGCTGAACTAGGCACTAGAGATATGTGGAATCCAGCACAGTTAGGCTGGATTCACATGAGCATGTTCGGTCCGTAAAGGATGGAACGTATTTTGGCCGCAAGTCCCGGACCGAACACACTGCAGGGAGCCGGGCTCCTAGCATTATAGTTATGTACGACGCTAGGAGTCCCTGTCTCTCTGTGGAACTACTGTCCAGTACTGAAAACATGATTACAGTACGGGACAGTTGTCCCACAGCGAGGCAGGGACTCCTAGCGTCGTACATAACTATGATACTAGGAGCCCGGCTCCCTGCAGTGTTTTCGGTCCGGGACTTGCGGCCGAAATACATTCCGTCCTTTACGGACCGAACATGTTCGTGTGAATCCAGCCTTAGACTTTTAACTAAGGCCCCAGTAAAGGGGGGAATGGGGTGCGATATATAGATTTACAAACCATAATAACCCCAAACTAGGTGAAAGATGTAGGAAAGACTTGCACATGAGGGGGTGGAGGGAATGTTGAGTATATATTACAAATAAGAACGCTATAGATTGTGAGGAAGGAAAAGTCAAACTGAGGCAATTAAATAAAGAAATTATCCATCCAATAGCTTTCATGCCAAATTTTTGGAGGCCGCGGGTGGGGGCGCTTGTCTAGCCCCTGGTGTTATCCGTTACTGAGGCAGACTAGCCTATTGGCTGCAGGTTTGGAGATGTGCGGAAGAGATTTGTATCTGACAGACTGTGTCATCATTTTCAGTTCAAGTCACTGCTTTCACTCTCTGGTGATCTACAAGTCTCATCAGGTAACCGACATCTGTCTGTGCTGTGCCTGTGCACGTACCTTCCAGGGGTGTTGAGGTTCTCCTTGAGGGAATAAATAAAAAATATTTTTTATGCAACGTTGATTTGCCAAACTCTAAACTCAAACTTGGCAAATACACTATATGGACAAAAGTATTTGGACACACCTTTTAATCATTGAATTAAAGTGTTTTATTCAGTCTAATTGCCACAGGTGTATAACATCCCGCACCTAACCATGCAGTCGCCTTTACAAACATTTGTGAAAGAATGGGTTGTTCCAAAGAGTTCACTGAATTCCAGCGTGGTACCGCAATAGGATGGCACCATTGTAACAAGTCAGTTTGTGATATTTATTCCCTCTTAGATATTTCACGATTAACTGTGAGTTGTATTATTGCAAAGTGGAAGAGTTTAGGGATCAAAGAACCTCATCCACAAAGTGGCAACTTCATACAAATTCTTATGAATTTAGAATGGGATGTCATAATAGCTCCTGTAGGTGTCCCAATACTTTTTGTCCAATGAACCCTAAATGTTAACCAAAGAAGGGAAACTGAAATGGGGCAAATATATTTGTAATACCACTTTGGGCCGACCTCTGTAGGCAGGGTGTATTGTAGTTCTCACCTCACTATGGCGCAGTGCCTCCACCCGAATCTTGCTAGCTCTATAGGAAAGCAGGAGGGTCTTCCTCTTCTGCCAGGGGTCGACTCGGGAAACCCCCCGCCTGAGCTCAGTACACAGTCACAAGCGGTTATGGTGAAACTACTCAACAGTTTTATTTAGGGGAATGTAAACACGGGTGATCTGAATAGGAATGATGCAAATAAAGAAATAAAGCAGTTACAGTTCTGTGTGATTGACTCCCTAGTGGTGGGCATGGACTATATGCCAGGCCTGGCTGGTACAACACTTAATATTCCCTGAAATGTTATGGGGATAACAAAGGGTTAAGATACGGTCTTCACCAAACATATACAGTATATCAGTGACCCACGCAGGATAATGATCACTCACCCACACTTATACTGCTGGTAATAGCTGGCACACACTTATACTGTGGGTAATAGCTGGCACACACTTCCTAACTGCACACAATACACAGTTACTGATGGCTGCAGTAATGCAATGAATACAGTCCAAACGTTGGGGCCCTGTTGCCGCGCTTTTCCGGAACCGTTGGTGCACTTAGATACTGAAATTCCTCTCAAGAACAGTTCTCTCACTAAGTCCTCAATATCAGCACAATAAGTTCCAGCTATGTGTACTCACTACTTCTTGCAGCAAAGATGATATTCCCCTGGGATCCAGCCCGGGCCGCAGTATTCAGACGCGTGGACGACAATGGAGTGGGGGGCAAAATACTCCTGAGATGCAGACCAGGGAACCTCCGTGGAATTAGGCTGTTTTGCAGAGGTGATGCTGCTGCAGAATTTCTTCCTCTCATACAGTGAGCTGGTGGGGTGTCAGGACTGTCTCTGGGTCTCTGTGCTGTGTGCCTCAGTACAGGACTCTCTTCTCTCTGCAATGCACTCACAGTCTCCCTATCTCCTGACCATGTGTCTCTCCCCAAGATGGCCACTGTCTCTCCTCCCTGCTCAGCCTTGTCCCACAATCTCCTGCTCAGCCAATCAGTGTTCTCCTTTGCTGCTCCTCTCCTAGGCTGCAGGGGTATAGAGAAGCAAATGGTGCTGGGACATGTAGTCCACTGCACTTCAGAATAAGTGCTAATGTCTGTTGATGTGAGTCCTGCTTGGCATTAACTGCAGCATCCACTATACACAATGCTTTCTCTGCAGGTGTTACACTCTCCCCCTGGTGAGTTGGTGCTAGTGTCTGAGCACAAAGTGAAGACTCACCACCTGAAATACAAATGGGCGTTAAAGCATCCTGACCAACACCACAATCAGTCACACACATACCATTTCCATGCCATATGGGCACAAAGGGGAAATATGGCCACATGTCAATGAAATTGGGGTGTAATACTCTGGGTACCTCAGTAGCATGCCCCATTCTATCATAGGTTAACATCATTGGGGGCCTAGTGTCCCGTCTGGGGCGAGTTTGTACTGTGGGAGCCCCCTCCTCGACCCCTAGCTCTTGACTTTCAGGCTCAGGTTCCATGATGGTTACTTCGTCACCTGGTGACTTTATTATTTCTAAATTCTCCCCCGACTGGGGACACTGTATGATGGCTTCTAGACTGGATTCTCCTTGGTTGTTCACATCAAGCAACCGATCTGTACCATCTTTGATGATAGGGCCTATGTTGCTTACCCATCTGTAGTCTGGACCCCATTCATCACTGGATTTACTATTATTTCCTTCAGGGGGAAGCACTGGGCTGATCCCTCGTTGATGGCGGCCACTCCTTCTAGTAGGCCAGGTTGGCGTCTTGGCTCCATATACTTGTGGCTGTTGCAAACAAATATTTTGTTCTACAGGCAACAGATGCTGGTGATGATAGGTCTTGATGGTCCTACTTCCATTCTCAGGCTTCACTTTGTAGGCTGGAACACCAGGCAGCTTTTCTACCACCACATAGGGTTCTGGACGTCACCGATCAGCAAGCTTGTGCTTTCCATTGAGGCCCAGCTGTTGAATGAGGACCCTATCCCCAGGCTGCAGAACTTGCTCTCGGACTCTGCAGTCATAACATTTTTGATTCACCTTCCTGATCGACTGGAAGCCTGGTCAGCCAATCTGTAAGCCTCCTTCAGTTCTTCCTTTAACTGTGACACATACTTCAAATAGGCATTTCCTGATGACTGGTCAGGTTATACTCCAAAGCTAATATCCACTGGTAGTCGGGCTTCCCTACCAAACAAGAAGAAGTAGGGGGAGTACCCAGTTGACTTATTTTTGGTGCAATTGTTTGGCATGAACTAACTGACTTATGTGTCGGCTCCAGCGTTCTTTCTGCTTGGGGTCCAAGGTGCCCAACATGTTGAGAAGGGTACGGTTGAATCTCTCTGGTTGAGGATCCCCTTGGGGTGGAAAGGTGTGGTTCTAGATTTCTTGATCCCACAGATCTCACACAGCTCCTTGATCAGCCGACTTTCAAAGTCTCTTCCTTGGTCAGTATGGATGTGGACTGGCAGCCCATAATGTACAAAGTACTTCTCCCACAATGTTTTGGCCACAGTGACTGCTCTCTGATCTTTGGTGGAGTATGCTTGCTCATAACGGGTGACGTGGTCAGTGACCACTAGGACGTTACTGACATTTCCCTCATCAGGCTCAATAGAGAGGAAATCAATGCACACTAGCTCCAGTGGGCCATCACTTGTGACGTTAACAAGAGGGGCTGATCAAGTGGGCAAAGTCTTTCTCAGAACATACCGTGCACATGACTTGCAGTAGTCCACAATGTCTGTTTCGATTCTTGGCCAGTAGAATCTGTCTGCAACAAGACCACTTGTCTTTTCAATGCCAAGATGCCTGTGGTCATCATGCAAAGCCTTCATGACCATCTCCCTAAACTGGCCAGGTAGCACCAGCTGTTTTCTCACCCCCCTATTTTGCTGTTTGGCCTCTCGATACAGCAGTCCATTTCTTACTACTAGAAACTGACTGTCAAGCAAGCAAGATGGACTCTTCTGTTTTCAGAGCATTCCTCTCAGGTCTCCAGCCCCTTTTCACTGACCACCGGACCACTCCCACAGAAGGATCTTCCTGTTGGGCCTTCTCTACTTGGCTTCTGGTTAATTGAGGCAGGGACTCAGTGTTCACCTTAGTCAACTGGCAAAACAAGGGTGGAAGGGCCTCCACTGAAACCCCTAAAGGAACAGTCTTGGCTTGGTGTCTGCGACACATGGCTTTCACCTCTGGGGCAGGAACCCAGTGGCGTAGCTATAGGGGTCGCAGTTGCGACCGGACCCGTAAGCCAGGGGGGCCCGCAGGGCCCCCTCGCCACACTAACGCTGACTGCAGGGCCGGGCTGCCTATCTGGCAAATGCCAGATGCTGGTGTATGTAGTGTGCTGCTGCTGCTACCCGCCCACCTCTTTATCCCCAGCGGCGGGCCCTGCTCTGTAGTGTGACACATTTCCCCTCCCTGAGCAGCTCACAGCTGGACGCTATACTTCGCAGCCTGCTGCAGTCCAGCCAATTAGTGTGGGTCATACTGATTGGCTGGGCTGCACTAGGCTGTGTACTACAGCAGCCAGCATGTAGACTGTGCACTGCATAGGGGGGAATTGTCGTGGTCCTAGCAGCAGGAGGTGCCTCATGAGTCGTGGTGGACTTAACTTTTCAACCCCCCCTCCCCCAGTCCCATCATATTGCATCACGGCTCACAGAGTTGAGCAGAGAAATAGTCAGACTCAAAGGTAAGAGCCAGGGAGCACTGCAGCAGCTTATGAGAAAAAAGTGTGTCCCCAGTACTTTGCAAAGAAACTACTGTCTGTTATGCCCTTCCCCTACATGGGGAACTATAACTCCAAGCATGCCATGATACCTGTAGGTTTTCAGGACCTGCTGTGAATTGTAGTTCTCCTCACCAATTGTATTCAACAAGTATTTTATTACTTTCTTAAAGAGGTATTCCTATTTACAGTATATGCCATAAGTACCACCTATGGGATCCTCACCCATCAGCAGACCCCTGTCCGCCAATTCCTGCCCGCCGTAATCTCCATATACTTCAGTGGAGATATGGCTGCACACAGGCGCAACCACCTCCCTATTGGAGTGTATGAAGAATTCTGCTGATAGGTGAGGATCACATAGGTGAGACCAGCACTTTTTAGGCATTTATGGCATATATCCTATGCATATTCCATAAATGCCCAAGATAAGAATACCCCTTTAACCCCTTAACGATGAACAATATCCGTCACAAGCAGGTGCTAGTTTTCGCATCGTGACTGATATATTAGTCTCTCGGATCTCGTGGGTACTGCCAGTGTACCTACAAGACTAGACACAGCCTGGCTCCTGCCGAAATTGTAGAGAACAATTCTGGCAGTTTAACCCCTTAAAGTGTGAAAAAAAATACACATAAGGTATCGCCATGATCATAACTCGAACAATAAGGCGGGATTCACACGACCGGGTCATTCCCGAGCCCGAGTGTCGGCCGGTAAAATCTGCCATTTTGCCCGGCCGGTTTGCATTAAGTTTTGCATCCGTGCCGGGCCGGGCAGATCCGGACAGTGACATCAGCGGCAACTCCTGAAGGGGAATCCCCATGTGTTCGGGGATTCCGCTTCAGGAGTTTCCCCTGATGTCACTGCCCAGATATGGACAGAGACATCAAGCGCTCTGTCCAGGAGCGGAATCCCCGAAAACACGGGGATTCCGCTCCTTCAAGGAGCTAAAGTGCGGCTAGCACATAGCAGAGCGGGGAGATACCTCCCCGCTCTGCTATAGTGGCGTCGCTACAGTAGTAGTAGTAGCAGCCGCCGCAGCAGCAGCAGCTGCAGCTACTAGCGGCGCCATCTACGGTGTCGCCGGGCCAGGGTGCTTTTAAAACAAGCAGGGGAAGGGAGCCAGCGCAGCGCTCCCTTCCACCTGCTGTACACCCCGGCCCTGCCACACAGTGTACAGCGATGCCATTCGTCCGAATGGCATCAACTCCTCCTCCTCACATGCACTCTGCGCTGTGAGGAGGAGGAGATAGAGCGCAAGCTCCGGAAAACCCGGCCATCACTCGGGACACATCCCGGTGATGGCCGTGTAATACCCGGCCCCATAGACTTCTATGGGAGCCGGGCGGCCGGGTACCCGGGCGAAGATAGAGCATGTCCTATTTTTTGACGGCCGGTTTTCCCGGCCGTCAAAAAATCGGTCGTGTGAATAGCCCCATTAGGGGTCTATTATTCCTAATGCAGCCGGGTGCCGGCCGATTTATGAACGGCCGGCACCCGGCCGGGAAACCCTGCCGTGTGAATGAGGCCTAAAGTTAACACATTAATTAAACCGCCAGGTGAATGGCAGACAAAAACACTTAAAAAAAACAACAGCAAAAATGCTTTTTCTTTTATTTCCCCCCCAATAGAATAAAATAAAAGTTGATCAATAAGTTCCACGTGCCGCAAAATAGTACCAATGCAAACTACACTTTGTCGTGCAAAACACAAGTCCACATATGGCTATATAGGCGGAAAAATAAAAAAGGTTAGGGCTCTTGGAATGTGGCGATGCAAAAACAAAATCTTTTTTTTTTTTTTTAAAAAAAGGTATTATTACTGTGCAAACGTAGGGAAAATTAAGAAACTATACTTATTTGGTATCGCCGCTTTCGTACTGAAAAATCTGCAGGATAATACAGTAGTAGCAGAGTGGATGAGATATAATCACATCTCCTCCACACGAACCGTAAATTACGAGCGGAAAATCTGCTCAGAAATTTACCTGCGGTACGATTTTTAATCCGCAACATGTCAATCGATTTTTTTTTTTTACGGGTTTTCTCCATTGAAATCAATGGGAATGTAAAACCTGCAATAAATAGCAGGTGTTTTTTTGTGGTCGAAAAGCAGCGATTCAACTCTGAAAAAACCCCAAAACGTATACTTATCCAGAATTCAGTTTTTCTTCATCCAGGCCGGCCTCCTGGGATAATGTGACCGTTTCAGCCAATCAGAGGCTGCACCGGTCATATGGGATAAAACGTCATTCCAGGCGACCAGCATGCAGGACAGCAGAGGGATGCGTCGCCATGGCTATGTAAAAGTATCACATTTTTATGTTTAATTTTCCGCAGCTGACTTTTCGGCCAAAAATCTGCACCACAATTTGGTGCGGTTTTTCGTCCAGAATTCCCTGCGCCACAGCGTTTCCACCCTGTGTGAACATAGCCTAACTCTGTAGAAGCACTGCGGGTAGCTATAGAATAGGAAGTGTGTGCGCAAAAACGAGACATGACTGGAACTTGGAAGAAGTCGAGAAGAGAAGTCACATGTAAGTCATTAGATGTAACTGTACCATGCTCACTATTCACTGTGTAGAAATGGTATTTGACACTTATTGGGAGCTGCATTATTTAGGGGTATGGGGGGTGGGCGGTACAAAGTATATGTCTTTCACTTTGTGCCCATGATCTATTCTGACCGTTGCAATGCCTCTGGCTGCTAATGCTGCATCAATGGTTCACTTAAAAAACCCAGCGATGCAGCTGTAAGTGAAGGTGCGGGGGGGGGGGGGGGCAAGCTGAATTTTTGCACCAGGGCCCATGAGCCTTTAGCTACGCCCCTGCAGGAACCTCTATCCAGGTCTCTTCGTCATCATACAGCAGCTGCCTGGGCAGATGGGATAGGGCGTCAGCATCAATGTTGGTGGTGCCCGGACAGTACTTCAAGCTGAAGTTGTACACTGCCAGCGCTGCATGCCACCGATCCCCCGTTTGCATCAAGCTTGGCTGTGGTCCTCACATGTCAGCGGATTGTTTTCGGTGTGAACTTCAAATTGTACCTCATAAAGGTAGTCATGCAGCTTGTCCACCACTGCCAACTTCAATGTTACTGTAAACTTCTTAAAAAACGGGAATAAGTACGGCGCTGCTACTCAATAATGATAAAGTTGCTGTAAATGGTAATATTTATTGATCAAGGCTACGCGTTTCAATGCCGCACCGGCATCTTCCTCAGGCCTGAGGAAGATGCCGGTGCGGCATTGAAACGCGTAGCCTTGATCAATAAATATTACCATTTACAGCAACTTTATCATTATTGAGTAGCAGCGCCGTACTTATTCCCGTTTTTTAAGAAGTTTACAGTACCATATTACGGTGGCCGTTCAGGCCTGACCGGCTGGGATTTCGGCAGCAGCACTCACCTGTTCACCTATTCCACGTGTTTGATCTACCTGCTTGTGGTAAGCGTCCATTTGTCAAATCATCGTTTGTCATTTCTGGGCTTACTTCACTATGTGGCGCCGTGTTTTTTTCATTTATTTCTCAACTTCAATGTTAGGAACTCAAGCTTGTGTGCTGGGTAGTTGCACTCACTCGGAGTCAATCCTCGACTGATGTAATAGACTGGTCGCAGAGAACCACCATGATCCTGATACAGAACTGCTCCGAGCCCCTCAAGGGAAGCATCCACATGCTGGGGTCCGCATAGGCCAACACTGGAGCCTGTGTAAAGCAGGACTTCAGCTTTTCAAATGCCTCATCACATGCAGGTGTCCATCTTTCTCCAAACGGCTCATTAACCTTGAAGTAGGCCTGCTTAGCTGGCTTCTTGGAGTGAGTTGTCCCTCTAGGAGGAGGATACCCCTGGGTGAGGGCAGTCAGAGGCTTTGTAATCTTCGAGTACTGTGCTACAAATCTTCTGTAGTACCCACAGAATCCTAGAAAAGACCGGAGCTCCCCCAATTTGGTGGGCTTGGGCCATTTGACTACAGCTTCCACCTTGGCTGGATCTGTAGAAATCCCTTCCCGGCTGACAATGTGTCCCACATATTTCACAGTCTTCTGACAGAACCGATACTTGTTGAGGGACAACTTGAGCCCAGCCTTCTTCAGCCGATCCAGTACCTTGAACAATCTCTGATTGTGCCCTTCTATGGTTTGCCCAAACACGATCAGGTCATCTAGGTAGACCAGTACTTCCCAGAAATTCATGTCTCCCATCACCTTATCCATGCACCTCTGGAAAGTGGCGGGAGCACCAGTAACTCCTTGGGGCATCCTCTGGAACTGGAAGAACCCAATGGGGCATATGAAAGTGGTCTTCTCTTGATCCTCTTTATTCATGGGTATCTGATAATAACCAATCATGCACAGAAAACCACTTGCTGCCTTGTAGGCAATCCAAAGCTTCATCAATCCTGGGCACAGTGTATTGGTCTGGAACCGTGCGCCTGTTTAAAATGCGGTAATCCACACACATCCGGATATCCCCATTTTTCTTCCGAGCAGCCACTATGTGAGGAGCGTATGGGCTGTTGGACTCTAGGATTACTTTAGTATCTAGGAAGCCTCTTAGATGCTGCCTGACATCTTCAATATCGGTAGGAGCTATCCTTTGGGACCTCTCTTGGAAAGGCTTATCATTCAGTCGGATGCAGTGTTTCACTCCTTGTGTTCCACTCCTTGTGCCAGGCCCAGATACCAGTCTCCTAATGAGCAGGCGGCACCACGCTCCATCAGGCCCTTTATTAGTGACCCCTTTTCTTCCTCCTGCAGGTCACTATCTTCAAAACAGGGATTGAAACATTCGGGACGTAGTTCCCTTTCTTTTTCCTCCTCCTTTCTCACGTAAGCAGCCAGACAGGCTGGATGAATGGTGAGGGTCTGTGAATAATTATTGCCCCCGATTTCTCGACACCACTGTGCTAGGGTACGGAAGATGTTCGCATTTGTCCCCACTATAATAGGCACAGATCTCTGGTCTGCTTCAGACTCTGGACAGACTAGTGCTATGATGGGTATGCCCTTCTCCACTCCAGCAACTGTCTTCGGGAACCGTAGCATAACAGACACATATCCTCTGTATGGGTAGCTATTGTAATGTCCTGGCTGCGGGCTGTCCGCTCCAACCTCCCCCTGACAGCCGCAGACACGAGTCAGCAAGCGCTGGCCCCAGCCTCCTCCTCAGGAGATGCCAGCGCTCGCGTCCACTCACCTCAGCCAGACCCCTTAGGGTGCGCACGCATGCTCGTGCCCGCTCTTAAAGGGGCAGCGTGTGCACCGGACCTCGTTGTTGAACTTTTGACCTGTGAGTACACTGGACTCTAAGAGGGGTCCAGCCCCCTAGTTCTATGCCTGAGCGTTCTTGTGTTCCCTAGTTTGTCTATGTGATGGCCTCCTAGTGTGTTTCCTATTCCAGTCCCTGTCCCTGTACCTATACCTGTTTCCAGTTCCTGTTCCTAGCAATCAATACATTCCTGGTCTAGCACTAGCTGTGCCAAAGTCGTGCAGTGCTGCATCCACGTCTGACCTGCTTCACCTCACCTGACGTCCGCCTGCTACCTAGTCCCAGTCGAGCCTGCGCTGCTGCTGTCTGAGCTGCCACAGGTACCTATAGAACTATAGACTTTCACTTGCTCCCTGTTGGCCAGCTGCCTTCCCGCCAAGGCGGTATGGCCCAGTGGGTCCACAGACCCTTCGTGATAGCTATGTTCACTCAAACCCCAATCTACGATTCCCAATAAGGGCTGTATGGGCACGTCTGACAGGTATTTCTTGTACCATTTCTCAAAAATGATGGAGACTTGAGATCCACTATCCAACAACACAGTACATGGTTGATCATTGATACAGGCGGGTACATGTGGGGCCGGTCCTACTAGACCTTCAGGAAGTTGTTCCAACCAAGCAACAGTAGACGGGGCATTAGAGTATGCCTTTGATGTTGACAGGGGGCCAGTATGAGACTCTACTGGCCCCGTTTCCCGACAGCCTATTCTTCTGATGGGGAGGAGACATAGACTTCTTGGAATGTCACCTCTTCGGGCACTGGCGAGCTGTGTGGCTGGACTCCCCATACACAAAGCACCCCTCTGTTTTCATATCTCTAACTCTCCGTGGATCATCACTTGCCCTTCTCGGGTACTGTTGATGTCTCTCAGTGACCGCCTCAGCAACCGGTTTTAACCACTCTACTTCCTTAGCCTGGGCACTTAAGAGTTGTGCAGTTTGTTCCCCCTGCTTCTCTATGATTTTAAGAAACTCCTCCTCACGACAACTTGGCATAGGCTTTAGAGCAACAGCAGCTACCATCTTGGGTGTCTGCTCCCTGGCTGCCAAAGTAACATCCTCTAGTCACACTTCCTTAAGTAACTGAGGGAAGGAATGGGGAATTTTCTCCTAATCGCAGCACCACAATCTTTGAACGATAGGTCCCTGGGTCAGAGTTCCACCTAGTACTTGATCATGGCGGCACCGGTCAACTTCTCTAGGGCTAAGCCCGCCTTTGGATACTATTCTGTGAACCAGTTTGTCTAGTCTGTAAAGATAGTCAGACATTTTCTCACCAGGATCTTGGTATGTAGTATGGTGTTTATAATTAGGTCTGTGGCATTCTCTGGGGAACCAAAAGCATCCTCAAGAGCAGCCATATAGTCTTGGGAAGTTGCTTGGGGCTTGCTTCGCCATGCAGCCTGTACCACTTCCATAGCTGCTTTTTTGCAATATCAGTACACTGACACTCTTCTAGGTACTGCTGGGTAACATCTCTCCATGTGTCATACCCTTGTTCTGCAGCTGGGGTAGGGGTGACACCTGAGAATGTCCTCAGACGGCGGTAGCTCCCCTCAGGCTGCATCTTTGCAAATTGGCTGACTAACTTCTCCATGGCTGCCATCAGCACGTTAGCAGTAGCAGAAGTCTCCTCTGACTTGGCCTGAGGTGGAGTAGTATGTAAACATCTACTGGGCCTCCTATTCTGAATGAATGGATCCTGATGCAAGGTTGCTGCAGGTCTCATAGGCCATATGATCTTCCATTGCCGACCATGTTCTGGTGGCACAGCTATAACAGATGGGAAGTATTCTCTCTCTAAAACCCTTTCCGTTGCTATTAAAGCTGGTGACAATTGCCCCCCTTCTTCTTCCCGGCGGTCAATCACTTTGGGGTGGACAATCCCATGAAGCCTGTTCACTATCTGCTGTATGTCATCTTTAGACACCTTAAAGAGTTCGCCGCACACTACAAAACTATGTTCCGCAGCAGCGCTCATCTTCTCACACCACGTGTACACCTCTCCCTCGGTAAACGTTTCTATGGCGGCTATTTCTGTTGGAATCTCAGCAGTGCCTCCACTGTAACACCATTTTTGTCCGACCTCTGTAGGCAGGGTGTATTGTAGCTCTCATCTCACTATGGCACAGTTCCTCCACCCAAATCTTGCTAGGAGCTCTATAGGAAAGCAGGAGGGTCTTCCTCTTCTGCCAGGGGTCAACTCGGGAAATCCCCCGCCTGAGCTCAGTACACAGTCACAAGCGGTTCTGGTGAAACTACTCAACAGTTTTATTTAGGGGAATGTAAACAAGGGCAATCTGAATAGGAATGATGCAAATAAAGAAATAAAGCACAAATGACATAACAGTTACAGTTCTGTGTGATTGACTCCCTAGTGGTGGGTATGGACTATATGCCAGGCCTGGCTGGTACAACACTTATCAATATTCCCTGAAATGTTATGGGGATAACAAAGGGTTAAGATACGGTCTTCACCAAACATATACAGTATATCAGTGACCCACACAGGATAATGATCACTCACCCACACTTATACTGCTGGAATAGCTGGCACACACTTATACTGCGGGTAATAGCTGGCACACACTTCCTAACTGCACACAATACCCAAATATTGATGGCTTCAGTAATGCAATGAACACAGTCCAAACGTTGGGGCCCTGTTGCCGCGGATGTTGGCGTGCTTTTCAAGAAGCGTTGGTGCACTTAGATACTGAAATTCCGCTCAAGAACAGGACTGCAAGGACCCATCAACCAACCTTACCTGCCAAGGACCTTACACCATCACTTAATTTATAATAAAACGCAGACACCTTCTTTGTGGAAATGTGGGAGTGGCCACAGCTTTATTAATTATATACAAATCGGCATGAAGACATCTTTATCTCCTTTCTCCTCTTCCTGTAATGCCGATGCTCTCTGTACTCCATCAGGCATGTAGGGTTCTAAATCCGCCTTCATAGCCGTAATTTCCGCCAAGGAGGGGAACTTAGAAACCTACTCAGTCCCACGACCACCCCCACAAAGCAAAGCCAGTCCTCTCTCGGCACCATCCAATAAGTCCAAAAGGAAGATATCGAGCCCGATATCGTTCAAATGTACCCCATCTGGCGCAAGCAAATCTGCGTTATCCCCTTCCAAGGACTGATGCTGCAGTCCCACTCCACCTATGGAGCGAACATAGCGCGACACCCTCACATTCAGCAGCGTGCGCACTCTGTCCAATGCCGCCAACTTCCTCGCACCCGCCAAACTGTACATGCCACGATCTTGGACCGATGGCCGACCTTAGATATGTTTGACCAGTGTGTGTATCCCCGCGTCGTTGCAACTACCAGCGGGGATACACACAGTAACTGCAGTCGCCTTTCCACCCAGGCGCTTCTTCGCTTAGTGGCCGTCGCTACCGCTGTAGCAGCCATAGCGGCTGCTAGCGGTAACACCGGGCATGAGGGCGGTGGCGCCACTAGCAGCTGCTGCAGCTGCTATAGCGGTAGCGAAGGCACTATGGCAGAGCAGGGAGGTATCTCTCTGCTCTGCTGTCTTCTAGCACCACTGTAGCTCCCTGAAGGAGCGGAATCCCCGTGTGGCCGCTGCTTGATGTCTCTGTCCATATATGGATAGTGACATCAGGGAAAACTCCTGAAGCGGAATCCCTGGTCACAGCGTTGCAGACTCTATGACCGGGGATTCCACTCCAGGAGAAACCAATGACGTCATGGACACAGATGACAGGAGCTTCTCCTGGAGTGGAATCGACGGCGATAGCGTCTGCAACGCTGTGGACGGGGATTCCGCCTCAGGAGTTTTCCCTGATGTCACTGTCCATATATGGACAGAGGCATCAAGCAGCGCTCCAGGAGCGGAATCCCCAGCCACACGGGGATTCCGCTCCTTCAGGGAGCTACAGTGGCGCTATCTTTACTGGAAGGGGTGGGTTGCTATCTACAGGAGAGCTGTGGGCTGTGTGGCACTACCTACAAAGGACAACTGTGCAGGAGAACACAAAATACCCAGCTTTCCTGAGTATCAAAAAAAAGTGTGAAAATTTCTATTGCCTGCCAGCTATCAGGGTCAATTCGTAGTCCTTGCACCACCTACCAGGGGGCTGTGGGCTGTGTGGCACTACCAACCAGGGGGCTGTGGGCTGTGTGGCACTACCAACCAGGGGGCTGTGGGCTGTGTGGCACTACCAACCAGGGGGCTGTGGGCTGTGGGCTGTGTGGCACCACCAACCAGGGGGCTGTGTGGCATTACCTACCAGGGGGCTTTGGGGCACTACCAACCCTGGGGCTGTGGGGCACTACCAACCAGTGGGCTGTGTGGCACTACCAACCAGGGGGCTGTGGGGCACTACCAACCAGGGGGCTGTGGGGCACTACCAGCCAGGGGGCTGTGTGGCACTCCCTACCAGGGGGCTGTGCGGCACTCCCAACCAGGGGTCTTTGCGACACTCCCTACCAGGGATCTTTGCAATACTTCCTACCAGGGGGCTGTGCGACACTTTCTACAAGGGGGCTGTGCGGCACTCCCTACAGGGGGTTGTGCGGCGCTCCCTACAGGGGGCTGTGCGACGCACTCTACAGGGGGCTGTGTGGCGCTATCTACAAGGGGGCTGTGTGGCGCTATCTACAAGGGGGCTGTGTGGCGCTATCTACAAAGGGGCTGTGTGGCGCTATCTACAATGGGGCTGTGTGGCGCTACCTACATGGGGGCTGTGTGGCGCTACCTACAAGGGGGCTGTGTGGCGCTACCTACAAGGGGGCTGTGTGGCGCTACCTACAAGGGGGCTGTGTGGCGCTACCTACAAGGGGGCTCTCTGGCGCTACCTACAAGGGGGCTGTCTGCGCTACCCACAAGGAGGATGTGTGGTGCTACCTACAAGGGGCTATGTGGTGCTACCCACAAGGGGGCTGTGTGGCGTTACCCACAAGGGGACTGTCTGACGCTACCTACAAGGGGCTGTTTCGTGCTACCCACAAGGAGCTGTGTGGCGCTACCTACAAGGGGCTGTGTGGCGCTACCTACAAGGGGCTGTGTGGCGCTACCTACAGGGGGAATCTGTGAGTGGGGGGCTGATGGTCATTTTACTGTGAATGGTGGGCTGATGGTCATTTTACTGTGAGTGGGGGGCTGATTGTCATTTTACTGTGAGTGGGGGGCTGATGGTCTTCTTGTGATTTCCACCCCTGACCTCCAATTGAAATTAATAGGAGGCATTCACTTCAACAGCTTAAGAAAAAACACAAAGAAAAGGTCACACAACGCTGTCAGTTGCTGAAGGAATTTTGAGGCAGATTTTTTTTGCCTTACAAAAAACGTGTGTGAACATGCCCTACGAGTGTAGTGCTTGTTCTTAGCTGTTTTCTGTCTTTCTCAAAACAATTTTTGGTAGGGGGGCCCTGGGGAAATTTTGTTTTTCCAGTGCTGCCTCGAGTCCGAAAAGGTTGGGAAACTCTGTACTAGGCTACAGGGTCCCATCATGGAGCAGCTCAGTTCATCATGGGAACGGGGCCTAGGTGAGTACAATTTTTTGTTTTTGTTTGGGGGCACTGTCTACAAGGGGGAGGTGCGGGGACTGTATGGCACGATCTACAAGGGGGAGGTGGGGGACTGTATGGCACTGTCTACAAGGGGGAGGTGGGGGACTGTATGGCACGATCTACAAAAAGGAGGTGGGGAATTATGGCGCTGTCTACAGGGAGGCTGTATGTAAAAATCTACAGGGGGGCACTATACTGTGTGGGGGCCACTAAATGGACATTATACTGTGTAGGGGTACTACAGATGGCATAATACTGTGGGCACAATTAGAGGACAAAATACTGTGTCCTTGAAGGGGTTGTAATATATTATATTATTAAATATTATTATTATACTGTATGGGGGCTCTAAGGGAGCATTATAATTTTTTTATGGGGCATTTTTTTTAAATGATGGGGTGGGGCGCCGAAAGATCATTTCGCACAGGGCGCCATCTGTCCTAGGGCCGGCCCTGCTCGGACCATACCACTATAGAACGTGAAAACAGCTGCTGGAAACGCGCTAAATCAGTCCGAATCATTGACAATAATTCAGCCATCTTAACCTGACTGATGTAATTTCCCCCCGCATGTATAATCAGGACAACAGGTCCATCAGTGTGCCTAGTAACCGCCACTACTTCTGGCAGCAACTGCACCCACTGTAGTCCCCGGACACTTTTCCAGTGGACGTCGGCCTGGGAAAGGGCTAAATTCTGGCCAAGAGGCCTCTCTATAGCACAGACAGCCGCCCAATGCACGTAGATCCATATCTGGGGGCGGCAAGACCTCGATAAAAAAAGAAAATCAAACTCAATATATGAACAGACGGAAAGAAAGTGACACAGTCGGAAATAGAAATAAGCTGAAACAAAGCAAGAATCGGGGGGGGGGGGGGGGGTTGGAGTTAGAGAATAGAGGGGAAAATAGAGAGGGAATATAAAACCACCACAGAAATTTATCCATCGCAAAACAAATCTGGCCTAACATAAGACTTATAGCTATCGGAGCTCCATCTACCCAACCGCTAAATAGCCTCTGTGTAATGACGGGGTAGGGAGACAGCCCTAATCTACCCACCACTCAGTCCCTGCCTACTTGCAACGACCCGTCCTAGGCGACGGGGTACAATTGGGCAACGGTCCCTACGCTCAATAAGTGCACGACAGACAAACAGACAAGGGTACACAGAAGCTAGGGAAACGGGGCAGCTGCCCACGGAGACACCGTGAGCAACGAGAGTAGTGAACGAGCCGAATCAAACCAGGAGTGCACGAGGTACAAAACGCTGAGCAGGAGAGTGGTCAGTAAGCCAAGGTCAATAACAAGCAGAGGATCAGTAGTTCAAGCAGCAGCAGCAGCAGAGCCAGGAAACAAGCAGAGCAGAATCACAGGCAAAGGAGGAACAGGAAAGGCAGGTATAAATAGACAGTGGGCGGGTGATAGCTCCGTCTGGTCAGGCTGTGATATGCTCTCCCACTCCTAAGCCTGCCATCCTGAGTGGTGGAAGATGAAGTCAGTCTCACAGACATAGGAGCAGGTGCAGACTGATTACCCACGGGCGTCGACACAGAAGCTGTGTCTGGCAGATCATTTACAGTACCCCCCCTTTTATGAGGGGCCACCGGACCCTTTCTAGGTGGACCTGGTTTATTGGAGAAACGAAGGTGGAACCTCCTGAGCAATACCCCAGAGTGAACATCTCGGGCGGGTACCCAAGTCCTCTCCTCAGGCCCGTATCCTCTCTAATGAACCAGGTACTGGAGGGAGCCTTGGACCATCCTGCTGTCCACAATCTTGGCCACCTTGAATTCTACCCCCTCAGGGGTGAGAACAGGGACCGGAGGTTTCCTCGAGGGAGCGGTGGACGTGTAGCAGCGTTTAAGGAGGGGATGCATGAAACACGTCGTGTACTCGAAAAGACTGGGGCAACTCCAGTTGGAAGGAGACAGGGTTAAGGACTTCAATGACCTTGTATGGCCCTATAAACCGAGGAGCAAACTTCTTGGACGGGACTTTAAGGCGCAAATTTTTTTAAGATAGCTACACCAGATCCCCGACCACAAACAAGGGGTTAGCAGAACGTCTTCTATCTGCCTGAGTCTTTTGTATGCTCGGGGACGCCTCTAGGTTCTTCTGAACCTGGGCCCAGACTGTGCACAGTTCCCGATGAACGACCTCTACCTCAGGATTGTTGGAACTACCAGGTGAAACAGAGGAGAACCGTGGATTAAACCCAAAATTACAGAAAAAGGGGGAGACCCCTGACGAGTTACTGACCCGGTTATTAAGGGAAAATTCGGCGAGGGGAATGAATGAGACCCAATCATGTTGACAGTCAGAGATAAAAGACCTTAAATATTGTTCTAGAGACTGATTAGTCCTCTCAGTTTGGTCATTAGTTTCAGGATGGAAAGCCGAGGAGAAGGACAGATCAATCTCCAACTTTTTACAGAAGGCTCTCCAAGACAATGAAACAAATTGTACCCCTCTGTCAGAAACAATATTGACAGGAACCCCATGGAGACGCAGGATGTGTTTGACAAACAAGGTAGCTAACGTCTTAGCATTGGGTAATTTCTTGAGGGGCACAAAGTGGCACATCTTACTGAAGCGGTCTACTACAACCCACACCACCGACTTGCCTTGAGATGGAAGCAAATCGGTGATAAAATTCATGGAGATATGGGTCCAAGGTCTCTGGGGAATGGGCAAAGAACATAGTAAGCCCGCTGGTCGGGACCTGGGAGTCTTGGACCTAGCACAAACCTCAACCCAGGCCACCAGTAGTTTCTGGCAATGAGGTGCTTGGTACCCAGGATGCCTGGATGGCCAGATAGTGCAGAGTCATGATTTTCCCTTAGTACCCTTAGCCGGAATTGCAGGGGAACAAACAGCTTGTTCTCAGGAAGGTTCCCGGGAGCTGAACCTTGATCAGCCGCAATTTCGGAGATTAAATCAGAATCAATAGAGGAAATTATTATACCTGGAGGCAAAACACAAGCAAGATCTTCCTCCGAAGGAGGGCTGGCCATGAAGCTACGCGACAGTGCATCAGCCTTAATATTTTTAGACCCAACCCTATAGGTGACCAAAAAGTTGAATCTGGTAAAAAATAACGCCCATCGAGCTTGTCTCGGGTTTAGCCTCTGGGCAGATTCTAGGAAAACCAGATTCTTGTGGTCGGTAAGGACCATTACCTGGTGCCTAGCCCCCTCCAGGAAGTGGCGCCACTCTTCAAATGCCCATTTAATGGCTAAGAGTTCGCGGTTGCCAATATCATAGTTACTCTCAGTGGGCGAAAACTTCCTGGAGAAGTAGGCACAGGGATGGAGATGGGTGAGGGACCTGGTACCCTGGGACAAGACAGCACCCACTCCCACCTCGGAGGCGTCAACCTCCACGATGAATGGCTCCATTTGGTTGGGCTGAACCAGCACTGGGGCCGAGATAAAGCACTTCTTAAGTACCTCAAAAGCCTGGACAGCCTCAGGAGGCCAGTGGAGGAGATCAGCACCTTTGCGAGTGAGATCCGTAAGAGGCTTAGCGATGACCGAGAAGTTAGCAATAAATCTCCTGTAATAATTAGCGAACCCCAGGAAGCACTGTAACGCCTTCAGGGAGGCAGGTTGGACCCATTCCGCCACAGCCTGGACCTTGGCGGGGCCCATGCGGAATTCATGAGGAGTGAGGATTTGACCCAAAAATGGTATATCCTGCACCCCAAACACACATTTTTCGGTCTTAGCAAACAGCTTGTTTCCCCGAAGGGCCTGGAGCACCTTCCTGACATGCTCAATGTGGGAGGACCAGTCCTTGGAAAACACAAGTATGTCATCAAGGTACACTACAAGAAATACCCCCAGGTAGTCTCTTAAAATCTCATTTATGAAATTCTGGAAGACCGCGGGAGCATTACACAACCCAAAGGGCATGACGAGGTATTCGAAATGACCTTCGGGCGTGTTAAACGCAGTCTTCCACTCATCCCCCTCTTTGATGCGGATAAGGTTATACGCCCCCCGTAGATCAAACTTAGAGAACCATTGGGCCCCCTGAACCTGATTGAAGAGATCAGGAATCAAAGGAAGGGGGTACTGGTTCCTTACAGTGACCTTATTCAAGTTACGGTAGTCAATGTATGGCCTAAGACCACCATCCTTCTTCCCTACGAAGAAGAAGCCAGCACCTACCGGAGAAGTAGAGGGGCGAATGTAACCCTTGGCCAGGCATTCCTGGATATAGAAGCCAAGTCTCCTGGTGTTTTTTACGTCATATCAATAAAATTGGAACGAGTTTCCATTTTAACTTACCTGGAAATTGGACTTATTTCTCCCTGCGCTGGATCACATCTACTGTCTTTTGTATTCCTGGATATACTCTCTCATGGCTTCACGTTCGGGACAAGAGAGATTAAATATCCTACCCTTAGGGAGCTTAGCTCCTGGTACCAAATAGATTGCGCAATCGTATTCTCTATGAGGAGGTAACACTTCGGAGGCCTCTTTAGAGAAAACATCAGCGAAGTCCTGAACAAACTCAGGTAGAGTGTTCACCTCCTCAGGGAGAGAAATAGAATTAACAGAAAAACATGACGTCATGCATTCATTACTTCATTTGGTAAGATCCCCAGTATTCCAGTTAAACGTGGGATTATGCAACTGCAACCAGGGAAGGCCTAAAACCAAATCGGACGATAATCCCATGCATCACAAGTACAGAGCACTGCTCCAAATGCATGGAGCCAACAAGGAGTTCAAAAACAGGGGTATGCTGTGTAAAATAACCATTAGCAAGAGGAGTGGAGTCGATACCCACTACCGGGACAGGTTTAGGCAAATTAATCAATGGCATCGCTAGAGACATAGCAAATTCCACAGACATAATATTAGCAGAAGACCCTGAATCTACATCGACTTACCTGCAAACGCCGATGCTGCTGCAGAATCATCTGTAGCCTCTGGTGCCGATGTGTCCTCGCTCGTCTGACACGATGCAGGACCTGGGGAAGTGACGTCACAGCGTGATCTGCCAGAAGATGGGCGTTCTGAAGAGAAGTGGATGATACTTCTTGTCAGAATGCCCAGCTAGTAAAAGAAGTAAAAACGCCACGATGTACGCACATAATACACGCCCAGTTGTACTTTTACTTTTAAACACGCCCAGTTGTACTTTTGCAAGCCTCATTTGCATAAATACAAAAATGGTCATAACTTGGCCAAAAATGCTCGTTTTTTAAAAATAAAAACGTTACTGTAATCTACATTGCAGCGCCTATCTGCTGCAATAGCAGATAGGGGTTGCAAAATCTGGTGACAGAGCCTCTTTAAGCGAAAATAGAGTCTACAACTCTCCCGAAAGGAGAAAAAAGTCTTCCGGTCCCCTGAGAACCGGTCAGGCAACTTGAGGTGGGGTTCAAGAGGTGAGGTGGGGGGCACTACCAGGGTAGCATCATGCTGGTTGTCCCTCTGAGCCAGGGCTTGGACCTGTAGGGAGAGGCCCTGCATTTTCTGAGCCAGGGTCTCAAGGGGGTCCATAGTTGTGTCAGGGACCAGGGTATATGGGCCTGTGATTATGTAATGACGGGGTAGGGAGACAGACAGGTGAGCCCTAATCTACCCACCACTCAGTCCCTGCCTACTTGCAACGACCCATCCTAGGCGACGGGGTACAACTGGGCGACGGTCCCTATGCTCAGTAAGTGAACGACAGACAAACAGACAAGGGTACACAGAAGCTAGGGAAACGGGGCAGCTGCCCACGGAGACACCGTGAGCAACGAAAGTAGTGAACGAGCCGAGTCAAACCAGGAGTGCATGAGGTACAAAACGCTGAGCAGGAGAGTGGTCAGTAAGCCAAGGTCAATAACAAGCAGAGGATCAGTAGTTCAAGCAGTAGCAGCAGCAGCAGCAGAGCCAGGAAACAAGCAGAGCAGAATCACAGGCAAAGGAGGAACAGGAAAGGCAGGTATAAATAGACAGTGGGCGGGAGCTAGCTCCGTCTGGTCAGGCTGTGATAGGCTCTCCCACTCCTAGGCCTGCCATACTGAGTGGTGGAAGATGGAGTCAGTCTCACAGACATAGGAGCAGGTGCAGACTGATTACACACGGGCGTCGACACAGAAGCTGTGTCTGGCAGATCCTTTACACTCTGAATCTAAACCTAAGGCATCTGCTTCAGTGGCAGTGCCAATCCGGAAGGAATGAGTACCAAATTCGCTAGGCAGCAGACCCGGGTATCTTAAACTAGACTTAAAAACTGCTACAAACTGAAAACGCGACAAAGAAGAACCATTTTGGTGTATCAAAAATTGTGAACCGGTCGCCCGAACCAACAAAAATTTTTTAACCATCGTCACAGGACAATACGGTCTCCCAACATTCCCTACAGACAACCAGAAACCCTTCATCGATTGATCGATCTTAGATCGCCTGACACAAACCCAAAGGGAATCACCCAAAACCACTACATCAGGCCCAGAAAACCCACCCCATTTACGCTAGGCGGAACTAACTCACTAACTCGCAACGCTGTGAAGAAAGCCAACGAGAACGCCGCGCCAAACAAAGAACACTCATACTCATCCCGGCAAATGCAACACAAATTAGATAAAATCCGGCCCAGCAGTGCAAAATATACTGGCCATCTGGTATCGCGGGAAACCACCTCCTTCCTCCAAACCTTCAGCGTCTGCTTAACTACAAACACTTTTGTAAAATCCCTAACTCCCACACAATTTTAACATAAAGGTTAAATGATTACTTGCCGTGACCGCACTACAACCTTCCTGACGCAATCCGACCAAAATATTGAGTGTAAAATCAAGGTGACATTGATCTTGTGGTGGAAAATTACCCCCCGCAGATTCCAACCACCGATCCTATGCTCTGCAATGACTCCTCCAAGTCGCTGGTACTACCGAACCCCTCAACAGGCTCACAAGTTCTCTTCGACCAGGGCCCATAAGTGAAGAAGGTGGGGTCTCCCTGTCCACAAAAGCTGCCCGGTGCAATTCCCGAAACAAGGACATCTGCGAACGAGACAAAGCATCGGCCATCACAATACAAACCCCCGGAACATGTTTTGCACAAAACCATACATTCAGTGGCAAACATTTCAAAACCAATATACTTAATAATGATAACACAGGTAAAGAACTAGACGACAAACCATTCACTGAATGCACAACCGCCATGTTATCCATCCAGAATATAATCCGCTTATTCACCATCTTGTGTCCCCACAAATCTATAGCAACTATGATTGGAAACAACTCCAATAACGTCAAATTACGTACTAACCCTAAATCACTTCAATGAGAGGGTCAAGGGGATCAACACCAACTCTGGCCAAAAATTGCTCCAAACCCATCGCTCCCAGCCGCATCAGTGAATAGTTGCAAATCAACACTTGACACCTCAGTGTCCTGACAAACTGCTCGCCCATTGAACAAATTCAAAAAGGAATGCCATACCAACAAATCCTTCTTCATGCAAGACGTTACCTGAATAAAATGATCCGGTCTCTGTATTCCCCTAGTAGCTAAAGACAAACACCGAGAAAAACCACGACCCATGGGAATGATACGACAGGCAAAAAATCATCTCTAAAGTATCTATTTCAATTCCCAAAAAGGACAAAACTGTCACTGGGCCTTCAGTCTTTTCTTCTGAAATAGGTACCCCAAAACAAGCCATCATCTGGGGAAAAACCCGCAGCAACGCACTGCACAAACCAGAGCCCTTAGGGTCTACAAACAGGAAACCATCCAAATAATGAATGACCGAAGAAAACCCAGACTCAAAACGAACTACCCATTCCAAAAATGAACCAAACGTTTCGAAATAACTGCAAGATATAGAACATCCCATGGGAAGGCACATGTCGACATAAAAGGAACCGTCTAAACAACAACCTAGCAAGTGAAAACATTCCAGATGAACCTGGAACAAACGGAACGCAGCCTCTATATCAGACTTTGCTAAGAGCGCACCCTGGCCTGCTGCCTGCACTAACCTAACCGCAACATCAAAAGAAGTGTACGAAACCGCCTGGGATCCCTGGAGATCCCATCGTTGACTGATCCCCCACGAGGAAAAGAAAGGTGATGAATAAGCCTAAACTTCCCCCGCTCTTTTTTTGGAACCAGGCCAAGGGGGGGGGAGACCCTCAGATTAGGATAAGACGGCTCGCTGAATGGACCTGGCATTTTCCCCAACTCAACTTCCTTTGCTAATTTCATACGCGCGACGTCAATATTCTCATTGATCGACTTCAAATTGTCAGCTAATAACAAGGTTGCGGAATACTAAAAACGGAATAACAAAACCATATGAAAAACCACTAGTGAGCACCTCTGCTTCCCGCCTCCTATGGTAACGCGTTAACCACGGCCCCATCTCGAGAACGCTCACCGGCGTTCTCCGTTGCGCCAGAAGGAGGTGCTTTGGTAGGCTGCTTACCTCTCCGGAAACACCTGAGCGCCGAATGAACGCCCCCACAGATGGAGCATTCATGTCAGAATTTGCACATGGCAAAGAACCGACAATGACCCTCGTTGTAGAGCCAACAGGCTCCCGTGGGTCGAGCGGCTGCAGCTACGGGTGTGGGTCCTGGAGCCGCGGCCGCACTAGGAAAGAGACGGGGCTGCCTATTATCTTGCGCTAAAATGAGCTGCAACCAAACATCAGTTGCCTTTGACGCCCAACTAATATCAGGCGACAAAGCCAAACAACAACGAAATTCCTCGTCGTAGCTCCACCAGGCTGCGCCACCGTGCAACCTGTGGGCGCTGAAAATCGTATCAAAGTATACGAATAATTCCACCCCCTTTTCAGAGTAGCGCTGGCAAATAACATGAGCCAGGGTAGGATAACCCTGCAACCAGTTGCCAAAAGTCTTTGCAACCCTAACCTTCTTATCCGAACCTCTCTGAAATACACGCTCCTTATCGACAGTCACCTACTCCACAGAAACCAAAGACCAGATATCCACAAATTCATTTTCCCACATTTTTTCTTTGGTCTCCGCTGGCAAGTGATACTTATTTGGTATCGCCGCGACCATAACGACCCGAGGTCTAAAAATATTATATTATTTATTGCATGCGGTGAACAGCGTAAAAAAAACCCGTAAAAAACTATACCAGAATTTCTTGTTTTTTAGTCACTTTGCCCTACAAATATTGGAATAAAAAGTGATCAAAAAGTCGGCTCTATCCAAAAATGGTACCAATAAAAACTATTGCTCGTTTCTAAAAAAACAAACCCTCATACAGCTCCATTGACAAAAAAGTTAAAAATTTATGGCTCTCACAACTTAGCGACAGAAAAAATACATTCTTTTCATAAAAGTAATTTTATTGTGAAAAACGTTGTAAAACACAAAAAAGAGCTATAAAATATGTCGCCGGAATCGGACTGACCCGCAGAATAAAGGTAACATGTAATTTATAATTTGTGGTGAACGCTGTATAAAAAAAACTGAAAAAAATTATGCCAGAATTGCGGGTTTTTGGTTACCTGGCCTCCCAAAAATATAGGATAAAAGGTGATAAAAAAGTTGCATGTACCCCAAAATGGTAACAATAATAACTACAGCTCGTCCCACAAAAAAAAAGCCCTCATACCACTATGTCTATGAAAAAATAAAATTAGTTAACCGCTTCCCAACCGCCCACAGTAAATTCACGTCGGCACTTGCTGGGCTCTGTGCAGCACCAACCTGAATTCACGGTGGGTGTTAAAAGCGCGATCCGGGTGTCTCAGAGTAGCGCTGACACCCGGATCGCGCTGTTAACCCATGCCTCTGGTCCCGGAGACATGATCGGGACCTAATTGGTTCAGGTCCCTATCATGTGATCGCTGGGAAAGTTTGTTGTAGCAATGAAATGGAAAGTTTGTTACTGTAACAAACTGGAAAGTTTGTTGCTACAACAAACTTTCCCGGGGACCGATTGCAGGTGCTGCAGTAGGTTGCATGGCAAAACTGGAGGCCATACAACAGCCTCCGGGTCTGCCATGCACGGCAGCCTATGAGAACCAGCCGGAGGCCGGTCCTCATAAGCTTCCTGTCAGTGTGACTCTCAGCGTCACACTGACAGTTTATGATACGTTACACTACCTAGGTAGTGTAATGTATTATAGCAGCTATCAGTGCTGCAGGTCTTCAAGTAAAACAAGTAAAAAGTAAAAAAAAAAGAAAAAAAAATGTTTTAGAAAACTGTAAAAATAAGTTATAAGTTACAAAAACAAAAAATGCTTTTTTTTCCTATGATAAGTGTTTTACTATAGGAAAAAAATGAAAATGTTAAAAAAAAGTACACATATTTTGTATCACCGCATTCGTAACGTCCCAAACGATAAAACTATAATATTATTTTTCCCGCAAGGTGAACTCCGCAAAAAAAATAATTGAAGAACAATGTCAGAATCACAATTTTTTTGGTCATCACCCTCCCAAAATATAGAATAAAAAGTGATCAAAAAGTCACATGTACCCCAAAATAGTACCAATAAAACCTACAACCCGTCCCGCAAAAAACAAGCCCAGCTTACACAGCTTTTTTGACTGAAAAATAAAAAAGTTATGGCTCTCAGAATATGATGACAAATAATAAATCATTTTATCGAAAAGTGATTTTATTGCGCAAACGCCACAAAACATAAAAAAACGATATACATATTGTATCGCCATAATCGTATCGACCCGGAGAATAAAGTAAAATGTCATTTATAGCGCACGGTGAAAACTGTAAAAGACAAAAAATATTGTCAGAATTTATGTTTTTTGGTCATATGGTGTATTGCCGTAATCGGGAGAAGTGGCTTTACAAGTTTTGGGGTTTTAATTCTTTATTCCTTGAAAATATTTTTTTTTAAAATATTTTTTCAGAGAAAAAGTAGATTTTCACTTTCACAGACAAACTCCAATAAATATAGCAAAAGACCTGTGGGGCCAAGATGCTAACTATACCCCTAGATAAATTCCTTGAGGTGTGTAGTTTCCAGAACCATGTCACTTTTGGGGGATTTCCACTGTTTTGGCCCCACAAGACCTCTTCAAACCTAACATGGTACCATACCGAAGAAAAGATAGAGCTTGTAGTCAGAATATATAAGAATATATCAACTTTATTGTACAAAATAACATACATTTAAAAACACATAATTATAAGACTCTAGTACTAACACTGTGGTACATAAATCAGCACGAAAAAATAACTAAGTAGGAAGGTATAATGGCATAGAGTGCAAACTGTATATACTACCCACACAGATTATAGAGTATCACATCCCAATGGATTATATACTGATGACCCACAGTGTCCTCTCGATTATATAGAATTCAAGGACTAGTACCAAGTCAAAGGAGAGTCACATAGGGAGCAATCAGTATTTTGTGGTGAGCAGTTTAACAGTGCAATCTTACCCATTCAAATACTTGTACACGTCCGTGCTGGATCTGCCACAGAGAACCCCAGGGGTTGCACTGTTAAACACACAATCCCCCCTTGTAGATAGTGCCTTTTTTACAGCCCCCACTGTAGATAGCGCCATACAGCCCCCTCTGTAGATAGCGCCATACAGTCGCCCCTGTAGATAACGCCATACAGCCCCCTCTGTAGATAGCGCCATATAGTCCCCCTGTAGATATCTACAAAGGGGGCTGTATGGCGTTATCTACAGGGGGGGCTGTATGGCGCCATCTACAGAGGGGGCTCTATGGCGCTATCTACAGAGGGGGCTGTATGGCGCTATCCACAGGGGGACTGTATGGCGTTATCTACAGGGGGGGCTGTATGGCGCTATCTACAGGGGGGCTGTATGGCGTTATCTACAGAGGGGGCTGTATGGCGCTATCTACAGGGGGGCTGTATGGCGTTATCTATAGGGGGCTGTATGGCGCTATCTACAGGGGGGCTGTATGGCATTATCTACAGGGGGGCTGTATGGCGCTATCCACAGGGGGGCTGTATGGCGTTCTCTACAGAGTGGGCTGTATGGCGTTATCTACAGGGGGGGCTGTATGGAGTTATCTACAGGGGGGGCTATATGGCGTTATCTACAGGGGGGGGCTGTATGGCGTTATCTACAGGGGGGGGCTGTATGGCGTTATCTACAGAGGGGACTGTATGGCGTTATCTACAGGGGGGCTGTATGGCGCTATCCACAGGGAGGCTGTATGGAGTTCTCTACAGAGGGGGCTGTATGGCGCTATCTACAGGGGGGGCTGTATGGCGTTATCTACAGGGGGGGGCTATATGGCGTTATCTACAGGGGGGCTGTATGGCGTTATCTACAGAGGGGGCTGTATGGCGTTATCTACAGAGGGGACTGTATGGCGTTATCTACAGGGAGGACTGTATGGCATTATCTACAGGGGGTCTGTATGGCGTTATTTACAGGGGGTCTGTATGGCGTTCCCTACAGGGGGGAAAGTCCCCCAAGTTCTCCATGACTAACCTCTGATTTCCGGCGTCTGCGCAGCTCAATAAAAATGAAAGGAGAGTCAGGGATCATTACCATGTATATTGTTTGAAAAATATTATCCTTACATATATATATATATATATATATATATATATATATATATATATATATATATATATATATTCAGTATATTACACAAAGATATTGGATTCATGGAGCACAAAGAGCCTGCATAACACGTCTCTGGAAGACACCGCCCCCTGGAATGCAAAGAGGAGTGTGCAGAAGAATGTACAGGAAAACTTACAGCTGAGGAGCCAATGGGATTTAAGCAAGTCCCACATCTATAGGGAGGGGCATGTGTCTTCTCTGTGTGTTTCTTTGTTCTGAATAAAGTTCAGTTCTCTTTGTCTGATCAAGGGAAGTTATGTACCAAACATTTTTGGCTGGTTTATTTCTTTCCAGGCATGCCTTCAGCTTTCAATTTACAGAGGAGGTTATTCGGCGTGAAATACGGACCTGACATTTGGCGCTTGAACGTGGGGCCTCACTCGAGGAAATATCAAAATCCGGACAACCGACAATCACAGGGTGAAACAGAGGACTCAAAATTGCCCACTGAAGGAATTTGATCACCTCCGCAATAACACGGTAAGCGAATTGATTTTATAAATCTTCGTCTTATCTGTGTTAGTGGGCAGTCTTGTGGCGATCTGTAGAACCCTTTTGTTGATTTCCTGGATTATCTCAGGCGACAGAGTCTAAATAAAAGATTATATAAGAGACCGGAGAGTTATCGACTGGGATTTTAATATTTCCAGCGAAGCCGGAGAGTCTAAATAAATAAAATTATATAAGAGACCGGAGAGTTATCGACTGGGATTTTAATATTTCCAGCGAAGCCGGAGAGTCTAAATAAATAAAATTATATAACATGACCGGAGAGCTAGACTGTGAAATTTTAATATTTCCAGCGAAGCCGGAGAGTCTAAATAAAAATTATATTTCGGCGGACCGGAGGCTGTTTTAATATTTCCGGCGAGGCCTGGGAGTCGTTGACCGAAAATTGTTATATAAATTACGTGTATAATATAGACTGTTAGGCATATGATTTAATGAAGCGAAGAGAAGGGAAGCAGTATGTGAGTGAAATGAAGAAATTGATGGAAAGTGCTTTAGAGGGATTTGCAGAAGAGGAAGTTAGGAATAAGAAAGGTATTGTATGTATTAGAAAACAGGACCAGCCGACGCCCGGTAATGGCTTCCGTACCTCATGTTGAGTGTGTCCTCATTGTTGGTGGGAAACATCCCCCCCTCACAGCTGCGCACTGTGTTTCCAATGGGAGAGGCTGCCTCCCACCACCCACCCCAGATGTGGCCACGCCCGGCCCAACCAAATCAGTATGAAATAATCGCCTTGTTAATTTTGTCATTTGTAGTGTTTTTTCTGTTTACAGAAGTTCCAGTCTAGTTCACTGATGAAACAACACGTCATCATAATATAGAGATGGTGGCCGACAGATTGGACTGTTACAAATTATGTGGTTGATGTTTTGAACGTAGATAATTCCTATACAATAGTGCGATGAATGATTGCAGATACGTATGTTGTTTTGCCGGCATTGAAAGTGTTAAGATTGTGAGACTAGACGCTGTTAGAAGCTGTGAGTGTGTGACCCCCCTCCCTCTCCCCTGTAGTGTGCTGTGTTTGGGTGGAGGAGGGGGGCTGACTGGGTGCAGTCTGCAGGGCTGATGGGACAAAGGGATTACAATATGCACTGCTAGATAAATATATCAGTAATGTCTACAAACATAAATAAATTTCTTCTCTTTGCGCATGTGCTGTTGTTTATAAAAGTTACGATATTTATGTGTTATGATGTGATCAGATTTCATGTGTTTTGATAATTCAGATGTATTAAACTACAGATACTGTGAGTCACAGGGTTTTGAAAATGTATGTGCCCCCACCATTCCCTATTTTTATATACAGTTTATTGGTTTGCAGTAATTAATGTTATCAGATATAATATTTTCTGTTTTTATTGAATAACTAACTACAATTGTTTTGTTTTTTATTTCACACATAAATTATGTCATTGTAAAGATCAAATGTATTTGTCAGGAAAAAGTCATTTTTGTTTCAGGCTGTTGTACATTACAGGGGGTTAAACTAGTGTTATGTTGAGATGTAGTTTTGAACTCTGCTACATTACTTTCGCACAGTCCACAAAGGGGGGAATGGTGAAGGAACTGATCAGGTACAATTTTGGTTTGTTTTGAGTTAATTAATTTGGTTTCAGGAGATCTAAAAATGTGTAAGAGACCATGTGTCTTTACAGATTTAGTTTGGAAGGAGGTGAAAAATATCTGAACATTGTTAATTTTATGCCAGATTTTTAGTAAGAATATTTTTATTGTGGTATTATTCAGGTATCTATAGGACCTGATGGGGGTGGGATTCTCAAGCGTTCTAGGTTATCTGATGAGTGTGAAGAAGTGTATAACATTTGTTTTTATTTTTGAGAATGAAGACGCCACCCCTTTGAAATGTTCTATCTATATGTGACATGTTTTTTTTTAAATGTAAATTTGTAATGTAGAGATACTTGATCATATACAGTATGTACAAGACAGGATACGAGGCACAAGGTAAATCATCCAGAAACCACTCTCACCTTCTTGTTCATCTCAAGGAGCGGAGCTGGAGGTGTTCGCTGAGGCTTGTAACCTGGCAGAAGGTAAGACGGCCGACATTTACACTGACTCTAGGTACGCTTTTGGCATCGCCCACAATTATGGGCCCATTGATAGTAGGAACTTTATTGGATCATCGGGTAAGCCAATTGAGAGAGCGAGAGAAGACAGACCTGACAACAAGGGTATATGCAGTCAGGTGTCAGTAAATTGGCTTGTCCCTGGATACAATAATGCCACCACTAGGTTTGTAGCAGCCGGCATGATGTGCGTACGGCATGACATAGGTAAAACTGCAAAGGTACCTGTGAAAAGTGCAGCCCGGCCAGATTAACAGTCCCAGCGACTGCAGAACATACAACTACCCAAGGTAGAAGTGTATGACAATGTGCTCGTGTGTGTAGATCTTTTCTCAGGGGGGCCTGAAGCCCGGCCGGTATCTTCCCCACTGCAGACGTTGTGTGTAAGTGACAGGGGAACAGTGTTATCCCAAGTATTGACCTGATGTTTGTACAATGATAAGATGTTAGCAGTTCTCTAGACGTTGTCCCAAAGTTAGTTTGTTTAATAACTGTATTTAAGAAGTGTTGTGGGAATATTAAATTCTGAAGTTAAGTTTTATGTAAAGTTCTAGACCAGCCTTAGCATTGGACCATTAGAGTCATGCGTCAGATAAAAGGTACAGAAGCGGAATATTCCCATTCGAAAACATTTTTATTTGTTTATTTTTGTTGTGAAAGGGAAATTTTAGAGCAGAGAATTCTGTGCAGTGTATATGTGTATGTATAGATATGTATATAAAGAAGAAGAATCAGTTTGTAAGTTTTAGTTACAGACCAGTGTGAACGTTTAAAATAAATCTGTCATTGTTAATGTTCTCCTTCAAGTTAATTATCTGATTAAGATCAATTACTGATTAGGCTATGAAAAGCTTGTTCTTCACAGGAAGAGTCCAACTGGGAGCGGAAGGCGTGAGAACCAGATTCTAACAGAATGTGGACGGATAAGGGAAGATGAACCGGTAACACCCAAGGCACTCTTGATGGCACTTGCATTGATGGTGTATGATCTCACATATGCCCCAAGACTGCAAGGATCGACGTGGTAAGATCTAATTGGTATGTCCCAGGCTTTACAGCTGATGCTGCTAAATTCTGTTAGAGCTGTTTGATTTGCCTACAGAACAGTCCTGGCAGACCGGTGCCAACCTTATCATACCCGCCTCCCCCGAAGAGAACCGACCTTGAGAGGCCTTCCCAGGTAGAACGAACCAGATTAGAGTAAGAAAAATAGGTTTAAGACACTTGTCAGATAAATATGTGGAATCTGTGTATGTTTCTGTGAGGTGGAGATGTTCTAGGCAATCAGCTGAGATCAAGGTACAAATCCTGCTGAAAGGGTATCACCAAGTGCAAATGAAATGTACCCAATAATTACACATCTTCTAGGTGCCCTGTCCATTGTAACAGAGAAGTTTTTCCTTATATAAAGGTGTTTGATGTCATTTAAGGGCCTGACATTATTGTATGTACTTAGAACAACGTTTATAATGTATGCGGATGATGTTATCACCAGATTAGTATTTATTTTAACAATTGACAAGAGTTGGGGGTCCCAAGCAAGTGCCAGTAAATATGAACTAAAAGACTTTTAACACGATGAGCTCCATCACTGAGATGCGGCAGGCGCAGCCTGAGCCAGTACAACGCGTTTATCATGAACTGACGGCAGTGTCACAATTCTAAGCAGCCGCCCAGACAAGTAACTTACCGGAGGAAGAGGACAGATACGGAGGGTTTGTGGTAGTCACAATAATCCGTCTAGGTGGGATCTCACCCCAGGCTCACAACATGAGATGCTATGTACAGCCTGATGACGTAAACTAAAGGAGACGGTGTCGGACAGATGAGAAGGACCAAACCAAGTCCTGATGACATCAGCAAAGATCAAAGTAAAGACCAAAGACCTGAGTGAATCCGTCAGCAGGATCAAGTGTTTTGATAAGTAAGTGGCTAGGAGGGGGTAATAATAACTCCCCCACTGGACACCAACGTAGTCTGACTCTACTATTGTGTGGGTTACCCTGAGGGTGACAGTCAGTGAAGAGCAGAAGACAGGAGAAGAAGAAGACGATGGTGTACAGGACTGGCAATGAACTGATGGGACCCGAAACCTGAGGGTGATAGCATTATGATTATTAGTTGAGGCCCTATTGTTTATAATGTCTGAGGTTTATAATTATAATGTGTGTAAATATGCCACGGTGCTGCAAATTACAATCTGAGGAGTTTTATGTGGAGGTGTGAGGTGAAGGTCACTGTGCTGCCCATGACCTGTTATATCTGCAGGGGTAAAAGTCCCATTAGGACAGTAAGTGACAGTGCGACAGTTGTTACCATTAATAAAATGTAGACCGGATTAATTATATATATATATTACAACCAGCAGCGTTTTGTAGATTATATCAAGACAACCATCCTGTATCCAGAGGAGAATAGGGAAAGTTAGGACCACTCCGACACCTTGGAAGTCCAGGTACAAAGGGGGGTTACTCATCAGGAGTAGCTCGTCTCAAGCTGGTGAAGAAATCCAAAACCCCTACCCGCCTGGTTCGAGTGGTTAGTGGTAGGTTGATAGGCAAGACTCAGGGATAGAATAATAATATTTTTAGGGGGGACAGTCAGTGATCATTACCATGTATATTAGACGACAAACCTAAAGTTCGGAGTCTGACACACCAAAATATTTTAAAACAAAAATATCTTTATTAAATACATTTTAAAAAATAACATGAATTAAAAAACAGAGATGAATTCCACAGTGCAGAAAAGACAACCAGATCACACGTATATAATATAAAATATTATGTCCAAATGTATGGGTAATAGGCGACACTGTTAAGCTACAGAAATGCAAAGATACATCAGTGGTATATTACATTTATATGATATGCATATTCTGTTACATAGCCAGCATGAAAGAACAATAAATAGCAGCAGAAAAAATAGCAGCAGAAAAAAGGGGGGGGCTAATCAGCAGCAGGACAGCTCTGTATATCTATCTACACAGACAAGTAGAATCAAAATACATGTAGATTACAGCGTGTATTGCAATGTGAGTACCCCTGATAAGAGCCAGACAAAGAAACCAGTATCCATACTATGCACACAAATTATATGGCTCAGCTGGACCCCGTAAGTAAAGAGCACAATACAAAATCAGAGCTTTGGCTGTGTTGTCAGCCACAAGTGCAAACAGCCACTCCCCCTTGTAATGATCAAAATACAAGACTCATAGTGCTGAAGGTGGACATATGCTGGAAACGCAGCTCATACCCATTGGAACAGGTCACCGTCACTGGCGTCACCCCGACGCGCGTTTCGGCCCGGAAGCCTTCGTCTGGGGGCATTACCATGTATATTGTTTGAAAAATATTATCCGTACATATATATATATATATATATATATATATATATTCAGTATATTACACAAAGATATTGCATTCATGGAGCACAAAGAGCCTGCATAACACGCCTCTGGAAGACACCGCCCCCTGAAATGCAAAGAGGAGTGTGCAGAAGAATGTACAGGAAAACTTACAGCTGAGGAGCCAATGGGATTTAAGCAAGTCCCACATCTATAGGGAGGGGCATGTGTCTTCTCTGTGTGTTTCTTTGTTCTGAATAAAGTTCAGTTCTCTTTGTCTGTGGATAGGGGATACATGTCTTTTGTTTAATGGCAGAGCGGGGAGATACCTCCCTGCTCTGCCGTAGTGTTCAGTGGCGTCCCGCTGTAGCAGCCGTAGCGGCTGCTAGCGGAGCCTCCGGCCATGGTGGGGGCCCGTGCCGGCGAGCGACACGGGCCCTCTCATGCCGCGGGTAGTTACGCCACTGGGTGCAGTTTTTAATATGGGGTGATTTATTGGGTCTATCTAGTACATAAGGCCCTCAAAGCCACTTCAGAACTGAACTGGTCCTTGAAAAATAGCCTTTTGAAATTTTCTTCAAAATGTGAGAAATTGCTGCTAAAGTTCTAAGCCTTGTAACGTCCTAGAAAAATAAAATAATGTTCAAAAAACAATGCAAATATAAAGTAGACATATGGAATATGTGAAATAGTAACTATTTTGTGTGGGATTACTATCTGTTTTACAAGCAGATACATTTAAAATTAGAAAAATCATAATTTTTGAAAATGTTCTTTACATTTTGTTGTTTTTCACAAATAAGCAATGAATTTATTGACCAAATTTTTCCACTAGCATAAAGTACAATATGTCACAAGAAAACAATCTCAGAATCGCTTGGATAGGCAAAAGCATTCCAGAGTTATTACCACATAAATTGACACATGTCAGATTTGAAAAAATGGGGCTGGTCCTGAAGGGCAAAATGAGCTCGGTCCTATGCAGTTGTGCAGCCCGAGGGGAATATTTCTTCTGTTTCAAGAGGCAATTTATCAAGGCCCTAAAATTAGGGAACCAGGAAGGGGAGGGCCCAAACATATCCGCTGGAAGTGACGGTGCCCGTATTATACCAGGAAAACACTTTTCCAGCAAAAGGTACGGAGTGTGGACCAAAAGGGGCATAAGAAAGGATGCCATATATGAGTGCGACACTGGCCTGTGCAGAAAGGATTGCTTCACAGCGTAACACACATCTATGGATCATTTTATTGTTTTTTTACGCCATTATTATACAACCTGACTATGCCCCTGATATACTCTGTCCAGCTTACATGTACCCTCACATTATAAACGGAAACACCAACAATACTCAAACAAATCTACTACCAAGCAAAATCCGCTCTCCAAAAGCCAAATGGCGCTTCCTCCCCTCTGAACCCACATATATGGCATCGCCATACCCGGGAGAACCCTTGTAACAATTTTTAGTGTGTGTGTCTCCAGTGGCATAAGCTGGGCACAACATATTTGCCACTGAAATAGCATATCTAGGGAAAAAATAAAATTTTTACTCTGCACTATCCACAGCGCAATCGTTTATGGAAAAGTCCTGTAGGTTGAAAAGGCTGACTACACCCCTTAATAAATGACTTGAGGGGTGTAGTTTCCAAAATGGGGTCACTTTCTTTTTATTATTTCACATCTGAACCTCTGCAATTGTGAACCAATAATTTGTAAATCGCCAAATTAGGCCTCTATTTTACATGGTACTCTTTCACTCCTGAGGCTGGTCCATAGTCAAGGCAAAAGATTAGGGTCACATGTAGGGAGTTTCTAAAACCGGGAAACACAGAATAATAATTAGAGAGTTGTCTAGTTATGGTGGCACAAGCTGGGCACCACATATTGGCATATCTATGGAAAAAAATCCAATTTTCACTCTGCAACATCGAGTGCACACTAATTTCTACAAAACACCTGCAAGGTTAACATGCTCACTACACCCCTAGGTGAATGCATTGAGGGGTGTAGTTTCCAAAATGTTGTCACTTCTGCTGGGTTTTCATTGTTTTGGTGCCACAAGTGCCCAGAAACCAATCCAGCAAAATCCACACTCCAAATGGCGCTCCTTCCCATCTAAGCGCTGCCGTTTGCCCAAACAGCAGTTTATGACCATATATGGGGTATTGCCGTACTCGGGAGAAATTGCTTTACAAATGTTGGGTTCTTTTTTTCCTTTATTTGTTGAGAAAATGAAAAATTTTGAGCTAAAGCTACGTCTTATTGAAGAATTTATTTTCACTGCCCAATTCTAATAAATCCTATGAAACACCTGTGGGGTCCAAATGCTCACTATACCCCTAGATGAATTCCTCAAGGGGTGTAGTTTCCTAAATGGAGTCACTTTTTGGGCGTTTTCATTGTTTGCAAATGCGACATGGCCTCTGCAAACCATTACTGCTAAATGTGATCTCCAAGAGCCAAATAGCGCTCTTTCCCTTCTAAGCCCTGCCGTGTGTCCAAACAGCGGTTTATTACCACATGTGGGGTATTGTTTTACTCGGGAGAAATTTCTTTACAAATGTTGCAGTGCTTTTTCTCCTTCAGTCCTTGTGGAAATTAAAAAAAAATTAGCTAAACCTACATTTGAAAAAATTGTGATTTTTATTTTCAGGGCCTACCTCCAATAATTTCTGCAAAAAACCTGTGTGGTCAAAACGCTCACTATACCCCTAGATAATTTCCTCAATGGGTGTAGTTTCCAAAATGGGGTCACTTGTGGGGGGTTTCCACTGTTTTGTGCCCTCGGGGGCGCTGTAAATGTGACATGCCTCCGCAAACCATTCTTGCTAAATTTGAGCTCCAAAAACCATATGGCGCTCCATCCCTTCTAAGCTCTGCCGTGTGTCCAAACAGCCGTTTATGACCACATGTGGGGTATTGTTTTACTCTGGAGAAACTGCTTTAGGAGAAACTGCTCTACAAATTTTGCGGTGCTTTTTCTCCTTTAGTCTTTGTGGAAATTAGAAAAAACGAGCTAAACCTACATTTTCGTTGAAAAAATTTACATTTTAATTTTCACGGCCTACTTCCAATAATTTCTGTAAAAAACCTGTGCTTTCAAAATGCTCACTATATCCCTAGCTAATTTCCTTGAGGTGTGTAATTTCCTAAATGGGGTCACTTTTGGGGGATTTCTACTGTTTTGGCAACGCAAGAGCCCTTCAAACCTGACATGGTGCCTAAAATATATTCTAATAAAAATAAGGCCCCAAAATCCACTAGGTGCTCCTTTGCTTCTGAGGCCAGTGCTTCAGTCCAGTAGCATGCTAGGGCCACATGTGGGATATTTAAAAAAAACTGCACAATCTGGGCAATAAATATTGAGTTGCATTTTTTGGGTAAAACTTTCTGTGTTACAAAAAAAAAATTGATTAAAATGAATTTCTGCAAAAAAAAAAGAAATTTGTAAATTTCACCTATATTTTGCTTTAATTCCTGTGAAACGTCTAAAGGGTTAAGAAACTTTCTAAATGCTGTTTTGAATACTTTTAGGGGTGCAATTTTTAAAGTGGGGTGACTTTTTGGAGGTTTCTAATATATAAGGCCCTAAAAGCTACTTCACAACTGAACTGGCCCCTGTAAAAATAGCCTTTTGACATTTTCTTGAAAATGTGAGAAATTGCTGCTAAAGTTCTAAGCCTTGTAACGTCCTAGAAAAATAAAAGGATGTTCAAAAAACTATGCCAAGCTAAAGTAGACATATGGGGGATATTAATTAATAACAATTTTGTGTGGTATAACTGCCTGTCTTACAAGCAGATACATTTAAATTGAGAAAAATACTAATTTTTGCAATTTTTCACTAAAATTTTTCACAATTAAATACTGAACGTATCGAGCAAATTTTGCCAGTAACATATAGACCAATGTGTCTCGAGAAAACTATCTCAGAATCGCTTGGATAGGTAAAAGCATTCCGACGTTATTACCACATAAAGTGAAACGTCAGATTTGAAAAATTAGGCTCTGTCAGGAAGATCAAAAGTGGCCAAAGAGGGAAGGGGTTAATAAAAATAAACTATTCTCTTTGACAAATATGCAGTGGTCAAATACATCTTCAAGGGGACAAATACTTTTCCACTGTACTGAGTTTGTCAATGTAATCATTAGGTCATGAGGTTCTTTGTATTTTAGATTCACTATTGTTTCGTAACTACATATGTGTCAACAGAATCTATTATAAAGCTGTTCTTACTGAGCTTAGCTTACTCAGCATTGTCATATATTTTATACAAACTATGCACAGTTAAATGAAAATCCTGAACAATTAAAAAAGCTATAAAGACTATTTTAAATGTATTATCATTAGAAGTAAATTATGGCAGTAACACGTAATAGATATAAATTTCGTTTATTGTTGTGCAGCACTTATGGGTGTATTTGGCTTCAGTGACTGACTAGTCTGTGCCTGTAACTTGCAAGCAATATAATAAGCCAGATATGAGCAGAACTCCTCAGAAGTTCCGTCAGATTTGAAGACAAGAATATCGCAGGATGCAGCGCTATTCTTGCTGTCAAAATGATGGAACCCATTATAAGTCGTACAACAGATCCAACACATCATGATGGCTTCCATTATGACAGGAACCACAATGCATATGTGAACAAGGCTTTAGGTGGATTTTACACACCACGATTTTCCAAACAACCGACAAATACTCAGTGGCGGAGGATTTGTTAGACATTTTCATCAGTACGACCTTTGCAGCTATTGGAGAAGTGCAACACAGAAGAAGTGTTTTTGCTGTCCAGCAACGTTTTTTGCGAGAGTAATTTTCCCCATGAGATAAGTGACACTGGATGTGTCTGTCAGCCTCCGATCCCACTCCATATTGCAATAAACATGCACGAAAGGTCGATCCTAGAATTTACGACAGCTATCTAAAGTGCATAGCCAGCTTAAGGCCACACTGGTGCAGATTTACTATTCAAATTTAGCCAGAATTCTGGCGTACATGTCGTGCGCCACATTTATTTACTGTTTTAGACGGTTTTCTTCACACAATCAAAAAGGCAGTATGGCTTAGCGGAACAAGGAGCGAGTCTTAAAATGCAGTGCTGTGTGCCAAAAATGTACCAGGTTTTTGGCTCAACTAAGCCAACTAATAGGTGAATAACTATACCAAAACCAGGCCAAATATTCCATATAATGATTTACATATATCAACATATAAGCACAATCCCTATAAATATATATATATATATATATATATATATATATATAGACACTACCATATAAATACTACAATAACCTATTAGTGCACCATAGGTACCATGCAAAAAGATTATTATATTTAATCACAAATAGTAAGGGCTCATGCACACGACCGTAGCCGTGTGCACGGCCGTGATTTTCGGGTCGGCCGGCTGCGGACTGCCAGCCGCGAGCCGCCCGCAAATCGCGGGACATGCACATGGTCGCGGCCATTATTTTCAATGAGCCCGGACCGCAGAACACGGCCGTAATAACACAGGTCCGTTCTTTCTGCGGTGCGGGCTCCCGGGCCATGCACGGACCGTAAAAACTACGGTCGTGTGCATGGCCCCATAGAAATGAATGGGGCCGCAATCCTCCTGTGGATTTTGTGAAAATATGGCATAGCCGAGAATTTTTACAATTTGGCGTTGAAATAACAGTTTGCACATGACCAGCATATTTAACTACTTGTGGATTGCCAGCCCTCAATCATTGTGTATAAGTTGCTGCATCTTATTTGACTTAGATCAGCTCTGAGTGATCACTCTCGCTTCGCTATTTTCCCCTGTAAATGGAGCTGCCATGGCTATACTTACAAAGAAAAACAGGAGTTTATAGAAAAAAGTGAATAAAAAAAAAAATCAAATTAAAATTGGAGGTCATTAGAGGTACAGTAGGGCCCCATGGACTTAGTGGTTTTACAGATCCATAATAATGTCATGAGCTCTTAAACAAAACATTTAAAGCTGGGTTCACATCTGCGTTTGTGGCTTCCTTTGTTCTGCTCCGTTTTAAGAGCAGAACGACGAGAAAAACTAAAGTGCCGGATCCGTTTAATGATGGACACCGACGGCGCCCGATGGAGTCCATTGACCTTAACGGGTTCCCTCGGGTTTCCATAATAATGTTCATTGTTTACCAGAAAAAATTAGAGAAGTGTGCTGCACAGAGCCTAATTTATCAGTGTATAAAATGAAACTTTTTAAAAAGTGGCAATGGAACATGCAAAAATATTTGCGAAACCGCTCTTTGCTCATAAAATTTGAAAAATGATCTCCCAGGAGACGCCAAATTTATTAATTAAAGGTTGAGAAAATGGTGCAAATTGATGGTATAAACCTATGTCAGCTCATAGCAGGCATAGAACATTTTATTTGTCTATCAGAGAGGTAAAAATGCCCTAAATTTATTAAGAGGCGTGCACCTTTTAATAAACATGGCGCAAATCTTGGCAACTACTCCCTTTACTTTGACTGGCGCAGAACATAAAAAATTAGTAAATGTGGGCCATTAAGTTATTTTATATATATAATTTTGGATTCCAAAAATAGCACCAAAAATAAGTTTTACTTTTGATTGAGTTATTATAAAAAGAGAGAGCACACACAGTAGTCCTAATATAGCAATTTACATAGTGGCTCTATGGGGGAATGCTGTGTAATAAGAGGTGGCGACCATGTAAAATACAATTTACCAGCTTGGATTTAGGAGAGTTCAAAATTCAGTCTTCTGGGCTTATCTTTCAATAAATAGTAACACATATTGAAATTGACCGCACCCACTGACAGATTTACACCAAGCCTTAGCTGAAATAACAAATTATAGTGAATAATGTTCATCAAAGATGATGTGCTAGTTTGTAATTAGTTTTGTTTCTATGGAAATAAATATATCAATAGCAGATGTGCTTTAACCCAGTAAAACATGTACAAGGTCAATTTGTACAAAGCCTTTTAACTTTCGATTTATCCACCTATGCGTCTTATTATTATCTCATCAATAGGGTATTGAAAATATTCATAATCTTGTCCTGTCAAGAAGTTTGGAAACAATGAAGGCGACCTCCTTAGATAAATGCACCTAAAATGGAGTTCACTGTGTGTTCTTAATTTATAATGTGTTTTCCAGAAATTTTACTCCTAATTCAATAGTTTTGAAAACCTATTGAGAGAAAGAGGATGAGTTCCTAAGAGAAGTTCTAAAAAGTCACCAAAATTACTACAGTTAAAATATTGTTGTATATACACGCCAGCCATGAGGTGACATAAAGTATAGTTGAATCAATAATATCATGCCATGTGCGCCATTTTGAAATATGTTGCAGAGTCCTACAACACTATTGATAAATCTCCCTCAATGTTTCTGCCTAATAACTCAAACAGAAGAAATGAAGGAAATGGATATGAAATAATGACCATGTATTTTTAGATTTTGTGAGGATTCTTAGTGGTATAATTAGAAGGTTATGGCAAGGTTTGTAAACTTTGGCCTAATTCTATGGCCTTATGCAGAAAATATGCACGTCCACTTTTAACTGTAACCTAAACTTTGTTGTTATCATTTTACATGCAGGGCATATTATCATTAAGGTTTAATAGATTATTTTTTAATTAAAACACAATAAATACACCCTAGTAGCAAGTGATGGCTCCAGTCCGATACAAATGGGGTCTTCTATTGGCCCTATGATGCCTTGTTGTGTTAGAAGCCCATTATTGTGTCGGAATCTGGGCCTAACGAAGTCCTCTGACACTCTGGTGGGCCAGTCCAAACCTAAATTTCTTACTGTTATTTATTTTTCCAGATAGCCAGTTTTAATTGGAAAATGATCATGAAGAACACTACAAGACAATAACAAAAAGTCATACAGAGGAGCCTTTAAATTTATACCATATTGGAATATTCTACTCCTTTATAAAGTATACCAACTTTCCTTGTAGTTAGGGGTGTAACCAGACTATTTTCTTTGTAAGTAGTGGTGCAACTAGACTACTTTTTTGTAAGCAGGGGTGTAACTAGACTACTTTTCCTTTTAAACGTGTGTGTAACAGACTACATTTTTTGTAAGCAGGGGTGTAACTAGACTACCTTACTTTTAAACAGGGGTGTAACTAGACTACGTACATTCTTTGTAAGCAGGGGTGTAACCAGACTACTTTCTTTGTAAGAAGTGGTGTATCTAGACTACATTCTTTGTAAGCAGGGGTGTAACTAGACTACTTTACTTTTAAACAGGGGTGCAACTAGACTACTTTCTCTGTAAACAGAGGTGTAACTAGACTACTTTATTTGTACACAGAGGTGTAACTAGACTACTTTACCTCTAAACAGAGGTGTAACTAGACTACTTTACTTTTAAGCAGGGGTGTAACTAGACTACTTTTTTTGTAAACAGAGGTGTAACTAGACTACTTTACTTTTAAGCAGGGGTGTAACTAGACTACTTTTTTTGTAAACAGAGGTGTAACTAGACTACTTTACTTTTAAGTAGGGGTCTAACTAGACTACTATCTTTGTAAGCAAGGGAATAACCCTATAGAAAAATGATGATGATCCTGTTAACATCATGCACACCCAAAGATCTTTTCTGTTCAATGCTACTTGGCTCTTTTGGCTACTAAATTTATTATGAGTAACGTGTTTATTAGTGTGAATTACATTTACAGGATTTTTTAGCATTATCATTTGCAAGATCATTATGTAGCCATGTTAAGTTTGGATTATTTTTGTCCTGGAATTTCGACTTGCATGTTGTTGGTTCCCATTGCACTGGCATGGAAGACTCTATCTATATTTACATTGTCGTGTGTATGTTTCCTATATCTGCACAGAACTTACCTTTGCCTCACCCTTTCGAGACTTTACAATACTATTCCTTCACCCCATTTATCAAGAGTCTGATCAAGCTTGCAACACCAGCATTCTTCACCTCCACCATGTGAAAATTGGCAGCGATCCATTCTAAAGACGCTTAGTGGTAAGAAAACTTTTGCCTTGAGCTCTGTAATTATAGTTTTGTCTAATTTCAGGAAATATTACTTATGAAATATCTTCTTGTCTATTTTCTTTGTAAATAATTAAGCTATTACTTACATAGCTGAAGCCCCTCACTTCCTTTTTCTACTCTTAGTAATCTCTACAAAGCACTTGGTAATGAGCAGGTTGAACAATGTCATGTGATTTCATGAATCCAATTATATGAGACAAGACAGGCAAGGCACGACCTTTCGGATAAATGTGACCTCAATCTGACTAGCAATATGTAATAAGAGCTTGGGTGGGATCCACTCAGTATCAGACCTCAGTGCTAGATGAGATGGATCATGATTAAAGCTGCATTGAGTCTCCAAGAACATTTACTGCATGTTTTTATATTTTTTTCTCAAATCAATGTCTAGAACAAATGGGATCTTCTGGGATACTGTTAATTTATGGGATCACTTTTTGGTTTGTCATGGCGACGGTGAGGGAACAGCGCTAATTCAGTAGAATGGTTAAAATGTCCGGGACTATAATTGATTGTGATGTTTGTGATTTGTCCGGTATGTTTCAGGAAAGGTGTGTAGACACCGCAAACAGAATTGTGAAGGACCCGTCTCACCCGGCGCATGGTCTGTTTGAATTGTTACCATCAGGTAGAAGATATAGGGTGATTAGAGCATGTACAAGTAGGTTTTGAGAATGTTTTTACCCTACTGCAGTGCGTTTTTTTTAAAGATATTTTAATCTGGTTTATATGTGTTTGTAACTTTTTGTTATATGTGCACTACCCCATTATATTTTTAAATTTTTAAATGTGAGGATTTCTGTAGAAGAAATTTTCTCATATTTGATAATACAGTACTATTTTACTCTAAATACAGGGAATAAAATAGATTTTCACAAGTTTTGTGGAGCTTTCCTTTCTTGTGAACATGTAGCTAAAATTCTAAAGCCGTAGCCGCTATAGGCATACAAAAAAATGATTCACTTCCTGTTTTATACCTCTCACTTTGAAGCGTGCTGTAAAAAGTGTTATTTTATGTTGAACAAAATGGTCTTTGTTTTCAGTACACAAACATGTTTGAATTTTTTTTTGCATTATTAAGATGTTTGGATTGTGGAGGGAGCACTGTTATTCTGGAACAATACAATTTAATTATTTTAGAATAAAAAGTTTTATGTACATTTAAATCCATTGTCTCTTATTATCCTCCAATCTATCAGATTTTATGAGCCTATGATATTAGAAGTTGCATTGCTCCCATATTAGGCCACAAATTTAAGACCAAATTTTAGAGGTTATTTATTATTTTTTTGGGGCTCCCTTTAGGAGATTTATTCTGGCCATACACTAGAAATTTGAGACTGCAATTTTCTGAACGCTTGTCATTCACAGTCGGTCTGTGAAGGTTGTCGTTTTAGACAACAAACTCCATAAATTAAGATTACAAATTGACAATCAATTTCATCTTTGGACTGTAAGCCTAGCTGAGCTTCTATTGATGGGGCGCACATCTGTTTTTTAGTACGAACAGCTTTCCCAGTGTTACCAGCAACTGCACCCATTCACAACCACAAAAAAAATCCAAAACATCACATTAAGGTTTTTCACTGACATCTATTTTTATTATTGTTTAATGTTGTGTCATAAAAAAGTTAAAAATGGTTGAAATCTTTTGTTTGAAATGACAAACCTCACAAGTGCATGACCAACTTTATGTAACTGTGTCATCCTACATGAATATATTTTCTCTTCTGCTTTTATCTCCCAGCTAGTAAACCTATATTATTCTACTAATCTGACCTGTATACTGAAGGCAGCTACACCCTTTCAAATTGTAGAGTATTTCCAGGCTGAATTTTAATTAAAATGAATAGTAAAATAAGGAGCACCTTATGAATAAAGAGACTAAACTAATCATTTGAATCAATTACATATAATTCAAACTAATTAAATAGTATAATAGGGCAGCAAATATGAAATTAATATATAATTAATTGGGATAATTCATAGCACAATATTCTTGACTTGTTGCGCTTACCATATAAGTATTGGGACCCAAGATGACCCAACCAATGAGCTACCAGCCATCTTCAAAGTTATTCTAAAAAATTTATTTTTTACTATGGGTAGCAGCAGAGCTAAATTCACTATTCAAGCAAATTACTAAACAGATTAAACACCTTTAAAGTTTTAAAGTTTCCAAATAATTTTTTTATTAAACAAGTAGGGCCTGGGTTTTCTTTTCCCCCAGAAACATCGCGACTCTTGTCCATGGGCTGTGTCTGGTACTGCAGGTCATTAGCATTTACGTAAAAGAATATGGGGAGTTGTATGATTATGTATTCATTAAAGATGATTGTCTTAATAAACGCATTAAAAATTGACCCTATTGATATAAAGTCGATCAATGCTGGTGGGGGATAACTGTCGAGAGCCGCCATTATGTTGTGAATTTGACCATATTCAAGTATAAATACACTGGAGTCTTTTCAGCCAGAATGGTTACAGGTCATTCAATATTGCTAACGTTGGATTACTGTCATTAGGCATCCATTTCTATCCAGAAACTGGAAGGATTTAGATTAGACCAATTTCAAGAATGTCATGTTTATTACATGTGGTCCCAAAGCTGCAGAGGTAACAATGACAATCAAGGAACACAATGGATCCTCTACCACCTAATAGGACACCAGTGCTATAAATGGCATTTTGTAATTGGGGACCCTTGGTGTAAAATTTTACATCTGGGCCTAGGAGCTTCAAATTACGCCTTTGGTGAACAGAAATATCCTTGTAACTCTCTATAAAGCAATGGTACCACTTTGGTCAAATATATCCCATTGGTTAGTACCTCACGCGCTATGATAAAGTATATAACTAACTGGCATTAATGGTAAAATATAAGATTTATAATAAGACACAAATTACATATTAATTTAACTCCTCAGGGCAGGGGTGGATTAAGGGTACCATGGGCCCGGGCACTTTTTCAAGTCTACCCCCCCCCCCCGAACTCTGAAGATAGAATTTTGAAGACACTGTACCGTATATATTTGCAGATTTCTGCTTAGGCCGCCATAGATCCGGCATGGTTTTGAGTTTGCTGTAAAAGCAGAATGAGCCATACAGAAGAGAGAAAGCAGAATACTTTGAGACACTAAAGAGATCAGGAGCTTTAAATTGTTTGTTGTTTCTGTAAAAAACAATTTGCTGTGCGTGAATATAACCTTAAAGAATCAGTGTCTGTTGTTTAACCCCTTTAAGTCCAATACATTTGTTTTTCTTTTTTCACTCGCTGCCTTCCTAGAGGCATAACTTTTTTATTTTTTTGTCAATGTAGTTGTGTGTGTGAAGGATTCTTTTTTGCGGGAGGAGTTGCAGGTTTTTTATTGGCACCATTTAAAGTACCATATAATAGGTGAATTGGAGAAAACTGAGATTCCTCCATGTTTTTTTGGGTTTAGTTTTAACATCTACTTTTACCTTAAGATATAGTAAATATATACAGCCCCAGAACCAAGCTCAGTACATATATACAGCTGCAGAACCAAGCTTAGTACATATATGCAGCACCAGAACAAAGCTCAGTACATAAATACATCACAAGAAACAAGCTCAATACATAAATACAGTACCAGAACAAAGCTCAACACATATATACAGCACCAGAACAAAGCTCAGCACATATATACAGCACCAGAACCAAGCTCAGTACATATATACAACACCGGAACCAAGCTCAGTACATATATACAGCACCAGAACAAAGCTCAGTACATAAATACAAGACCAAAACCAAGCACAGCACATAAATACAGCAGCAGAACCAAGCTCAGTACATAAATACAGAACCAGTAACAAGCTCAGTACATATATACAGCACCAGAATACAGTTCAGTACAGAGATAATTTGCAAATTCAGTTTAACCCCTGCGATATAAGTTTGTACGACATAAAACAACAGCTCCCATTATAGCCTGAACAATGGTTAAGATATGCTGGGAGTTGCTGTTTAACAAAAAAGAATGTTACCATCCGTCATCTTGCTGCAGATCATACAGTGAATACAGTACTCATCAGTCACAGGGAGAACATACTTTTATATTGAGTGACTCACAGGTGACATCTCAGATTATTTTTCGTTCTTTTTCTCATTTCTTCTCCATCCGGTCCAGACCTCTATGATGACTTCTCACGGGCATGGCCCATTTCTGCAGTTTGCAGCTCAGATGTCTTCTGTTCCTCACTTTTACAACATTTCCGCATCTATAAACAAAGATAAAATTCTCATGGAGCCACACTCTATGCTTCTAAATATAATAGTATCATACACTGCCTGGGCCCCTGAATATAATAGTACTATACACTGTGCCCCTGAATACAATAGTACTATACACTGCTCCCCTGAATATAATAGTACTATACACTGCGTCCCTGAATATAATAGTACTATACACTGCGTTCTTGAATATAATAGTGCTATACACTGTGCCCCTGAATACAATAGTACTATACATTGCGCCCCTGAATACAATAGTACTATACACTGTGCCCATGTGTTAAATTGTGTCAAACACTGTAAAAGTAAAACACTGCACACACTAACAATGCCCCCTGTAGATAGCGCCAGTCACAAAGCCCCATGTAGATCATGCCAGTTACAATGCCTTCTGTAGATAATGCCCCTTGTCGATTTGTGCCAGTCACCATGCCCCCTGTATATAGCGCCAGTCACAATGCCCTCTGTAGATAGTGGCAGTTACAATGCCCTCTGTAGATAATGCCCTTTGTAGATAGCGCCAGTCACAATGCCCCCTGTAGATAGTGCCAATTACAATGCCCTCTGTAGACAATACCCCTTGTAGATATTGCCCCCAATGCTGCCTAGAAAAAAACAAAATGTTGTCACCTGTCCCCGTTCCGTCCTCCAGCGACGCAGGACTAGTCAGAGACCAGACGGTGTCATCCAGCATAACGGCGCGATCGGCGTGATGAAGTTATCGCGCCGACTGCGTAAAGCGCCGATTGGGAGGAAGAGAACGGATAGTTCCCTGTCTCGCCAGTGCTAAAGTAAGCAATTGTATCCGCATCCTAAATTACAATTGGAATTTTAACAGCCGGTACGGAAGAACCGGGGCGAACTGGGCCCCCTTCCAGCCTTGGGCCCCAGGCACTTGCCCAGATTGCCCTCATTATAATCTGCCCCTGCCTTAGGGACACGACCAATTTTAGCCTTGAGGACAGAACAATTTTTTTATATTTCCCCCTTTGCATCCCGGCGCTCATAACTTTTTTATTTTTTATACCACGTAGCTGTATGATGCTTTTTCTTTTGTGGGACAAGTTTTACTTTATGTAGGTGCCATTTTTTAGTACATTTACATTATCGTTAAATTTATAAAAAAAATTATTTTGGCAAAAATGCAGAAAAAAGCAGTTCCGCGGGAATTGTCATTTATTTTATTTACACCATACACCGATCATCATAAATAATGTCATACATTTGTTACGGTTGTAACAGGTTGGTTGTTACGGTTGTAGCAATACCAAATATGTGTATATTATTTCTTGTTTACGTCTTATATTTTATAAGGTTTATTAATTGTAAAAAATTTGCATTTCCGTGTATTTTTTTTTATATAACATTACTTTTCTTTTTTATTAATTAAACTTTTTTTTAAAATCCTATAGGGGGATTTTTCATTTTGATTTAGATTTTTAAAGCTTTAATGTACCTATATGACCATACATTAGCCTGTGTACTGATAGTACGCAGGCAGTTATTAGGGCATATCTCATATGCCCTAACAACAGGAAATATGGTCAGACAGTCCTGTAGTCCCTCAATAGACCCTGTTCTGTCTGGCCATACAAGGTATTGGCCTTGATCGCGGCACAGAGGTTTCCTGTCATCTGATTAAGGGGGAGTCCCACCTTCTAATTTTCACTTGGAATGCCGCGGTCAACATTGATTGCTGCATTCAAGTGGTTAATGGCACAGAGAAGAGGTTTCTCTACTCTCCGCCGTTAGAGCGGGGCTGCGGCTGTGTATTACAGCCATTGCCCATTCCTGATCTTGCCGACACACTGTGTGTTACACAGGACGAGAATGCTCATCCTAATGCGGCAAGAACCTGCTGCTCATGACGAGTATTCTCGTCCTGTGTCAGCAACCAGTTAAGTAACTGCAAATACCTTGCATCTCTTCTAAGACTGAGTTTCAATATTCTAATCTATTCTCCATCAAAGCTGCTTTATTCTGGCTGGGGCTTAGATATAGCTTCACGTCTTCTCAGCACCTCCTGCTGATTAAGTGTCTCTACAGTGTCTGATTAACTGTTTTTCATTATTTTCACCATATCCTATAGAATAATCTGATGTATAAAAACAAAAAGAATGCAGCACAGATGACAAACTGATTATTGATTCGAGTGGCAACATGCAGAATTGTAAATGCAGTTCTGTGCTAAAAGACAGGATATAACCAAGACAGTGCAAGATAAGTGATGCAATGTATTTGCTAAATTGCTCAATATAGATCATATGTAGTTGTTCCAATGGGAAATTATGTTTCAAATTTTATAGCTGGGAATAATAAATTGCATATAGCCGGGGGTATTCTCAATATAAATAACTAACAATGCTTCCTTTCACATTCTCTATGTAGCTTACAATCTTTGAATAGGCGGCAAGCCCAGATCTACCCTACTGCTTATTGACTGTGACATGACTAAGGTGGGTTAAGGACAAGTTCTGCAATCCAATGAGTCTGCAAACAGAAAAAATCTCTGGGTCCAGTCGAATGAAAACAACTCTAAACATGGCTACATTATCCTTCAGAATTTATATTATTGCAACGTTCATTTATGTACATTTGTTCAGGTTGTGGAATGAGAAGGAGAGCTTGAGTTATTAGTTTGTATGGATTAACATTGTCTGCTCTGTAAACATCCTACAATGCTACTCTAGTGTGTAGTAGCTTAGTGTGTAAGGTAAAACATTTATAGACAAATGTCTTGACTATAAATGCCAAAAATAGTGACATTTGAGTTATTATCACAAATACTTACACATTTTCCCATAAAAGTTGAAAACGTTATTTACAATGGGATGTGATAGTACTGCTTAAAGGGAACCTGTCACCAGCATTTCACCTATTAAACCAGCAATACCAGGGGGTAGTGGGTGACAAATCATTTCTATATAACCTATAATTGTCTTCTTAGTCGGCTCTGTAGCTTTAGTATTCAGTTTTCTAGTGTTCTCACACCGTATGCTAATGAGCATAAAAGAGTCATATCTTTGTTTGAAAAGAGTAAAATTTTCGTTTGAAAAGAGTCAAATCCTCATTCCTCAAGTCTTTCCGAGTTTACCCCGCCTTCTTACTTCTGATTGACAGCTCCTCGCCTTCCCCCAGCACAGACGAAATCCAGCGCTTGTGCATTGATGTCCTCTTCTGGTGTCTGCGCACAAAGGGACACTGGATTATTACGATAAAAGGCGCAAAATGTTTGCAGACTGTTATTTAAAATCGGAGGAGTTTAGGAGAGGGGATAACGGCAATGAACTTTTGATAGCTGCAGCCAGTCAGGTATAAGTAAAGTTCAATAGGTGAAAAGCTGGTGACAGGTTCCCTTTAATGCTGGTTTTTATCTTCTATATTATGGTAGCAACTCCCGAACTCATGTGGTTCTACTTAAAAGATCACTATAGGGTTCTATGTTGGTGATAATATAATAATAATAATCTTTATTTTATAGCGCCAATATATTCGGCAGCACTTTACAATTCAGAGGGAACATGAACAGACAATATCAGACATTACATAGTGACAAAACTATTTAACAGTTCAAACAAGAGGAGTGAGGACCCTGCTCGCAAGAGCTTACAATCTATGAGGAAATAAGGGAGACACAAAAAGTAAAACGTACAATGGTCCAGCCATCTTTTATACATATGGGGTATTACAAATAAAGCTGCATGAGCCGGTCCCCAGCCAGTATCCGTGTATGACAGACATGCATTTGGGTGCAAGGAATGTGGGGGATATTGCTGATAGAGGGAGTCAAGTTCTCATGACTAATGTAAAAGGGAGGGGGCAGGGAAAGGAGTCAGATTAGGGAATGTTATAGGCCTGTCTAAAAATGTGTTTTCAGGGCACATTTAAAACTGTGGATATTGGGAATTAATCTGATTGTCTGGGGTAGCGCATTCCAGAGGACGGGTGCAGCACGAGAAATGTCTTGGAGACGGTAGTGGGAGGTTTGGATTATGGTGGATGTAAATCTAAGGTCGTTGGCAGAATTTACAGCTCGGGTAGGGTAGTAGACAGAGATGAGGGAGGAGATGTAAGGAGGTGCATCACTGTGGAGAGCTTTGTGGGTGAGAGCAATAAGTTTTAATTTTATTCTAAAGTGAATTGTTAACCAGTGTAGTGACTGGCAGAGGGTAGAGGCATTGGTGTAGCGGTTGGTCAGAAAGATGAACCTGGCTGCTGCATTAACCCCTTCGCGCCATTTCACGTACAGTTACGTCATGGGAGATGGCCTTTTCGCGCATCTCCACGTAACTGTACGTGAAGGAGATGAAGCTGGCTCAGGAGCTGAGCCAGCGACATCACTGCCGGGTGACAGCTGTATGTTACAGCTGTCACCCTGAGGTATCGGCCAGGACTGGAGCTAGCCTCCGATCCGACCGATTAACCCCTCACATGCTGCGTTCAATAGAGATCGCAGCATGTGAGGAGTTTATAGCCACTGGCACCCCAGCAACGTGATCGCTGGGTTGCCGGTGGCTGCAAAGGCGATCGGAGGGCTAATACTTACCTCCCGATCAGCCTGTAACGGAATCCTCCTATGGCCCATCGTCGGCGGGGCCCAGGAGGCTTCCGGTACCATCGGCAAGATGGCGCCGGCTCAGCTTCCGGTTCAGAAGCTGAGCCGGCGTCATCAGCAGTGGGTGTCTGCTGTATGTTACAGCGGACACCCCGATCTATCGGCAGGAACCGGAGCTAGCTCCGATTCCTGCCATTAACCCCTTCAATGCAGCGATTCAATGCAATCGCTGCATCAAAGTGGTTTGTATGCAATCGGCAGCCTTGCCATGCGATGGCAAGGCTGGCGACTGCTACTATGGCAACAGGATGCCTAACAATGGCTTCCTATCTGCCATTACGTTAGCCGATTAGGCCCCGCCCGGAGGCGGAGCCTGATCGGCTTGCTGTCAGTGAACAACTGACAGTTCTAATACATTGCACTACATAGGTAGTGCAATGTATTAGAACATCAAACAAACAGTTGGACCTTCAAGTCCCCTAGTGGGACTAAAGAAAAGTGTAAAAAAAAGTGTAAAAAAAGTAACAATAAAAGTTTTAAAAAATACAATAAAAGTTTCAAATAATAACACAAAACACAATCGCCCTTTTTCCCTTATCAAGTCATTTATTATTGAAAAAAATAATAAAGCCATACATATTTGGTATCGCTGCGACCGTAACGACCTGAACTATAAAAATATTATGTTATTTATTCCGCACAGTGAACGCCGTAAAAAAAAAAAATAAAAATACTGAGATAATTGCTATTTTTTGGTCACTTTGTCTTCCAAAAATTGAAATAAAAAGTGATCAAAAAGTCGCATGTACCTAAAAATGGTGTCTATAAAAACTATAACTCGTCTCGCTAAAAACAAGCCCTCATACAGCTCCGTCGACTAAAAATGTAAAACCGTTATGGCTCTCACAACATGGCGACAGAAAAAAATCCATTCTCTTTACAAAAGTTATTTTATTGTGCAAAAAGTTGTAAAACATAAAAAGTGCTATAAATTAGGTATCGCCGGAATCGTACTGACCCGCAGAATAACGTGAACATGTCATTTATAATGCGTGGTGAACGCTGTATAAAAAAACCTAAAAAAATATGCCCGAATTTCTGTTTTTTGGTCACGTTGCCTCCCAAAAAAAAAAGGATAACAAGTGATCAAAAAGTTGCATGTACAAAATGGTACCAATAAAAACTACAGCTCGTCCCGCAACAAACCAGCCCTCATACCACTACGCAATGGCGGATTATAATATGGGCGTTTCGGGCGGTCGCCCGGGGCCCGAGGCTGCCAGGGGGCCCATCGCAGCCCGAACCGCACACTATCTTAAAAAACTATGCCCGCTTCCAACTGAATCTGCGTCTGCAGGACGCAGATTCAGTTGGGTTGAATGCTGGAGCCTCGCTCCAGCATTCACTCTGCCGTGAGCGGCTCGGTGCATTCACTCTACCGTGAGCGGCTCGGTGCAGGCAGGCGCGATGTAGTGACGTCATCGCGCCTGCCTGCACAGAGTCACTCACAGCACAGTGCAGAGGAGGAGAAGCATCGCATCCCCCACCGTCGTGGGAACCGGGATAGGTAAGCAATTGTTTTTTTTATTTATTAGGTACGTACATATGGGGGCATTATGCTGTGTCAGCTATGGGGCATTATACTGTCAGCTATGGGGCATTATACTGTGTCAGCAATGGGGCATTATGCTGTGTCAGCTATGGGGCATTATACTGTGTCAGCTATGGGGCATTATACTGTGTCAGCTATGGGGGCATTATACTGTGTCAGCTATGGGGCATTATACTGTGTCAGCTATGGGGCATTATACTGTCAGCTATGGGGCATTATACTGTGTCAGCTATGGGGCATTATGCTGTGTCAGCTATGGGGCATTATACTGGTGTCAGCTATGGGGCATTATACTGTGTCAGCTATGGGGCATTATACTGTGTCAGCTATGGGGCATTATACTGTGTCAGCTATGGGGCATTATGCTGTGTCAGCTATGGGGCATTATACTGTGTCAGCTATGGGGCATTATACTGTGTCAGCTATGGGGCATTATACTGTGTCAGCTATGGGGCATTATACTGTGTCAGCTATGGGGCATTATGCTGTGTCAGCTATGGGGCATTATGCTGTGTCAGCTATGGGGGCATTATACTGTGTCAGCTATGGGGCATTATACTGTGTCAGCTATGGGGCATTATACTGTGTCAGCTATGGGGCATTATACTGTGTCAGCTATGGGGCATTATACTGTGTCAGCTATGGGGCATTATGCTGTGTCAGCTATGGGGCATTATACTGTGTCAGCTATGGGGCATTATACTGTGTCAGCTATGGGGCATTATACTGTGTCAGCTATGGGGGCATTATACTGTGTCAGCTATGGGGCATTATACTGTGTCAGCTATGGGGCATTATGCTGTGTCAGCTATGGGGGCATTATGCTGTGTCAGCTATGGGGCATTATACTGTGTCAGCTATGGGGCATTATGCTGTGTCAGCTATGGGGCATTATACTGTGTCAGCTATGGGGTATTATACTGTGTCAGCTATGGGGGCATTATGCTGTGTCAGCTATGGGGCATTATGCTGTGTCAGCTATGGGGCATTATGCTGTGTCAGCTATGGGGGCATTATGCTGTGTCAGCTATGGGGCATTATACTGTGTCAGCTATGGGGCATTATACTGTGTCAGCTATGGGGGCATTATACTGTGTCAGCTATGGGGGCATTATACTGTGTCAGCTATGGGGGCATTATACTGTTCAGCTATGGGGGCATTATACTATGTCGCAGCTATGGGGGCAATATACTGTGTCACAGCTATGGGGGCATTATACTGTGTCGCAGCTATGGAGGCAATATACTGTGTCGCAGCTATGGAGGCAATATACTGTGTCGCAGCTATGGAGGCAATATACTGTGTCGTGGCTATGGGGGCATTATACTGTGTCGCGGCTATGGGGGCATTATACTGTGTCGCGGCTATGGAGGCATTATACTGTGTCGCGGCTATGGGGGCATTATACTGTGTCGCAGCTATGGGGGCATTATACTGTGTAGAGGCAGCTATGAAGGGAATTATACTGTGGGGGCAGCTATGGGTGGCAATATACTGTGGGGGCAGCTACGGGGGACATTATACTGAGCAATTACAAGAGCTGCAGGTCCAAGGGGGGAGACACTGTGTACACTATATACGAGGGGGGATTGTTGTATAGCACTATATAGAAGGGAGCGCTGTGTATCACTATATCTAAGGGGGATTGCTGTATAGCACTATATACAAGAGGGGGAGGGCTATGTGACGCTATTTACAGAGGGGGAGGACTGTGTAGCGCTATTTACAGGGGGCTGTGTGTGGTGCTATCTACAGTGTTTGAAACAATTATATTCAGGGGCGCAGTCTATGGTGCTATAATATTTAGGGGCACAGTGTTTGTACTATTTTATTCAGGGGCGCAATGTTTGGTGCTATTATATTTAGGGGCACAGTGTGTGGCACCATGATAATATTATCTTTGTTTATAGGTGTGGAAATGTTGGAAAAGTGAGGAGCCAAAGACATCTGAGTGGCAAATTCTGCAGAAATGGGTCATGGCCGGGAAAAGTCGTCATGAAGTCTGGACTGGATGGAGAAGAGGAAAAAAACTACGTTGTCACCTGTGAGTCACTAGATTTATAGACAGTCTGTCATCTCTACTGACATGTTTTTTATAGGAAATCCTTGTATTTCACAAAGTCTTTGTGCAGTCCAGGACTGATAGACAAATAAGTGTTACTATTCCCCTTGTCAGGAGAATGTGTCCCTACACGGTGCGATACTGTCAGCGATGGTTGGAAACTGTCAGTATGTGGGGACACAGCCTTTTGACAAGGGGAGTAGTAACACCCATTTGTTAATGTCTGGACGAAAAGGAAGTGTTAACAATAGTTACAGGGCGGCGGTGGAGAAGGGGGGCCCAACTATGGGTAACAGCCCAGGGCCCATGGTCTACTTAATCCGCCACTGCCACTACGTCTATGAAAAAATAAAATGAGTCAAGGCACCAATAAGCCAGGAAATAAAAATATGCAGTTGTGCCGGCCCGAGGGGAACGTTTCTTCTGCTTCAAGTGGCGAATTATCAAGGCCCCTAAAATTAGTGAACCAGGAAGGGGAGGGCCCAAACATATCTGCTGGAAGTGAGGGTGCCCGTATTATACCAGGACAACACTTCCCAGCAAAATTCCCCAAACTTCAAAGGTGCCGAGTGTGGACCAAAAGGGGAATAAGTAAAGACCATTTATTAGTGCGACACCGGCCTGTGCAGAAAGGATTGTGTCACAGCATAACACACATCTATGGATTATTTTATTGTTTTTCTTACCCCATTATTATACCACCTGACTATGCCCCTTATATACTCCGCCCGCCTTACATGTACCCCCACATTATAAACGGAAACACCAGTAAGACACAAAACTACTACAAGCAAAATCCACGCTCCAAAAGCCAATTGTCGCTACCTCCCTTCTGAACCCTACAGTGTGCCCAAACAGCAGTTTACTTCCACATATATGGCATCACCATACCCGGGAGAACCCTTTTAACAATTTTTAGGGTGTGTGTCTCCAGTGGCACAAGCTGGGCGCCACATATTGGCATATCTATTGAAAAAACATTTTCACTCTGCAACATCGAGTGCACACCAATTTCTGCCAATCACCTGTGGGGTTAATATGCTCACTACACCCCTAGGTGAATACCTTGAGGGGTGTAGTTTCCAAAATGGGGTCACTGCTGGGGGGATTCCACTGTTTTGGTCCCACAGGGACTTTGCAAATGCGACATAGCGACCAGAAACCAATCGAGCAAAATCTGTACTCCAAAAGCCAAATGGCGCTCCTTCCCTTCTGAGCCCTACTCTGTGCCCAAACAGCAGTTTATGACCACATATGTGGTATTGCCGTACAAAGGAGAAGTTGCTTTACAAGTGTTGCAGTGCTTTTTTTTCATTTATTTGTTGAGAATATGAAACATTTTCAGCTAAAACTACATCTTATTGAAGAAAAAGGATTTTTTTTATTTTCACTGCCCAATTCTAATAAAATCTATGAAACACCTGTGGGGTCAAAATGCTCACTACACCCCTAGATGAATTCCTCAAGGGGTGTAGTTTCGTGAATGGAGTCACTTTTGGGGAGTTTTCACTGTACTGGTACCTTAGGAGCTTTGCAAAAGTGACATGGTGTCAAGAAACCAATCCAGCAAAATCTGTGCTCCAAAAGCCAAATGGCGCTCCTTCTCTTCTGATCCTTGCCGTATGCCCAAACAGCAGTTTATGACCACAAATGGGGTATTGCCGTACTCCAGAGAAGTTGCTTTACAAAGGTTGGGCTGCTTTTATTCCTTTATTTGTTGAGAAAATGAAAAATTTTGAGCTAAAGCTACGTCTTATTGGAAAAAAAGGATTTTTTTTATCTTCACTGCCCAATTCTAATAAAATCTATGAAACCCCTGTGGGTTTCAAAATGCTCACTACACCCCTTGATGGATTCTTCAAGGGGTGTAGTTTCCTAAATGGAGTAACTTTTTTGGTGTTTTCACTGTTTTGGTCCCTCAGGGGCTTTGCAATTGCGACGTGGTCTCCGCAAACCATTCCTGCTAAATTTGAGCTCCAAAAGCCAAATGGCGCTCTTTCCCTTCTAAGCTCCACCGTGTGTCCAAACAGCCGTTTATGACCACATTCGGGGTATTGTTTTACTCGGGAGAGATTGCTTTACAAAAGTAGTGGTGCATTTTCTCCTTTTAGTCCTTGTGGAAATTAGAAAAAATTAGCTAAACCTACATTTTCTTTGAAAGAATGTAGATTTTTATTTTCACGGCCTACTTCCAATAATTTCTGCAAAAAACCTGCGGGGTCAAAATGCTCACTATACCCCTAGATAATTTCCTCAAGGGGTATAGTTTCCAAAATGGGGTCACTTTTGGGGGATTTCCACTGTTTTGGCGCCGCAAGAGCCTTTTAGACCCGACATGGAGCCTAAAATATTTTCTAATAAAAAGGAGGCCCCAAAATCCCCTAGGTGCTCCTTTGCTTCTGAGGCCGGTGCTTCAGTCAATAAGTGCACTAGGGCCACATGTGGGGTATTTCTAAAAACTGCAGAATCTGGGCAATAGATATTGAGTTGCGTTTCTCTGGTAAAACTTTCTGTGTTACAAAAAAAATAGATGAAAAATGATTTTCTGCAAAAAAAAAAAAGAAATGTGAACATTTCACATCTACTTTGCCTTAATTCCTGTGAAACATCTAAAGGGATAAGAAACTTTCTAAATGCTGTTTTGAATACTTTGAGGGGTGAAGTTTTTAAAATGGGGTGACTTATCGAGGGTTTCTAATATATAAGGCCCTAAAATCCACTTCACAACTAAACTGGCCCCTGTAAAAATCGCCTTTTGAAATTTTCTTGAAAATGTGAGAAATTGCTGCTAAAGTTCTAAGCCTTGTGATGTCATAGAAAAATAAAAGGATGTTCAAAAAACGATGCCAATCTAAAGTAGACATATGGGAGATGTTAATTAGCAACAATTTTGTGTGGTATTACTATCTGTCTTACAAGCAGATACATATAAATTTAGAAAAATGCTAATTTTTGCAATTTTTCGCTAAATTTTGGTGTTTTTCACAATTAAATATTTAATGTATCGAGCAAATTTTGCCAGTAACATAAAGTCCAATGTGTCACGAGAAAACAATCTCAGAATCGCTTGGATAGGTAAAAGCATTCCGGAGTTATTACCACATAAAGTGACACATGTCAGATTTGAAAAAATAGGCTGTGTCCTTAAGGCCAAAACAGGCTCAGTCCTTAAGGGGTTAAGGATAGATTGGAGAGGGGAGAGTCTAGTGAGGGGAAGACCAATTAGTAATGATTTACAGTAGTCAAGACGAGTGTCACGATCTGTAGGTATGTGGACCCACTAGGCTGCACCGTCGTAGTGGAGAAGCAGCAGGCCAAACAACAGTGTACCAAGTCTCGACAAAGTCCAAGCACAAGGGTACCTGCAATAGTCCAGACAGTAGCAAGGCTAGGCTCAGATGGTACTTTGACGGCAGTTGATGCAAAACGTGGCAGGAGGAACCAGGCATGGCAGATGACACCAGACATGGTGTAAGACCTCAGGTGTAGCAGACGGCACAACACGACTCCAACACTAGAGAGGGCACAGGAACAAATACAGCACGGGATACAGGATACAGGTAGCAGGGCACGGGAACACGATACGACTACGGGACCATTTGCAAGACTAACATAGGAATACACACAACGCTCAGACAAGGAGTGAAAGGGCAGGGCCCTACTTATAGTCAAGGGTGATCTGGGAGTAATTCGAAAATTCTTTACATATGCGTGCGCTGGCCCTTTAAGGCCGGGAATGAGCTTGCGCGCACCCTAGTGGCCAATGCAGGGCAGGATGGCCGCATATGCTGGCATCTCCGAGGAGGGAGACGTCGGCAGGATGAGAGGGGTCTGCAGTCCGCGACCGCGGCCATTACAACAATAGAGAATCAGGACGACAATGAGAGTTTTGGCTGTTTCCACAGTAAGAAAAGTGTGGATTCTTGAGATGTTTTTCAGGTGAGAGTGACAAGAGCATGAAAGTGATTGAATGTGCGAAGTAAAGGAAAGATCAATCTGAGTCAAAAATAACCCCAAGACAGTGGGCGTGCTGCCTGGGAATTATGGTAGTGCCACACACTGAGGTAGCGACATCAGGTTTAAGTAGGTTGGTAGACGGTGGAAACACAAAGAGCTCAGTTTTAGAAAGATTCAGTTTCAGATAGAGAGTGGACATGATGTTAGAGACGGCTGATAGACAATCACTGGTGTTTTGTATTAGAGCAGGGGTGATGTCACGGGAAGATGCATATAATTGGGTGTCATCAGCGTAGAGATGGTATTGGAAGCCAAATCTGCTGAGGGTTTGTCAAATGAGGGCTTTGTAGAGAGAAAAGAGAAGCGAACCTAGGACTGATCCCTGAGGAACACCGATACCAAGGGGAAGAGGACAAGAAGTAGAAGCAGCAAATGACACACTGAACGAGCGGTCAAAGAGATTGTAACGGCAGGGGGTAGGGAGACGGACAAGTGAGCCCTAATCTACCCGCCACTCTGTCCCTGCCTACTTGCAACGACCCGCCCTAGGCGACGGGGTACAACTGGGCGGCGGTCCCTGCGCTCAGTAAGTGCACGACAAACACGACAAACATACAAGGAACACAAGCAAGGAAAAAGGGGCCGTTGCCCACGGCAACACCGTGAGCAACCAGAGTGGTGAACGAGCCGAGTCAAGCCAGGAGTGTGCGAGGTACAAAACGAAAAGCAGAAGAGTAGTCGGTAAGCCAGGGTCGGTATGGAGCAGGATCAAAAAATAGCAGGAGCTGTAGCTGGGCCAGGAACCACAAGGAAGGAAACCAAAGCAATAACAAGCACCGAGGGACAGGAAGTGCAGGCTTAAATAGACCGAGGGCGGGAGCTAGCTGAGTCTGGCCAGGTTACGATAGGCTCTCCCACTCCTAAGCCTGCCAGCCTGAATGGTGGAAGCAGGAGTCAGTCTCAGGGATGTATTCTCAGGTGCTGACTGATTAGTTCTGGGAGTTAACCCCGCAGTGCCTGGCAGATCCTTTACAGTACCCCCCCTTTTATGAGGGGCCACCGGACCCTTTCTAAGTGGACCTGGCTTACTGGGGAAACGCAGGTGGAACCTCCTGACCAATACCCCAGCGTGAACATCCCGGGCGGGTACCCAAGTCCTCTCCTCGGGCCCGTATCCTCTCCAATGGACCAGGTACTGGAGGGAGCCTTGGAGCATCTTGCTGTCCACAATCCTGGCCACCTCGAATTCCACCCCCTCCGGGGTGAGGATGGGAACAGGAGGTCTCCTCGAGGGAGCCAAGGACGGGGAGCAGCGTTTGAGGAGGGAGGCATGAAACACGTCGTGTATCCGAAAAGACGGGGGTAACTCCAGCCGGAAGGAGACAGGATTGAGGACCTCAATGACCTTATACGGCCCAATAAACCGGGGAGCAAACTTCTTGGACGGAACCTTGAGACGCAAGTTCCTAGACGACAACCACACCAGATCCCCGACCATAAACAGGGGGTTAGCAGAACGTTTTTTATCAGCCTGAGTTTTTTGTACGCTCTGGGACACCTCTAGGTTTTTCTGAACCTGGGCCCAGACTGTGCACAGTTCCCGATGAACGACCTCTACCTCAGGATTGTTGGAACTACCAGGTGAAACGGAGGAGAACCGTGGATTAAACCCAAAATTACAAAAAAAAGGAGAGACCCCAGACGAGTTACTGACCCGGTTATTAAGGGAAAATTCGGCGAGGGGAATGAAAGAGACCCAATCAAATTGACAGTCAGAGACAAAACACCTTAAGTATTGTTCTAGGGACTGATTAGTCCTCTCCGTTTGGCCATTGGTTTCAGGATGGAAGGCAGAGGAGAAGGACAGATCAATCCCCAACTTCATACAGAAGGCTCTCCAAAACAATGAAACAAATTGTACCCCTCTGTCCGAAACAATATTGACAGGGACCCCATGGAGACGCAGGATGTGTTTGACAAACAAGGTAGCCAACGTTTTGGCGTTGGGTAGTTTCTTGAGGGGCACAAAGTGGCACATCTTACTGAAGCGGTCCACCACCACCCACACCACCGACTTGCCTTGGGATGGAGGCAAATCGGTGATAAAATCCATGGAGATATGTGTCCAAGGTCTCTGGGGAATGGGCAACGAACGCAGTAAGCCCGCTGGTCGGGACCTGGGAGTCTTGGACCTAGCACAAACCTCACAAGCGGCGACGTAGGCCTTAACGTCTTTAGGCAACCCAGGCCACCAATAATTTCTGGTAATGAGGTGTTGGGTACCCAGGATGCCTGGATGGCCAGATAGTGCGGAGTCATGATTTTCCCTAAGTACCCTTAGCCGGAATTGCAGGGGAACAAACAGCTTGTTCTCAGGAAGGTTCCCGGGAGCTGCACCTTGATCAGCAGCAATTTCAGAGACTAAATCAGAATCGATCGAGGAAATGATTATACCTGGAGGCAAAATACAAGCAGGATCTTCCTCCGAAGGAGGGCTGGCCATGAAGCTACGCGACAGTGCATCAGCCTTAATATTTTTAGACCCAGCCCTATAGGTAACCAAAAAATTGAATCTGGTAAAAAATAACGCCCATCGAGCTTGTCTCGGGTTTAGCCTCCGGGCAGATTCTAGGAACACCAGATTCTTGTGGTCGGTAAGGACCGTTACCTGGTGCCTAGCCCCCTCCAGGAAGTGGCGCCACTCTTCAAATGCCCATTTAATGGCTAAGAGTTCGCGGTTGCCAATATCATAGTTACTTTCAGTTGGCGAAAACTTCCTGGAGAAGTAGGCACAGGGGCGGAGATGGGTGAGGGACCTGGTACCCTGGGACAAGACAGCCCCCACTCCCACCTCAGATGCGTCAACTTCCACGATAAATGGCTCCATTTGGTTGGGCTGAACCAGCACCGGGGCCGAGACAAAGCACTTCTTAAGGACCTCAAAAGCCTGGACAGCCTCAGGAGGCCAGTGGAGGAGATCAGCACCTTTGCGAGTGAGGTCCGTAAGGGGCTTAGCGATGACCGAGAAGTTAGCAATAAATCTCCTGTAATAATTAGCAAATCCCAAAAAACACTGTAACGCCTTCAGGGAGGCAGGTTGGACCCATTCCGCCACAGCCTGAACCTTGGCGGGGTCCATGCGGAATTCATGAGGAGTGAGGATTTGACCCAAAAATGGAATCTCCTGTACCCCAAACACACATTTTTCGGTTTTGGCAAACAGTTTATTTTCCCGAAGGACCTGGAGCACCTTCCTGACATGCTCCACGTGGGAGGACCAGTCCTTGGAAAACACCAGTATGTCATCAAGGTACACTACCAGAAAAATCCCCAGGTAATTTCTCAAAATCTCATTTATGAAATTCTGGAAGACCGCAGGGGCATTACACAACCCAAAGGGCATGACGAGGTATTCGAAATGGCCTTCGGGCGTGTTAAACGCAGTCTTCCACTCATCCCCCTCTTTGATGCGAATAAGGTTATACGCCCCCCGTAGATCCAATTTAGAAAACCATTGGGCCCCCTGAACCTGATTAAAGAGATCAGGAATCAAAGGAAGGGGATACTGGTTCCTTACCGTGACCTTATTCAGGCTACGGTAGTCAATGCATGGCCTAAGACCACCATCCTTCTTCCCCACGAAGAAGAAGCCAGCACCTACCGGAGAAGAAGAGGGACGAATGTAACCCTTGGCCAGGGATTCCTGGATATACACTCTCATAGCTTCACGTTCGGGACAAGAAAGATTAAATATCCTACCCTTAGGAAGCTTAGCTCCTGGTACCAATTCGATAGCGCAATCGTATTCTCTATGAGGAGGTAACACTTCGGAGGCCTCCCTAGAGAAAACATCAGCGAAGTCCTGAACAAACTCGGGTAGCGTATTCGCCTCCTTAGGGGGAGAAATAGAATTAACAGAAAAACACGACGTACAACATTCATTACCCCATTTGGTTAGCTCCCCAGTATTCCAGTCAAACGTAGGATTATGCAACTGCAACCAGGGAAGACCTAGCACCAAATCGTACGATAATCCCTGCATCAACAGTACAGAGCATTGCTCCAAATGCATGGAGCCAACAAGGAGTTCAAAAACAGGGGTATGCTGTGTAAAATAACCATTAGCAAGAGGAGTGGCGTCGATACCCACTACCGGGACAGGTTTAGGCAAATCAATAAGAGGCATAGCAAGGGACATAGCAAAATCCACAGACATGATATTAGTAGAGGACCCTGAATCCACGAAAGCACTGCCGGTAGCAGACCTACCACCAAAAGAGACCTGAAAGGGAAGCAAGATCTTAGTACGTTTCATATTTACGGGAAATACCTGTGCGCCCAAGTGACCTCCCCGATGATCACTTAGACGCGGAAGTTCTCTGGCTGCAACCTTACGCTTAGGACAGTTGTTCACTTGATGCTTGTCGTCCCCACAGTAGAAGCAGAGACCATTCTTCCTGCGGAATTCTCTACGTTGTTGGGGGGACACGGAGGCCCCGAGTTGCATAGGTATCTCTGAATCTTTCGGGGAGGAACGAAGCAACGGAGCTTCGGGAGGCATCATGGGGGAGTCGGAGGAGAAAACACATAAACGTTCACGTTGTCGTTCCCTGAGACGTCGGTCAAGTCGTATCGCTAAAGCCATAACCTGGTCTAGGGAGTCACAAGAGGGATAGCTAACTAGCAGGTCTTTCAGGGCATTCGACAGACCCAACCTAAACTTGCACCTTAAGGCAGGGTCATTCCACCGAGAAGCTACGCACCACTTCCGAAAGTCAGAGCAATACTCCTCAACAGGTCTCTTACCCTGACTTAAGGTCACCAGCTGACTCTCGGCAAAGGCAGTCCTGTCAGTCTCGTCATAAATAAGTCCGAGAGCAGAAAAGAAACAATCAACGGAGGAAAGTTCAGGGGCGTCAGGAGCCAAGGAGAAGGCCCACTCTTGGGGCCCTTCCTGGAGCCGGGACATAATTATACCCACCCGCTGGCTCTCAGAACCTGAGGAATGAGGCTTTAAACGAAAGTAAAGCCTACAACTCTCCCGAAAGGAGAGAAAAGTCCTCCGGTCCCCTGAGAACCGGTCGGGCAACTTGAGGTGGGGTTCAAGAGGTGCGGTGCGGGGAACTACCAGGGTAGCATCAGGCTGGTTGACCCTCTGAGCCAGGGCCTGGACCTGTAGGGAGAGACCCTGCATTTGCTGAGCCAGGGTCTCACGGGGATCCATAGTGGTGTCAGGGACCAGGGGTAGACTAGGTATGGGCTTGTTATTATGTAACGGCAGGGGGTAGGGAGACGGACAAGTGAGCCCTAATCTACCCGCCACTCTGTCCCTGCCTACTTGCAACGACCCGCCCTAGGCGACGGGGTACAACTGGGCGGCGGTCCCTGCGCTCAGTAAGTGCACGACAAACACGACAAACATACAAGGAACACAAGCAAGGAAAAAGGGGCCGTTGCCCACGGCAACACCGTGAGCAACCAGAGTGGTGAACGAGCCGAGTCAAGCCAGGAGTGTGCGAGGTACAAAACGAAAAGCAGAAGAGTAGTCGGTAAGCCAGGGTCGGTATGGAGCAGGATCAAAAAATAGCAGGAGCTGTAGCTGGGCCAGGAACCACAAGGAAGGAAACCAAAGCAATAACAAGCACCGAGGGACAGGAAGTGCAGGCTTAAATAGACCGAGGGCGGGAGCTAGCTGAGTCTGGCCAGGTTACGATAGGCTCTCCCACTCCTAAGCCTGCCAGCCTGAATGGTGGAAGCAGGAGTCAGTCTCAGGGATGTATTCTCAGGTGCTGACTGATTAGTTCTGGGAGTTAACCCCGCAGTGCCTGGCAGATCCTTTACAGAGATAGGAAGAAAACCAAGAGAGAGCAGTGTCTTTAAGGCCAGTAGAGTGAAGCATGTTAAGTAGGAGTTGGTGGTCTACAGTGAGAGAGTATTTTCCGTTAGAGTTAGCCGCCAAGAGATCAGTTGAGACTTTAGCAACGGCAGCTTCTGTGGAGTGTAGAGTGCGGAAATCAGATAGCAAGGGGTCTAGAATAGAGTTAGAAGAGAGATAGCGTTTAAGGCGAGAGTAGACCAAGCGTTCCAGGAATTTGGAGATGAAGGGGAGATTAGAGACCAGTTGGTAGTTATCAGCGCTGGATGGGTCAAGAGTTTTTTTTTCAGTAATGGATTTATAATGGCATGTTTAAAAGAGGAAGGAAAGATTCCAGAAGAAAGGCAGAGGTTAAATATTTTAGTCAGGTGACTAGTGACAGCCGAGGAGGGGGACTGGACGAGGTATGAGGGGATAGGGTCACTGGGGCAGGTAGTAGTAAGAGAAGAAGAGAGGAGCCTAGAGGCTTAGTCTCCTGTTATTGGGTCAAATGCTGTAAGTGAAGAAGAGGGAGTTCGGGAGGGAAGGGGTCAATGTTACTAGGGGACTGGGAGATAATAACATGCCGGATGTTGTCAATTTTAACTTTAAAATAAGTGGCCAGGTCTTCAGCACTGAGACCTGTGATCGGTGTCTGCACTTTAAGACTAAGGAGGGAGTGAAAAGTATCAAAGAGTTGTTTTGGATTATTAGATAGTGTACAGATAAGAGAGGTGAAGTAGACTTGTTTGGCATAGTGAAGGGCAGAGTTGTAATTTTTTAGCATAAATTTGTAATGGAAGAAATCTGTTGACAAATGCGATTTTCACCACAGACATGATATAGTTTGGTTCAGCTGCAAGAGAGTCTTAGTGTTGTGGCTGTAATCCACCGAATAAAATGCGACTGTATTACAGCTGTGTGACATGCCCTTAAAGTGAATGTCTACCTTTTATCACCATTTTTAGGTAAAAAATCCAGTGTCAATTAAGTTTCTGAATTCATCATTACAGCAGTTAAATCTTTGTTTTCTGATACAGAGCTCATGCAGAGGCATAGAGTGAAAAGAAACCATTCTGGCCGCCTGAAGTTACCACTAGAGAGAGCTTAGGGGCTTACTGCATACTGTTTACATATTGTAACGGCTATGGCCGCGGACCGTCGTTCAGACTTACCCTCTGACGGCCCCGACCATGGACGTCTTTGTTCTCAGCGCCGTCTCCCTCCAGGGAGACGCCGGCACTCACTTCCGGGCCGGGTTCTGAGACTGTTTGCCGGTACGCGTCCAGTTGTTAATAATCAGTAATTAGCCCAGAATGCTGCTGGACTATAAAAAGGGCTCTGCCAACTTGATCTTTGCCTGAGCATTGTTGTATACTTAAAGTTTGTCTTGCAAATGGTCTCCTAACGGTTTCCAGTTTGCAGTTTTACCCGTTCCTGCTGCCTGTACCCTGTATCCCGTTCTCCCGTGCCTCTGTGCCATCTACAGTGAAAGTCAAGTCGTGTCTTCCGTTGTATCTACTGTGCCACCTACAGTGAAAGTCAAGTTGTGTCACCGCTACTGTCTACATTGCCTCAGGTATCCTTTCTGGACTACAGACATTGTATTGTTCCTAGTTGGCCAGCTGCTATCCCGCTACGCAGTACGGCCCAGTGGGTCCACACCTGTGATACATATTGTTCCGAAGCTCCCTCTAGTGAAAGCTGCAGGTAGCAAGAATGGCATATTTTATGTCTAGGTCTTTGCAGGTGATTTGGATCTCTGCACGAGGAAAACAGAGCACCAAACCATCTAAAAGAATAGTAAGAAAACAATCAACAGAGAAAGTTGGACCTATTTAGATTATAAAACAAGATGATATTCAGGGGTGGACATTAAGCAATGTGTTTTACACATAATCTCTCTCTATATCTCTGTGCATACATAGAAAGGGATATCACTTTCATGATTTGCTCTGTAAGAAATAATATACCCAACACTAAATATTACACAGATAACACAAATGTTAGGCTAATATATTCACAAAGAGGTAAATAAAATCTGAATAGATCAGTTTTCTTGAGTTTGCAATTAATTAGGGTATTAGTTGGGTTTCTATAACCTACACCCAGTCTTATGGTTGTCCAACCCTTGATGACCTGCAATGTCTATAGGGATTACTGTAATTTTCTGAATGCAATAAATATGCTCCTACACTTATTTATATTTTTGCTGTCATCAATTCAGTGTTCCTGAGGATTATAATAAAAAAAGCAATAAAATGTTCAAGCTTTCAGAAGGCTGTAATACAGGTGCATTTTAGCATTCCTACTATGGATGCAAAACCTGGACCTTTTGCAATTCTACTAGACCAGACTTATACCAGAATAAAGTTCTATGTCCCGTTCAGTAGAACCATGGGAGATACAGGTGCATTTTAATGCCCCTAACACCTTCTGAAAGAAGTGTAAAGGTCCTATTACATGGATATGGCCGTGAAAACGAGCACCGATCACTCTTGTTTGCTCCGTTTACAAGAAGCAATGATCAGTAATGTATGGGGACGTGCGAGCGTTAGGCTGGGTTCACACAAGCATGTTACGTCCGTAATGGACGGAACGTATTTTGGCCACAAGTCCCGGACCGAACACAATGCAGGGAGCCGGGCTCCTAGCATCATAGTTATGTACAACGCTAGGAGTCCCTATCTCTCCGTGGAACTACTGTCCCGTACTGAAAACATGATTACAGTATGGGACAGTTGTCCCGCAGCGAGGCAGGGACTCCTGGCGTGGTACATAACTATGATGCTAGTAGCCCGGCTCCCTGCAGTGTGTTCGGTTCGGGAAATACGTTCCGTCCATTACGTACGTAACATGCTCGTGTGAACCCAGCCTTACTGCAATTGCTCGTCCCCATACATTTCCATCAGGGAGAGGTGCTGCCGACACGATAATTTAAACTGAGCTTTGCCACATTTATACCTGAGGAATTTATTAAGCCAGCAAGTTCCTTATAATTTACCTATAATTTATACAATATGACATAGGTTTAAAAATATTTTTTAAAAAACCCAATATTTTCCTCAAACTAGGGCCTCATGCACACGGTCATGCCCATAATCACCGTATTACTATCCGCAATTATGGAGATCTTTTACGGTCATGTGCATGGGGCCTAAGAATACTTGAAAACTTTGAGGAGGTTTAATACAAATATCAACTCCGCTTTTAAAATTTGTTTGCCAGACTTGTGTATGCCAATATGACTTTTTAGCGCAATGCTTCAGGGCCTTGAGAAAGCGTGTACCAGCACGTGAAACGGCCGTAGGCAATTCCACATCCTGACCAAAGATCTTTTTTGTAATAAAGAAATTGTTTGCCAGCTTCGGTGAGTGCCTCGATCATTCCTCTACATACTTATTAGGATTATCGAGTTCTACCGTGAATACACTAGGATTTTAATTGGGACAAAGACAACACCCATGGAAAACGTACAGCTATTAAGATTTTTCCTTTGAAAGTGTGGTAGTCTATACGCATTTTATAATAACTGTTGACTGATGGAAGTTAAGTCAATGATTTTTTTTTTTTTACAGTGGTGAATTTCTTCCTTGTCTATAAACCATCAGGAAATTTTAATAGGTGTGGTCTGCTGTTGGCCTCCAAACGTTAGGTGAAATAGCTAATTTCCCATCAAGACCTGTTTCCTTTTGCCCGTGGGCTTTAAATCCCCGGCTTGGCTTCAAATGTTCCCCCAAGTTAACAATGTAGTCACTGTTGACTTAATTATAGAAAACTTTCTTTTAGCTTAGTCGCTTGCCAGTGAACTACAATAGCAGCATATCAAACATGTCAGACTAGCAATGACTGCAAGGATCTGGTGAACAATGATAATGAGATAAGTTTATAGAAACGTTCTGCAGAACCATCTTAAATCTTGTTTTTTACAAGTGTTAATAAGCGTGCAATATCCTCAAATACATTGCTTCTTAATAAAATCTACAACTGCTGCTTGCAATGTTCTCTGTGTACTATATCTTTCTCAAAAGGTACCGATTCTACTTGCAGAGATCCAACTGCTAGGGAGTCTGTAGGGCAGTGGTCCCCAACCAGTGGCTCGGTGGCCACATGTAGCTCGCAACCCCCTACTCTGTGGCTCGCCATAGGAACCATTCTAACTTATAACCATATACTCTTGCTACAATATGACATCCTTATTAACAATATTACTGACATATCCTATCCCCAGAAGAGTGCCAATTTGAGTGTTGGAATACTAGTGTGTTAAATTTAAATGGAAATATTTACCTGCAAATTGAAATATCATGATTTTATGTTTTTTTCTATGTTTAGTATCTTAACATTTTTTACTTAAAAGTGACTCCCGTCCATCAATCAAAATATAATGTGGCTCACAAGTTATAAAAGGTTGGGGACTGCTGCTTTAGGGCAATGCTTCCTAGGAAAGAGTATGCAAACTAGCTCTCCTCCAAAAGGAAGAAAACTGTCTCTCTAGTGCCACCTATGGGGGCTACCCTGTGGGTGGAGGTAGAGAGACAGTATTTCTTCTAGGGATTTGCTGCAGATTTTGCATGCATTTTTTTTAATCCAATACCAGAATTGGATCCGGGAGAGCAGACCTGTAATGCCTTTCTTTATATATTTCTTCTGTTCAGGTTCCGTTCCTGGTTTTGGCTTAAAAAATACTTGCAAAATCTACAGCAAATCTACACTGTTTGAACAAGGTCATAAGGTGTAATTATTATTTAGCCAAATGAGTTTGTTAACCATGCAATAATACTTCTGTAATATGGTTTACCACTACTTTGCATAATTAATCAAAATCAATCATAATCAAAATCTAAATAATATAGGACTATCAGCAAAATGTAAACAGCAAAGGTTAGCTTGAAAGTCCTGGGTCCCAATGCAAAATCTGTAACAGGACCCACCAACTACAATGCATCATTTATAGTAATCATTTCCTCATTTTGGGCAATGATCTTTTGTCCAGGGACTAGGTGCAAACACAATTTCTGTTCCCCTGTATTTACACCCCTGGCATACAACAAAGAGGATTAGGGCATTACCTACCGTATATAAGGTGAAGGTAAGAATGTTTATGCTTCTGCTTTACCTTATTACAACATATCAGTAAACAATCTGCATTCTTCTGAGGAAGAGCTAAGAATTCCTTGAAGCACACCTTGGTGTATATGTATTAGTGGTTATTGTAGACAATTGTGAATGCAATGACTTTTCTTACCTGTTTATCACAGAAACTGCAATTTGGAACTCACAATAACCATGTGGAATTCACTGAAATTATATAGACTTAATTTTGTGACAGCAGATTGTGATACAGAACATAGATAAGATGAAATGTGAATGAAACTCAAATATATTAATAATCGTCCTTACAATATTGCCTCCTGCTTTAAGGTCTAGGTTCTGACATTGAGACTAATATGTGGAAGAAAAAAAGGAAGGAGGACAAGCGGCGCTCCTCTAAGGTAATACTGTTTGGAAATGGAATCAAGAGCAGTAGAAAGTGAGCTGGGTTACTCACCTAGTTTCGTTGTGCAAGTATAGGCACAACGCTATGGCTTTGCATAGATGATGATGATCTTTCTTTAGGTGTCAGCTGCCACCCGCTGCTGTCCCACGGTGAAATCCACTTTGCCCGGGGAGAAGGAATCAAGAAGTAGGGAGAAAAAGTGCAGCATTCGGGACACGGCGCCTGGCAGGTAAGTATTTAATAGATGTATATGGTTGTAATATTGATATGTTATTGTTAAAACACTACGCGTTTCAGGACCGGACAGGTCCCTTCCTCAGGCTTATACCTTAAAGAGGCTCTGTCACCACATTATAAGTCTTAATAGACAACTGGGCGTGTTTTTACTTTTTGACCAAGTGGGCATTGTGGAGAGAAGCGTATGACGCTGAGAAATCAGCATCATACACTTCACTCCATAGATTTATTCAGCACATAGTGATCCTGCGTTGTTCACTATGTGCTGTCACTTAATCATACATTAACGTTAGTGAATTGTCTTGAGAGTTAATAGACATCGCTTCCAGCCAGGACGCAATGTCTATTCACAATCCTGACACTTCGGTAATGTTTGTGTGGGACTTACAGCACAGCAAGCGTAATCTCGCGAGATCACGCTATAAATGACAGTTCCCCTTATGAATACAGCAAACTTGTAGCTGTAATATGTTGCCCTTACATAGGGCAGCATATTCAGCTGACAGATCCGCTGAAATGGCCAACAGATTGGGAAACATGAGTTTATGTCCTAAAACGATGCCGCTGACATCTATGCGAGCATGCTTCCGTGGAGTACAGCAGAATACCTGCTGCTGAACTAAATATCGCTGGCATCCCTGGCCAGAGTGACCAAGCTACAGACCCCTGATGATGAGTATTGAAACGCGTTGGGTCGGTTGTGAATAAGAATTTTTTAGCATTGGGAACACTAGCATTGTTTGTATACCTCAACACTAGGAGCTTCCGGTGCGGTTATCACGGACTCTAGTGTGAAATATGGTCAAGACTATTGTTATGCCCATTTTTCAAATGCTGATTCCGTATTGATATTCTTGTTGAACACTGAGCTATAGTAGGTTCACAATTGAATTAGAACTCAGAGTTTATTATTTAATACGTTTTTATACACACGGTGGGGCTTTTTCACAGTGGTGATTGTACCCCTGTTTTTAGAGAGTTATAAATAAATGTTATATTTTACTCATATATCACACCAGTGAATCCTATGTCCTAAAACGAAGAAAGGAGACCTTAAAGATTGTAAAAATGAGAGTTACATTTTCTTCTTGCCACATACTGGTTACATTATACTACAGATCACTGAACACAGATAACAGCATACCCCAAAATCGTCCTGGATTCAGCGGGAACGTCCCAGTTTCCGGGTGGTGTCCCGCTGTCCCTGGCGGCCGGTGGTATGTACCGGTGTCAACTGTATCTTCCTCAGGACGCATAGACAGGTAAATCCAATGCTGAAACTGGGTGTTACGTCCATGGCCGGGGGTCGTCGTTCAAACTCATCCCTTGACGATCCTGGCCATGGACAGCTCTCTTCTCGGCGTCTGCTCCCTCCAGGGAGACGCCAGCACTCTCTTCTGGGTCCTCGTACTGTTTCCCGCAGGGCGCGCGCGCGCCCGCGCGTGCACGGCCTTAAAGGGCCAGTACGCGTCCAGCTGTCTAATATCAATTATCAGCCCAAATGGCTGCTGGACTATAAAAAGGGGCTCTGCCTACTGGTTCCTTGCCTGAGCGTTGTTGTATACCCTAGTTTGTCTTGCAAAAGGTCTCCCAGTGTTTTCCAGTTCCCAGTATTACCCGTTCCTGCTGCCTGTACCCTGTATGCTATTGTATCTACAAGTGAAAGTCAAGTTGTGCCTTCCCGCTGCATCCGTGGCGTTACCTGCTGTGAAAGTCAAGTTGTGCTTCCACCACTGTCTACATTGCCTCAGGTACCCGTTCAGAACTATAGACATTGTTTTGTACCTTCTTGACCAGCTGCTACCCCGCTACGTGGTACAGCCCAGTGGGTTTACACCCCGCGCCGTGACACTGGGTACCATCAGGTCCCTGCTTCAACATTCACAGTGTGAAGAGGCCATGAGCCGTGAGTGGCGCGGCACATACAGGCGTGACGCAGTTACATCATCGCGCCTGTCAGTGCCAAGCCAAGCATAACACAGAGCAGAGGAGCAGATGGATCTCCTCCACTCATCATGGGAACGGGGCTACGTAAGTCTTTATTTTATTATTTTTTCATTAGGCACTATGGGGCATTATACTGTATGGGTAAGCAAAATGGACATTATACTATATAAGCAGCTATGGGGGCATTATACTTTATGGGGCCATTTATGGGGCATTATACTGTAGGGGGGCATCTGTGTGTGTGTGTGCATTATATTGTATGGGGGTGTTATACTGTATGGGGGCATCTGTTTGAGCATTATACTTTCCCCCCAAAATAAAATTCCTCAAAGTTAAATGCTAACGTAAATGTACACCAAAATGGTATGTGTAAAAGCTACATTTATATGTAGATGCAAAAATAAAAAAAATTATTTCATAATTATTACAACCTTATGTTTTTCTAAATATCTGATTATGTCCAAAATATTTACTCAAGCAGAGCTCTAAATCCCCTGCATGGACAAACGATTAAATAATAAAACTCTGCCTTTGTATCCACATTAGAGGGAGCGTAGATTATATTTTATATTTTGAATTCAATCACAAACAGTATTCAATTAGCTCCCCCTAGTGGTAGCTGTAGGCAGCCAAAATTTTATCATTTCTATGTCTGCGCATTTTTTCTTGTACGTTTTTCTCCTATGCCTGCACTTACTGATGTTACTTTTCTTTTTTCTACTTTTCTTTTGTTTGTTTTTTCTGCATTTCTTTAGCAACTCATCCGTGAAAAAAGGAGAGCTGTCTGTTTTTCTGACACATCCATAAGTTCAATAGGCGACTCTGGCCCACAAAAACGGATTAGAATAGAGCCCTATGAGTTATACTACTACCTCATATAAGGAGGAGTGGGATCCGGCCGGTTCGCCCCATTTCTCACGAACCGGTTGTTAAAATGACAGCCGGTTCGCAAAACCAGATGAAGCGGGAAGCCGGAACCGGTCCCCTGCACTCAATTGTATCCACGCGGATACAATTGAATTGACTAGCGCTGCCCTGGAGAGGCACATGATGCCTCGCCATTTGGCGCTTTAGTGATGATGCAGTCGGCGCGATGACGATGACGTCATCGCGCTGCTGCATCGTTCCGATGGAGGAGGACTGACGTCGCTGGAGGATGGCGCAGCAAAGGGACAGGTAAGAATATAATGTGTTTTTTTCCTTCTACTGTGGGCACTATAGAGCACTACATAGGGGACTATACAGGGAACAATAACTACAGAAGTCTATATAGCGAACTAACTACAAGGATCTGTAGGGAACTAACTTCAGGGGACTATATAGGGAACACTAACTACAGGGGACTATATAGGGGCCTTTATCTACAGGGAACGCCTGTAGATAGAGCCCCTTGTGGCGTTCCCTGTAGATAGAGCTCCCTGTGGCATTCCCTGTAGATAGATCATAACAATCAAGCTCAATACATATATACAGCATCAAAGAGATGCTCAGAACATATATACAGCACCAGAGCCAAGCTCAGTACATAAATACAACATCAGAACCAAGCTCATACACATATACAACATCAGAACCAAACTCAGAACATATATACAACTCCAGGACCAAGCTCAATACATAAATACAGCCCCAGAACCAAGCTCAGTACATAAATACAACACCAGAACCAAGCTCAATACATAAATACAGCCCCAGAACCAAACTCAGTACATATATACAACACCAGAACAAAGCTCAGTACATAAATACAACACCAGAACCAAGCTCAATACATAAATACAACACCAGAACCAAGCTCAATACATAAATACAGCCCCAAAACCAAGCTCAGTACATATATACAACACCAGAACCAAGCTCAATACATAAATACAACATCAGAACCAAGCTCAATACATAAATACAGCCCCAGAACCAAGCTCAGTACAAATATACAGCACTAGAACAAAGCTCAGTAAAGCTTTATATAGTATATAGATTCATTACACAAAGAGTGATCTATTTCCAGCATTTTTTTCTTTTAATGTTGATGATTATGGGAACAGTTATTGAAAAGCCAACATCTCAGAAAATTAGAATATTATATAAGCCCAATTTAAAAAATGATTTTTAATACCAAAATGTCATCCTACAGAAAAGTATGTGCAGTATCTGCCCTCAATGCTTGGTCGGGGCTCGGATTCTGCATGAATTACCTCATCACTGCGGTGTGGCATGGAAGCGATCAGCCTGTGGCAATGCTGAGGTGTTATCAATGCGGCGTGGCATGGAGGTGATCAGCCTATGGCACTGCTAAGTTGTTATCAATGCGGTGTGGCATGGAGGCGATCAGCCTGTGGCACTGCTGAGCTGTTATGGAAGCCCAGGTTGCTTCATCACTGACTGTGGAAACTTCACGAAGTAAATTTTGCATTTTATTTAGAAATCTTGGTCCCAGAGTCTTGAGGAAGAGTGGAGAGGCGTCAATCCAAGTTGCTTGCAGTCCAGTGTGAAGTTTCCACAGTCAGTGATGGTTTGGGGGCCGTGTCATATGCTGGTGTTGGTCCACTGTGTTATATCAAGTCCAGAGTCAGCGCAGCGTTTAGCAGGACATTTCCCAGCACTTCATGCTTCCCTCTGCTGACCAGCTTTATGGAGATGCTGATTTAATTTTCCAGCAGGACTTTGCACCTGCCCACACTGCCAAAAGTACCAGTACCTGGTTTAATAACCACAGTATCACTGTGCTTGATTGGCAAGCAAACTTGCCTGATCTAAACCCCATAGAGAATCTATGGGGTATTGCAGATGAGCTGAAGGCCACTATCAAAGCAACCAGGGCCTCCATAACACCTCAGCAGTGCCACAGGCTGATCGCCCCATGCCACGCTGCATTGATGCAGTAATTCATGCAAAAGGGGCACCGACCAAGTATTGAGGGCAGATACTGGACATTTCGGTATTAAAAATAATTTTTGGAAATTGGGCTTATATAATATTAAAATATTCTGAGTGACTTAAATTTTGGGTTTTTATTAACTGTTACCATAATCATCAACATTACAAGAAAAAAATGCTGGAAATAGATCACTCTGAGTGTAATGAATCAATATAATATATGTGTTTCACTTTTTGAATTGAATTACTGAAATCAATTAACTTTTGATGATATTCTAATTCATTGAGAAGGACTAGTATATACAGGGTAGGCCATTTATATGGATACACCTAAATAAAATGGGAATGGTTTGTGATATTAACTTCCTGTTTGTGGCACATTAGTATATGGGAGGGGGGAAACTTTTCAAGCTGGGTGTTGACCATGGTGGCCATTTTGAAGTCGGCCATTTTGTATCCAACTTTAGTTTTTTCAATGGGAAGAGGGTCATGTGACACATCAAACTTATCGAGAATTTCACAAGAAAAACAATGGTGTGCTTGGTTTTAACGTTACTTTATTCTTTCATGAGTTATTTAAAAGTATCTGACCACTTATAAAATGTGTTCAAAGTGCTGCCCATTGTGTTGGATTGTCAATGCAACCCTCTTCTTCCACTCTTCACACACTGATAGCAACACCGCAGAAGAAATGCTAGCACAGGCTTCCAGTATCCGTAGTTTCAGTTGCTGCACATCTCGTATCTTCACAGCATAGACAATTGCCTTCAGATGACCCCAAAGATAAAAGTCTAAGGGGGTCAGATCGGGAGGCATTTCTTCTGCGGTGTTGCTATCAGTGTGTGAAGAGTGGGAGAAGAGGGTTGAATTACTTTTTGAATTGAATTACTGAAATCAATTAACTTTTGATGATATTCTAATTCATTGAGAAGGACTAGTATATACAGGGTAGGCCATTTATATGGATACACCTAAATAAAATGGGAATGGTTTGTGATATTAACTTCCTGTTTGTGGCACATTAGTATATGGGAGGGGGGAAACTTTTCAAGCTGGGTGTTGACCATGGTGGCCATTTTGAAGTCGGCCATTTTGTATCCAACTTTAGTTTTTTCAATGGGAAGAGGGTCATGTGACACATCAAACTTATCGAGAATTTCACAAGAAAAACAATGGTGTGCTTGGTTTTAACGTTACTTTATTCTTTCATGAGTTATTTAAAAGTATCTGACCACTTATAAAATGTGTTCAAAGTGCTGCCCATTGTGTTGGATTGTCAATGCAACCCTCTTCTTCCACTCTTCACACACTGATAGCAACACCGCAGAAGAAATGCTAGCACAGGCTTCCAGTATCCGTAGTTTCAGTTGCTGCACATCTCGTATCTTCACAGCATAGACAATTGCCTTCAGATGACCCCAAAGATAAAAGTCTAAGGGGGTCAGATCGGGAGGCATTTCTTCTGCGGTGTTGCTATCAGTGTGTGAAGAGTGGGAGAAGAGGGTTGCATTGACAATCCAACACAATGGGCAGCACTTTGAACACATTTTATAAGTGGTCAGAAACTTGTAAATAACTCATGAAAGAATAAAGTAACGTTAAAACCAAGCACACCATTGTTTTTCTTGTGAAATTCTCGATAAGTTTGATGTGTCACATGACCCTCTTCCCATTGAAAAAACTAAAGTTGGATACAAAATGGCTGACTTCAAAATGGTCGCCATGGTCAACACCCAGCTTGAAAAGTTTCCCCCCTCCCATATACTAATGTGCCACAAACAGGAAGTTAATATCATCAACCATTCCCATTTTATTTAGGTGTATCCATATAAATGGCCCACTCTGTATATTGAGCTTTGTTCTGGCGTTGTATATATGTACTGTGCTTGGTTCTGGTGTTGTATTTATGTACTGAGCTTTGTTCTGGTGTTGTATATATGTACTGAGCTTTGTTCTGGTGCTGTATATAAGTTCTTTACTTAATTCTGGTGCTGTATATATGTACTGAACTTGGTTCTGGTGTTGTATTTAGGTACTAAGCTTGGTTTTGGTGTTGTATATATGTACTGAGCTTTGTTCTGGTGTTGTATTTATGTACTGAGTGTTGTTCTCGTGCTTTATTTATGTACTGAGCTTGTTCTGGTGTTGTATTTATGTACTGAGCTTTGTTCTGGTGCTGTATATATGTACGGAGCTTTGTTCTGGTGCTGTATATAAGTTCCTAGCTTTGTTCTGGTGCTGTATATATGTACTGAACTTGGTTTTGGTGTTGTATTTAGGTACTAAGCTTGGTTTTGGTGTTGTATATATTTACTGAGCTTTGTTTTGGTGCTGTATATATGTTCTGAGCTTTGTTCTGGTGCTGTATTTATGTACTGAGCTTGTTTCTGGTGTTGTATTTATGTACTGAGCTTTGTTCTGGTGCTGTATTTATGTACTGAGCTTGGTTCTGGTGTTGTATTTATGTACTGAGCTTTGTTCTGGTGCTGTATATATGTACTGTATGCAAAATAATTGGGACATAGAATATAATTAAAACCACAGAAAAGGCCATACTCACAAATTAGGAGGAGGGTAAAAACACGTTCCCAACAGGACGCAGCCAGGTCAGAGAATGCTGCTGAAGGGAAGTGCCCAGGTGTGTTTAAATAATGATAGCCACTCCCACTAACCTTGAGGGGAGTGGTGTGTTGGGCATGGAAGTAAATATGTAATGGAAAAAAAAATCAAAAATAATAAAGTACTGTGTATGGTAAACATGTGAGGTATAGGGAACATTACTAAGTGTAGTGTGTAGAAATCAGGGCTAGAGGGGTACAAAAAAAGTGAGTGCAGTGTGTAAAACATGGAGGCATAGTGTTTGGATAGTGAGGCACAGCATATATCGCCGAATAGCAGCCTAGTTAGAACGCCCATACTGTAAGAGAGCGGGCTGCCCTGCATGCAATGCCAGACTCCTGTACACCATGCTCTCCCAGCACCATAAGACCTGGCTGTGGCCTGAAAAAAAGGTATGTACAGTTTAAGTAACCATGAAAAAACATGGGGTATTAGTTGTCGTTTTGGCCAAAAGAATGCAAGCTCGCAATCCACGCCACGTATCCCCACACATGCGAGTCCCTACCTAGAACTTTTCGTTCCAAAATCTAAGATATTCAAAATAATTGGGACATATAATATAATTAAAACCACAGAAAAGGCCATACTCACAAATTAGCAGGAGGGTAAAAACCCGTTCCAAACAGGACGCAGCCAGGTCAGAGAATGCTGCTGAAGGGAAGTGCCCATGTGTGTTTAAATAATGATAGCCACTCCCACTAACCTTGAGGGGAGTGGTGTGTTGGGCATGGAAGTAAATGTGTAATGGAAAAAAAATCAAAAATAATAAAGTACTGTGTATGGTATACATGTGAGGTATAGGGAACATTACTAAGTGTGGTGTGTAGAAATCAGGTCTAGAGGGGTACAAAAACGTGAGTACAGTGTGTAAAACATGGAGGCATAGTGTTTGGATAGTGAGGCACAGCATATATCGCCGAATAGCAGCCTAGTTAGAACGCCCATACTGTAAGAGAGCGGGCTGCCCTGCATGCAATGCCAGACTCCTGTACAGCATGCTCTCCCAGCACCATAAGATCTGGCCGCGGCCTGAAAAAAAGGTATGTACTGTGTAAGTAACCATGAAAAAACATGGGGTATTAGTTGTCGTTTTGGCCAAAAGAATGCAAGCTCGCAATCCACGCCACGGATCCCCACACATGCGAGTCCCTACCTAGAACTTTTCGTTCCAAATTCTAAGATATTCAAAATAATTGGGACATAGAATATAATTAAAACCACAGAAAAGGCCATACTCACAAATTAGCAGGAGGGTAAAAACCCGTTCCAAACAGGACGCAGCCAGGTCAGAGAATTCTGCTGAAGGGAAGTGCCCATGTGTGTTTAAATAATGATAGCCACTCCCATTAACCTTGAGGGGAGTGGTGTGTTGGGCATGGAAGTAAATGTGTAATGGAAAAAATAAAAAATAATGTACTGTGTATGGTATACATGTGAGGTATAGGGAACATTACTAAGTGTAGTGTGTAGAAATCAGGGCTGTAAGTGATACAAAAACATGAGTGTAGTGTGTAAAACATGGAGGCATAGTGTTTGGATAGTGAGCAGCATTCTCTGACCTGGCTGCGTCCTGTTTGGAACGGGTTTTTAGCCTCCTCCTAATTTGTGAGTATGGCCTTTTCTGTGGTATATATGTACTGAGCTTTGTTCTGGTGCTGTATATATGTACTGAGCTTTGTTCTGGTGCTGTATGTAAGTTCCTAGCTTTGTTCTGGTGCTGTATATATGTACTGAACTTGGTTCTGATGTTGTATTTAGGTACTAAGCTTGGTTTTGGTGTTGTATATATATGTACTGAGCTTGGTTCTGGGGTTGTATATATGTACTAATCTTTGTTCTGGTATTGTATTTATGTATTGAGCTTGGTTCTGGTGCTATATTTATGTACTGAGCTATGTTCTGGTGCTGTATTTATGTACTGAGCTTGGTTCTGGTGCTGTGCTTATGTACTGAGCGGGGTTCTGGTGCTGTATATTTGTACTGAGCATTGTTCTGGTGCTGGATATAAGTTCCTAGATTTGTTCTGGTGCTGTATATATATGTACTGAACTTGGTTCAGATGTTGTATTTAGGTACTAAGCTTGGTTTTGGGGTTATATTTATGTATTGAGCTTGGTTCTGGTACTGTATTTATGTACTGAGCTTTGTTATGGTGCTGTATTTATGTACTGAGCTTGGTTCTGGTGATGTACTGATGTACTGAGCTTTGTTCTGGTGCTGTTTTCATGTACTTAGCTTGGTTCTGGTGTTGTATTTATGTACTGAGCTTGGTTCTAGTGTTGTATTTATGTACTGAGCATGGTTCTGGTGCTGTATATATGTACTGAGCTTGCTCCTGGCACCGTATCTGTGCATTAGCTGGGAGAGTTGTAACGGCTTACTGCGCACTCCGCACTGTCCTTCACCCTTCTCATGTGCACAGCCTAACCAAATGGGCTGAGCACGCTTAGGATTGAATGTGCACATATAGGCCTATACGTAATGGGTGAGTTTAATATAATGTGTAGGTAAGTCTGTACGCTTATGTAATTATACACACTAAAGCATTCTGGACAGGGAATTTCTTTATTTAGAGTCCACTTGAATGTAGGGGGTATTTGGAATATCGTAATTGTTTTATTTTATTATTAGAATAATTTTCAATGGTGCGATACACCGCAAAACACAGTGACCCCCCCGCTGCGTGTATGTCTTCGTCCCAAAAATAGGTAACCTGTTGTTACAAATTTGAATCCCACCCCTGTATAAGTGAAACATAAAGGATGCTCTATCATAATAAAAAAAAACATAGAATATAAAGGTCAAAAAAGTCATATCGCTGTAACAGACAAATATTTGGATTTTTGATGACAATCATTTTTCAGGTATTCTGCTGGTAGGAATTATAGGGTATGTTTAGCTGTTATGATCTTTCCTAAACATATTCAGTGGACTGTGCAGGAAACTTGCAAATTCATGACCAAACTGCCCTATTGTCATCACCTACTAAGTCTATACAAACATGATGAAAAGATGAGCTGGTTGAACATGTATACAATATTGTGGGCAAGTGTGCACAGAAATGTTCTACAATGGTTACTCATTCATAAATGTATTCAACTTAACAATCCTGAAGAATATTAGTTCAGGGGTGGACACAGACAACAGAGGGCCCCTTCCCCTGTTATACCCACAAAGACATACAATATCTTTCTCATATTTAAAATTAATAATGAAAAAAAAAATCACATTTTACTAACATGAAATGTCGACTTTTTGAAAGTTTTTATGCACAGCATTCAAAAAGTTGCCCCTCAGAAAACAGCTAGAAGGTGCGGCTGTACTACAGCGTCCAGCTACTAATTTTCAAAGTTCAATGATCTCAATAGCACACGCTTCAAAGAAATAAGAAATAGCAGTACATACTTAAAATTAGGGTTGTCACGATACCAGAATTTGGATTTCGATATCGATACTTTGTGTAGTGTTGCGATACTCGATACCAAAACGATACTTTGCCAACAATAATAATAAAAAAATAGTTCTTCTATTTTATAATGTGAGGCACATGGTGTGCTGAATTTTGAACCTCCATGTGCCTCACATTAATAGTAATTAACCCTATCATGTTCCTCATAATGGACGACATTGGGTTAATGTGTGAGGTACATGATGGGGTTAATTACTATTAATGTCAGGCACATGGAGGTTCAAAATTCATAATACCTCGTGCCTCACATTAATAAGTGAAATAAAACAGTTTTTTATAACAGTGTAAACATAAATGACGCTATAAATGTGTTATTACGGTCACGACGATACCAAATATGTGTATATTTTACGTATTGAGACTATGTTTATTGTAAAAAATATGTGTTTTTTATTATTTAACATTACCTACTTTTTATTTTTTTAATTTATTTTTTACTTTAATGTACTGACATATCTTTATGCCAGTACATTATCTTGCGTACTAATTGTACACAGGAAGTTGTTAGGACATACCTCAGATTGCCCTAACAACAGGAAATTTGGTAAGACAGCCATGGGTTCCTTCTATCGACCCTGGGCTGTCTGCTCATATATGGTATATCTCTCGATCGCATCACAGGGATTCCCCGTGACGCGATCCAAAGGGCATCCCCCTTCTCATTTACCCCTTGAATGCTGCGGTTAGATTGGATCGCAGCATTCAGGGGAATAGCAGCGGAGATGAGGTTTGTCTGATCTCCGCCGTTGCAGCGGGGCTGCGGCTGTGTCATACAGTCTTTGCCCTGCTCCTGATAACAAGTGCGCGCGCAGTCAGCATGAGGTGATGCAGCCGGCGCTGCACTAATGCGTGGCGGCGCAGGCACTGAAGACAGAACATGGGGGTGTTTTGCATTTCTCCTACCGTGTTCTGTCTTAAGTGCCAGCAATCATTAGTGCAGCGCTGGCCGCATCACGTCATGCTGACCGCGCACACACTTGTCAGGACTCTGTAGCGGGGCAATGGCAGTATTACACATCCGCATTAACTGCATGCATGTATTACTATACTTAGCTGTGCGGCCGCACAGCATAGTATAGAAATACATGTAATAACAGTATTGAACTGTTTCATGGTGCATGTTATCGAAACAGTATCGAAGTACTTAAAATGCGCCAACTGTAATTGTCCAAATGTGAAGCTTGGCTTACTTCAACCCAATATAATGATACATTTTAGTCACTATTCTAAAACCTAGTAGGTACGGATGTAGCCATCTTTATCTTGACTCTGATAACTTGCTGCAGCGTGATATCACACAACAAAAGCCATTGAAAAGTCAATGAAAAAGTCAAGATGAAGGATCTGTATTTAATGCATTAAAAGTCAAGATAAAGACGCCTACATCTGTATCATGGCTGCCTGTCCGGCTATCATCCCCCACTCCCACCAAGTCCCTACTGTCACGACGGGGGACGGGGTGGACCCACTGGGCTCTACCGCCGTAGCGGTATGGCAGCTTGCCAAACGGGGTACAAAGTCAACATCTATACACCGTGTTCCAAATTATTATGCACATTGGATTTAAGTGTCATAAACATTTAATTATTAGTTTTTCAATTAAACTCATGGATGGTATTGTGTCTTAGGGCTCTGTGGATCATTGTAATCAATCTCAGACACCTGTGATAATTAGTTTGCCAGGTGTACCCAATCAATGAAAACTACTCAAGAAGGACGTTCCACATTATTAAGCAGGCCACAGGTTTCAAGCAATATGGGAAAGAAAAAGGATCTCTCTGCTGCCGAAAAGCGTGACATAGTGCAATACCTTGGACAAGGTATGAAAACATTGGATATTTCAAGAAAACTTAGGCGTGTTCATCGTACTGTGAAAAGATTTGTGACTGATTCAGAGCACAGACGGGTTCGTTCAGATAAAGGCATAATGAGGAAGGTTTCTGCCAGACAAATTAATAGGATTAGGAGAGCAGCTGTAAAGGATCTGCCAGACACAGCATCTGTGTCGACGCCCGTGGGTAATCAGTCTGCACCTGCTCCTAAGTCTGAGAGAGTGACACGATCTTCTACCAGTCAGGCTGGGAGGCTGAGGAGTGGGAGAGCCTATCACAGCCTGGCCAGACAGAGCTAGCTCCTGCCCTCTGTCTATTTATACCTGCATTTCCTGCTCCTCCTTTGCCTGTGATTCTTTTCTGTTTCCTGGCTCTGCTGCTCCTGCTATAATTATTGACCTTGCTTCATTTTTGACCCTGGCTTTACTGATTACGCTCCTGCTCTGCGATTTGTACCTCGTGCACTCCTGGTTTGACTCGGCTCGTTCACTACTTTTGTTGCTCACTGTGTTGCTGTGGGCAACTGCCCCATTTCCCTTAGCTTCTGTGTACCCTTGTCTGTTTGTCTGTCGTGCACTTATTGAGAGTAGGGACCGTCGCCCAGTTGTACGCCGTCGCCTAGGACGGGCCGTTGCAAGTAGGCAGGGACTGAGTGGCGGGTAGATTAGGGCTCACCTGTCTGTCTCCCTACCCCGTCATTACAGCAGCTGCTAAAATGCCATTGCAAAGCAGCAAACAGGTATTTGAAGCCGCTGGTGCCTCTGCAGTCCCACGAACCTCAAGGTGTAGGATCCTCCAGAGGTTTGCAAGTGTGCATAAAGCTATTATTCGGCCACCCCTAAACAATGCTCACAAGCAGAAACGGTTGCAGTGGGCTCAGAAATACATGAAGACTAATTTTCAAACCGTGTTGTTTACTGATGAGTGCCGTGCAACCCTGGATGGACCAGATGGATGGAGTAGTGGATGGTTGGTGAACGGCCACCATGTCCCAACAAGGCTGCGACGTCAGCAAGGAGGTGGCGGAGTCATGTTTTTGGCTGGAATCATGGGGAGAGAGCTGGTAGGCCCCTTTAGGGTCCCTGACGGTGTGAAAATGACCTCTGCAAAGTACGTAGAGTTTATGACTGACCACTTTCTTCCGTGGTACAAAAAGAAGAACCGTGCCTTCCGTAGCAAAATTATCTTCATGCATGACAATGCATCATGCTGCAAAGAATACCTCTGTGTCATTGGCTGCTATGGGCATGAAAGGAGAGAAACTCATGGTGTGGCCCCCATGTTCCCCTGACCTCAACCCTATTGAGAACCTTTGGAGCATCTTCAAGCAAAATATCTATGAGGGTGGGAGGCAGTTCACATCAAAACAGAAGCTCTGGGAGGCTATTCTGACATCCTGCAAAGATATTCAAGCAGAAACTGTCCAAATACTCACAAATTCATTGGATGCAAGAATTGTGAAGGTGATATCAAAGAAGGGGTCCTATGTTAACATGTAACTTGGCCTGTTAAGTTTTTTTTTATTGAAAGAGCTTTTGATTTCTGTAAATATGACCTCCTGATGCTGCAAATTCAACAAATTACCATTTTAGTTCTCTTTACAACCTTTAAAATGTTTTGATCTCTGTTGTGCATAATAATTTGAAACAGTGCCTTTTGAGTTTTTTACTTCTAAAAAAAAATCTGTTATCATTAGGAGATTTGTTCTATAAAATTTGCATTTTATTCCTGGGGGAGGGGGGGGCGTGGCATGGACATGGCGCTGACCAGACATGCTGCTTGAGAGCTCCGCTCCTGCACTCCTCTATCCCGATCATAAGCTCATTAAAAAGCATCCATTTACTTGCCTAATGGTCAGGAAATCCAAGGCCTCCACGGGGACTCCTTATTGCACTCGGCAGATGTCTGCAGCCGGCTCCATCCAGCGATTTCTGACCGACGTTGCTGCTGGAACATCTTCTAAGATGGCGCCGATGGAGGAGAGACGAGATGGCACCGGGACCTTGCTTCCAGAGGGAATATCATCTGCGTCTGGCGCTGCTGCATCAGGTACCGTTAGTACCTTCTCCTCGCTATCCGGTTCGTCTGGGCAGATTCCCTCCCGGCTGGATGGGGTAACACCAAGCTCTTCTGGGGCTGTGATGGCGCTGCCTGCGCGGGTGTGCTCGCGACGTGGTGCCTGTCATGGCACCTGGGTCTCTCCATCATCCTCCCCTCATGTGCTGGGGCCTGCATTGCTGCCTTCTACCTCTCCTACAGATATGGCTATTCATCCCTCATCTCCACTGGGAGTTTCTACTGTCCTAGGGGATGATTTATTGGGCCTGAGACGACAGTTATCAGTATTACCCACTAAGCAGGACATGGAGCGTTATGTCAACTGTCTTGAGATGACGTACAAGTCGGAGATACAGTCTCTTACCACCAATCTATCCCAATTGTCCGATGAAGTGCAGCGTATGGAAAACGATGTTTCCGTTATTTCACAACAGCAAGTTTCTCATGCCGACCGATTGGATCAACACTCTCATCAGATTCATGCATTATTTAACTTTGCCGAGGATCATGAGAATCGGAATCGCCGCAATAATATTCGGCTTCGGGGCATTCCTGAGGATATCTCTACGGGTCAACTCATCCCTGCTTTACAGTCTCTAACACCTTATTGGAGCGCCCTGCTGATGACCCTCTGGAGCTGGATAGAGCCCACAGGACTCTGGGCCCTCAGAACCCGGATCCTGATAGGCCTAGAGATGTGCTATGCCGTGTCCATTTCTTTTCTTTCAAGGAGCAGATAATGAGGAAGGCCCGAGATAAAGGCGAGGTTTTATTACAGGGGGTCAAGATCCAGCTGCTGTCTGATTTGTCCAGGATGACTCTGGATAAGCGCAGAGTGCTACGTCCTTTGCTGGATGTGTTGAGGGAACATGAGATCTCTTATTCCTGGGGTCACCCCTTCCAGCTGCAGGTTCGCAGGGATGGGACATTGCTGAGTGTTCGGGACCCAGGGGATGTTCAGGACTTCTGTACTGCTCTCCGTTTGCCTCGAGTCTCCCTACCTGATTGGCCTTATGTTCCCGTCCCGCCGCCGCGTCCACGGTTGCGCAGGCGAGGTCGTTCTCCTGCTTCTCCTATGTGGCGTCATGAGGGTCACCCCGCTGAGCCGATATGATATCCTTCTTATGTCTCCTTGCGGCCTGTTGTCAGAGTTCAATGCAACGGCTCTTGTGTTCCTCATCTGAAGCAATTGCATTCTGTGTTTCTTATAGCCATTGCTGTCTGGGTCTGCCTTTCGTTATAAGTGATTGCTGCTGGAGATCTGATAGCTAATTGGTGTAGGTTGATTGCTGTTAATGCGCTACAAATGTGAATGCTTAATATTTCTATAAATTCCATGTATTGCTAACCTGTATGTGCACTTATGCTAACATTGAATGTATCCAGGAGTGTCCTCTACTGAGGTATCTTTAGGTCTATACTAATGCTGCATACCTTTGTCTCACTACTATAGGGTATCATGCTAAGTGCCTTGGTTTTCCTTTCTTTTATGTTATATCGTTATTTGCTTTATTGTAATTTGCCGGGTTGGGGGGTGCGGGGCACTGGCTAGTCCTTGTCCTGACACTTCTCCTTTTAGGGACTCACTGGTTGACTCCAGTGTCTATTAGATTGTTTCTCCTTGAGTAGCTCAAGGAGTGGGTGATTATTTCGCCCGTTCGTCTGTCTTTGTTGTCGTGTCTCCCTTCCTTGTCTGTCTTGTTCTATTCACCACTGCTTTAGCGCATTCTATTTGTGTGCTCCTCTGGTGGGAGGTAGTGATGGCGCAATTGAAAGTCTGTACCTTTAATGCTAGGGGGCTTAATGTCCCGGAAAAACGCTCACAAATTTTATATAACATGCACAAAGAGCGAGTACATATCTTGTTCCTACAGGAGACTCACTTCCAGGTGGGCCATACGCCACAATTTACAAATCGATATTTTCCAACTTGGTTTCACAGTGCCAACCCGGATTCCAAGTCCAAGGGGGCTAGTATATGTCTCCACAAGTCACTCTCTCATAAACTCATTGATGTTTTGGTTGACCCAGGAGGTCGGTATGTTTTTCTCAAATTGTCCATACGCAATAAGATTTTTAGCCTGGCTAACTTGTACCTCCCCAATCAGGACCAGGCTAGAGTGGGTCGCTTGTTTTTGAAGAAATTGGAAGAGTTCACCGAGGGCGTTTTAATTGTGGGAGATCTTAATCTGATTTTTGATTCCAGGCTTGATACCTCCTCGGGCAGGTCTGCTGTTCCTAAATCGCACTTGGGAGCACTAAAGACTATGATGCATTCCATGCAATTGATTGACGTGTGGAGGATTCTGCACCCTCAGGTAACAGAGTATACTTACTTCTCCCCATTGCATAATATGTACAGTCGGATAGACGCTTTTTTGATTAGTCACCATTTGCTTACCTGGCATCCTACTACTAATGTGGGTCCCATGATCTGGTCAGATCATGCCCCGGTGTTTCTGACTCTTACGTTTCCTGACTCGGTTCCGAATTTTCAGTCTTGGAAACTTAATGATAATCTATTACGGGATACAGTGTGTGTGTGTCGGCCCTTAAGGACTCGCTTTCCGGTTTTCTCGAGGTCCATGAGCATGACCCTACTCCCTTGCCACTCCAGTGGGAGGCACTGAAATGTGTCATTAGAGGAGTCCTAATACAACACGGGGCACGTTTGAAGCGAGAGAAAGGGGCAACTATTGCGCGTCTCCTGACTCAGATTCGGGATTTGGAATTATGTCATAAACGGATTCCATCTTCACAGGTTTTTGTGGATCTTACTACAGCGAGAGAATCCTTACGCTCCCTCATAGATCAGTCCCATGCTCAGTTCAGGGATCGGATGAGGAAGCACTCCTCCGAATTTGCGGACAAGTGTGGTAGGTCTTTGGCGCGGATATTGCATCCCCGTACACAAGCGTCCTACATCCCTAAAATTCTATCTCCCTCGGGCAGCGAGGTTCATGACCCGGCGGGTATTACTGATTGCTTTAGACATTATTACTCGGCCTTATATAATATTAAAGGTCAATTTCACGATATGCAGGCTGAGGCGTTGCGGGATAAAATCGATCATTATGTGCACAATACTGCGTTGCCGTCTTTGGAGGATGGGGAGGCTTCGGGGCTCAAGGAAGATTTTGTGGAATCAGAAGTGGAGCGTGCTATTGGAGACTCACCCTTGGGCAAGAGTCCAGGGCCCGATGGGTTTAACAACAAATTCTATAAAACATTTAAGGCTCAACTGGCTCTCTTTTTGGCGAAAGTCTTTAATTCTGTGTCTTCCTTGTGTCCCTTTGCGCCCCAGTCCCTCGAGGCTCACATCACCCTTTTACCAAAGCCAGGCAAGGATCCAACATCTTGCGCTAACTTCAGACCCATTTCACTAATTAATGTAGATGTAAAACTTTTCGCGAAGTTGCTTGCCTCTCGTTTGTCGCCGTTGTTGCCTGGCTTGATACTGGATGATCAGGTGGGGTTCGTATGCGGTCGGGAAGCGCGGGATAACACTAACAAAACACTCCTTTTAACATCATACTGCCAATCCCGTAAGATACCGATGTGCTTACTCTCGGTGGATGCCGAAAAGGCCTTTGACAGAGTGCACTGGGTGTTCCTCCGCAGTGTCCTGGCGCAGGTTGGCCTTGGCACTACTATGGTGGATAGGATAATGGCATTATACCATAGACCTACGGCTCGGGTTCGTGTTAATGGACTTCTATCTGATTCCTTGTCTATTGCTAATGGCACGAGACAGGGGTGCCCACTCTCGCCTCTATTATATGTTCTGGTCATGGAACACCTGGCCGTGGCACTGCGGAGCAACTCTAATGTTAATGGTGTACGTGTTGGATCACAGCATCATAAACTGGCGCTTTATGCAGACGATCTCCTTGTGTACATTACAACTCCCATGATTTCTTTGTCATCTTTGACTGAGGAATTTAAGCGTTTTGGTCATCTAAGTAATTTTAAAGTTAATTACTCTAAATCTGAGGCCTTGAATATATCTCTTGATGCTCCTCTGGCTACCCATCTCGCTCGGGTTTTCCCATTCAAATGGCAAACTACGTCCTTAAAATATCTGGGGGTGCATGTTCCCACGCAACAGGCAGACCTGTTCACCTTGAATTACACGCCTATTCTGCAGCGTACTTTGAAGGAATTGGCAGAGTATGGTGGGAACCGTATGTCATGGTTTGGGCGTATCAACGCGGTCAAAATGGATATTTTGCCCAAATTTTTATACCTCTTCCAGACCGTCCCTATTGTAGTACCATCAGGCTTTTTCAAGACCTTACACAGGGCCATAACTAAATTTGTGTGGGGCTCCTCTAAGCCTCGTATCCGTTTTGCTGTCCTTAGTCGTCCAAAAGTAGATGGGGGCGCGGGTCTTCCAGACTTTAAACGATACCATCAAGCTGCATTGATTATGAGGGTAGTGGATTGGTTCCGCTCGGAAACAGGTAAACAATGGGTGCGCATCGAAAGAGATATGTCTCCTCTTGCATTGTCCTCTCTGCCGTGGTTGACTGTCCTACAGCGCCACATGCTATCTTTGCCTTTCCTCACACATCAGTTTCTTGTAGTCTGGGAGCGAATCTTTGGTGCTGCGGGCCTTGTTCATCGCCGGGTCCTCTGACTCCTCTCTTTGACAACCCCTCCTTCCCTCCGGCGGTGGGTGTTGAAACATTCCTCTGTTGGGAGAGAGGAGAGGGTGGATATCTGGCTGAGACCCTTACTCCTGACTGTGCCATCTTATCAATGAATGCTGTCTCTGAGGCCTGCCCGGGGAGACGATCAACCTGGTGGTCATACTTACAGTTGCGTTCCTATCTTCCTTCCATGGGAGACTGTCTGGTGTTTTTACAGGATAAGACTCCTTTGGAACATTATTTATCTTTATCTACTGCCCCTTCTCATGTCTTGTCCTATTTACATGGGATTCTTCCCATATTCTCTTTCTCTCAACTGTCCTTCACTACTGCATGGGACGAGGAAATGGGGGTTCAACATTCTGAAGAGGAATGGGGTACTTCTTTCTTTTTAGCTCACAAACTACCAACGTCTTGTTTTGCTCAAGAAAAAAACTACAAAATACTCACCCGGTGGTATCGTTGCCCTGCTTTGTTGCATAGGATATTTCCTAATGTGTCTACTGATTGTTGGAGGTGTGGGGAGGCTCCTGGAACCATGTTGCATATTTGGTGGGACTGTCCCAGGATACGTCCCTTCTGGGGAAAGATTTTTGACTTGGGTAACAAGCTCTTTCACACTGAGATCCCGACCTCGGCTTCTATTGGATTTCTCTCCATGGTTCCTGGATCACTCCCACACCTCAAAAGGGGTGTCTTTAGGCATTTCCTGACTGCGGCGAGAACGGTGATACCTCGTCACTGGAAGTCTCATACTGTTCCTTCTTTGACGGAATGGGTAACAGAGGTGAACGGGATTATGAGGATGGAGGAATTGCTGTCCGCTGACAGGGGCAAGTCTGTGCTCTTCGTCCAAACTTGGGCAGTGTGGTCTGGATTCCGGGGTGGTACTGATCTACCTCTCTGGCTGGATGGAAGGTTCTGAGCAATTTCTGTGATCTTACTCCATGCGCTATGTCTGTCTGTGTTTCCCTTTGTTGTCTGGTGTCTTGTGTTGGTGTTATATTATATTTGTGGCACTTATACGTACCAACTCTTACTTCACTGGTCCCCATGTTTATTGCACTATCTTGATGTGAACATGGTATAGTTAGTACCACTGTATTTTGATTCATACTTACTTTAGATGGCTGGGAGGTTACCTCCCATTGATGTTCATGCATTTCATATACTGTTCATATATTGTGAAAATGTGTATTTTGTACCGCGTGCAAATTTTTTTGCCAATGGTGTACAATGTTTTATATGCTGTTATTTATTTTTTTTCAAAATAAAAATCTTGATAAAGAAAAAAAAGATTATACTGACTGTCATTTGCATCGACTAATTAGGAAAATCAGCGAAAAATAACATTTGCATAATAATTTGGAACGCGGTGTATTTCGTCTAAGGTACCTGTGACAATTCAGACAGTGGCGATGGTTTAGGATTGGATGGAACTCTGGCAGCAGGAAGACAACAGGTGTGGTGAAACACGGCGGGTGTAGTAGGCGACACAACACGACTCCAACACTGTACAGCACAGAAACACGGTAGCACAGGATACAGAATACAGGTAGCAGGAACGGGAACACTGGAACTGGAAAACACTCAAGGGACCATTTGCAAAGACAGACACAGGTAGGTAAAAACAACGCTCAGGCAATGAAGGAAGAGGCAGGGTCCTTCTTATACTCCAGGGTGCTCTGGGAGCAATCAGCTCAATCTCACACATGTGTGCGTTCTGGATCTTTAAGGCTGCACTGAGCTCGTGAGCGCACCATAGTGGTCACTGCAGAAAAGGACGGCCACATGTGCTGGCATCTCTGGAGAGAAAGGCGTCGGCAGGATGAAAGGAGTTTGTGGTCAGCGATCACGGATGTTACACCTACTGGTCTGCAATGTCTTCTATGCCCGGGTCGTCACCATGCCGTTTCCCCTGGCCGCCCAGATTACAGAATCATTTGCCGCCACTCTCCTCCTGGTTCTCTGGCACTTCATAGTACGCACACTGACCCCATCTCCCTTAAAGGGCCAGCGTGTGCCAAAATCCACCCATCTTTTCCAGGTACATAAGGTACCTTTCCCCATTGTTCTTTGCCTGAGCAATTAGGTTGCATACTTTAGCTTGCTTGTTGTACTCACCTGTGTTTTCTATTTGGATTATCTGTTACCGACCCTGCCTGAACTTGACCTTGCCTGCCTGCCAGCTGACCTGACCAGGTAGCGACCTTGGAATTCTAGCTGCCAAGTCACACATCTCTGTACAGAGGGTAAAGGGTGAATGCTTTCCCTCAGACTACGCTCCCCAGTTTACCCCTATGCCAAATCTGTTGGCAGCCGAGTGGGTCCACACCACCCTCTGTTATTTCCGTGACAGTCACTAATATCTATGGGCCCCGTGACAATAGGGTTAGTGGTAATAATCCTAATGGAATAGTACATTGGTTCATTCTAATTATCCCTGGTTAATAATTTCCGTGGAAGTCTAGGGTGGTTTATGGTTTTATACCAAAGGCCAATGGTGGCCCCAGATTGTTTATAATTTATTTACTAATATCAATGATGGATTATGGTTAATATCTGAGAACCTAAGCAGTCTAGTGTAGTGAAGGGCCAATGCTTCTACCGTTAATATCCCCTAATACTCCATCAATGTAGATTTTCTTGCACGATCCCATCAACACCTCTCAGTAAATGTCACCCATTTTAAGTTACAATTACAAGTTGCATCAGATGTGTCTGGTAGTTGCTTATTTGCTTTTACCTACTGAAATAACATGTACATTCCATACGAATGGACATATTTGCCCCAAAGAAGATGATAAAAGGGCATTCCATAGTAATGTAAATGTCACAAAGTGTCAGCACATCAAGTGCTAAGACTTTATAATGAACATTGTCTTAAAATTCTGCGTCTGCAAGCAGCTACAACATGTAGTGGGGAGCATTGAGCAGTCAGAGTGGCTGCTGGTGTGTGACCTGGTGCACGTAGAACTGGCTCCAATACAACTCATTAGAGCTAGGCTCGTCCATGCAGCAGCTCACAAGGACAAACTTACAGCTCCCTACTTCCCTGTACATGTTGGACCTGCTTACAGAAGCAGAATAGTATCAGAAGTTTGATGTTTTTTTGCAACACACTGTATATTTACGTTACAGAGCAATCCCTTTGCAATGCTGCCAGTCTTTCTCAACTCCAAACAGTTTTAACATCTGAATCAAAATAGACTTTGGGACAATATTAGAGACTATATTTCATTAATCCCGAAGGACCATTCACCCTTTGTGGATTCAAGACATTTTTACTGTACTTTGTTCGACCTTTTTATATCTATTTATATCATTATGTGTAATCAAAATGTGATATAACTCCCGTAAAATTCATATCAATTCCCATCAAATCCACATCTCCTATGAAAAATTCCAATCTCCAGTTCCCTATGCGCCACACATACACACACAGGACAATTTTTATTAAAAGGCAGTCAACCTTTCAGTAGGGTTTAGGAGTGTGGGAGGAAACCGGTCTGACAGATAGTAGTCTTGCTATAATTCCCCGAAATGGAATTAATTAGTTAATTTAATAACTTTCTCATACAGTCCGTACATGAGGATATACTGTATAAATATAATTAGCTTTTGAGTCTGCTTAAATATCAGAAGGCATATTATGTTCGACTGGTCTTTTGTCTATAGAAGTTTGGCATATGAATCATTGAAATACTACTTAGTAACACTGCTATAATTGTCTTACATAGCCCCAGCCAGAAGTACTGCTCTAACTGCATGAGCACCTTGCGACACCACCATAGTGTTAGGATTGTTACACCCAGAGGAACATCAGTTAGCTCCATTGTGTCATAACATAACGTTTATGTATAATTCACAAGTATGATAGTGTGGGCTAACATAGTTGAAATACTTAAATATATTGTGGGAGCACAATGTATAATCTTTGTTAACCTTCTACATTGTTTTTCGACTTCATAATGAGATTTTGCCATTTTCCGCTACATTGAGAGAAATACATTGAAGCTTTCAACTTTTATGTTTGTACCCTCTAAGGTTGAAGACTTTGCATATGTCTGTTTGCTTATGCCTGAGCTTCATATTGTTGGAATGATATATTATAATATTATATCTTTTTCTTGCATATTATTCTTTGTAACAAGCCATACTTTATATTGGTTAAGTAAAAGGGTTGTTCCAGCTGGACATATTAACATCATAGAGAGGCGGCCGCCTGCTTGGGACAAACCTCTGTTAGCCAGAATGGAGCGCTGTTGGAGAAAACTGCTCTCGTTCGGATGGACTTGGCAAGACCATTAAGCAGCCGCTGCAGAAGATATGTGTTGCAGCTTACTCCACCAATATCAGTTTATCACTTTTTGGTTCTTAAAAGTTGTATTATGTTGAATAGTTTATACCTGAATTAAACAAAAGTTGAGTTTACTGACTGATGGTCAGATGGTTCACATTGGATAAGTTTTAACTGCTAAGGTCTTGTCTACATATGCGTTGGAGGCTGCGTTATGGGCCTCCGTCACAGATCTGGCCGAGACTTACCGGAAACAGTAGCGCCGCATGCTGCGCTTTGTTTCTGTTAAGACCACGGACACCTTGACGTAAAGCCGACGAAACTCATTAAAGTCTGTGGTGCAACGGAATCATCGCTACCGTTTTTTCCTTGTTCTGTTGATCTGACAGAGCAGAACAGAAAGATCTGACGCAGGTGTGAACCCAGGTATTGTCTCACAAAGAACATTTTCCATTGAAACCAGCTTTAGATATGAAGTAATACATTTTAATGCAGATTTGCCAATATTGCAGCTATAATAATCATTACTGAACATTCACAGAAACAAAGAAAAATGAATAATGTGCAGTGGCATTGCTAGTGTCTTAAAAAATCCTGTTAAAGAGAGGCCCTATACACAGTGCCTAACAGCTGCCTTCTCAATAGTGCCTGCCAAAAGGCCCTCATTAACAGTGCCTTTTAGCTGCCTCCTCAATAGTTACTGCCAGAAAGTCCCCCCATCGACAGTGCCTGCTTTAGAGTTTCCCCCATAAAGCGTTCCTGCAATAGAGTTCCCCCCCATAAAACACTGTTTAAAAAGAGCGCCTCATAGACTGTGCTTGTGCAATGATCATACAGGGCAGGTGTGGAAAGAGTGGTAAAGTAAGGCGCGGACACAAGTGGCTTTAGAATGTAGGAAAATACTTTACTAAACATGGCCGCATATGGGAAGACGGCCACAAGGGAAATTAGACTCACTTCTTCTCAATACGAGAGGCATGTATCTTAAATATTACAAAAACAGTCTCTGTACAGGCTCGCGAGTGGCAGTGATGGTTCTGCTCAGATTAGAGCGTTACATTAGAGACTTTGTCTCCTTCCTGATGCAGGAGTATTTCAGTTCTCTTAAGCCCAGTCCAGCAGCCCCTCTCTTTGCAATATGTCTGTATTATGGCACCATATATTCCTGGCAGCCTGGGATTTAGCACTTCTCAGCTACCATTTTATATTACCTCTGGCTCCACACAGTGTGGAGAACGCAGCATCCCTACGCCTATGTTCTCCCACACCAGCATGGCAAAATGGACACATTCTTCCCCACCCATCATGACGTTGAGGCACAATTCTCCAGCACCATGCTGGACAGGGCACGACTAACCACAGATCGATAATATGGAACCGCCAGAGCCCCTATCATGCAGTAAAACAAAATATAACAATAATAAATTAAATTTACCCTACGCCACAGCATTGCACCTGTGACGAAGGGCAAAAACACATATAAGGCACAGTTGCCATTTGTCACTTGAGTGTGCATAAAGCAGTTTTTACAACCTATGGAAAAGTAGCAACAGTTCTTTTCAATCTCCGAAGAGAGGGGGGTTTTTTCCTCACTTTACATCTCCACCGGTCTATAATAGGTGCTGTCTTCTTCACTAGACAACCGAATCACAGGTTACCTGAAAATATCGCAACAGAAAAATAGTCATAGTCTCTATATTAAGTAAAGCATCAGAATTATCAGAACTCCTTAGTTCCAGTGTTCAGGTTCACCAACCTGAAGGCGAACCAGTTTGTTTTTCCTAAGGTGCTTTGGCGGGGGCCGCAGCATTGACGTTCCATGGTTGTGGGTCAAAAAACTATACGGCCCGTAGGAGGTTAGTCGGGCTGTTTCTGACCTAAACACTGGTACCGCTGCATGAGCGCAGTTCACAAATGCTTTCTGCATCAGTCCAGGAGGGGGAGAGGTTTTAAAACAACCCTTTGGGAATTGACAAGAGGTTCATGCACTGGAATAGGAGCTGGCATCCAGGTTGCTTACAGGTTTACAGGGTCAGGTTTCCGGACAGCACCCGCAGCTTGAGATTTAACACTCCTCAGATGTCTGTGGCATCTGGTGACAGACTTGCCACTTCTCAATACTCTCACACAGGGCCGCCATCAGGGGGGTATTAGGGGTAGTGGTGTGAGGGGCCCGGCCAAACCTAATTGAAAGGGGGGCCCGGCAACTGCCTCGACATTCTTTTGGTAGGAAAAAACGGGCCCCTGCAATGGGGCCCGTTTTTTTCACCAAAAGAATGTCGTGAGCTGCTGCTGCTGCGGGCCCCCTCCCCTCGTCATGGGGGGCCGTCAAACCGTCCGCCCGCGCGCGCGCACCCGATCGCGCGCACAAGGAAACTCCCGCGCGTGCGCACTCGCGAGCGCGCATCCACGAACGCCCGCACTGGAGACCGCCCCCGCGCGCACCCGCGATCGACCGCGCCCGCACCCGCGAACGAAGCGCGCGCAGCCGCGGACACACATGGACAAAACTTACCTGGAGCCTGGCTGGAGGTGAAGGACTGGACGTCTGGACCGAAGACCTCCCCTGGAAGACATCGCCGGAAGAGGACTGGAGTGGGAGCAGCTCTTCTGACACAGTGAGTAAATTATCTCAAAGTGCTGTTTATGTATGGCCCTGTTCACACAGTATTTTGCAGGCAAAAAAAAATCTGCCTCAAAATTCCTTAAAGAATTTTGAGGCAGATTTTGACCTGCCCACACTATCTTGCCGCGTTTTTTTGCTGCGTTTTTTGCTCGCGGCGATTGAGGACAGCAGACAAAAAACGCAGCGAAAAATGCATTTTCTGCCTCCCATTGATTTCGATGGGAGGTCAGAGGCAGAACCGCGGCAAGAAAGGACGTGCTGCTTTTTCTTTTTTCCGCGACTGGCTCCCATTGATTTCAGATTAAATCAATGGGAGGCGGTTTTGGAAGTTTTTTGGTGCCGATTCTGACGCAGTGTCCGAGTCAATATCAAGGCCCAAAAACTCTGCGAACTGGGCCTTATTGTTAGGGCTTATTCAGACGAGCGTGTAATACGTCCGTGCAATGTGTGTGATTTTCAGGCGCCTCGCACGGACCTATGTTACTCTATGGGGCCGTGCGGACTGTCAGTGATTTTCATGCAGCGTGTGTCCGTGTGTCCGCTGCGTAAAACTCACGACATGTCCGATATTGGTGCATTGTTCGCGCATCACGCACCCATTGAAGTCAATGGGTGCGTGAAAATAACGCCCAGCACTTCCGCAGCCGTATAAACTATGAATGAAAACAGAAAAGCACCACGTACTACAAACATACAAACAGAGTGTCATAATGATGGCGGCTGCGGGAAAATCACGCAGCCGCGCATCATACGCTGCTGACACACGGAGCTGTTATGGACCTTTTGCATGCGCAAAACGCCACGTTTTTTGCGCGTGCAAAAAGCACACGCTTGTGTGAATCCGGCCTTAGGGTAGGAACACACTAGGCATGAACACTGCAGATTTTATGCAACACATTTTATTGTGGAAAATCCGCAGCGTATTACAGTCGCAGCAGAGTGGGTGAGATTAGAACAAATCTCATCCACATGCTGCAAAAATAATGGACCTGCAGTGTGACTTTGGCTTTTTAAGCCGCAGCGTGTCAATGTATTCTGTGGAATCGCTGCTCCTCTGTTGCGGAAATGCTGCGGTTCTGCCGCAAAAATCACACAAGAGAAGAAAAAAAAGGTACTTTTTTAAATTGATAAAGTTTAGACTTGCCCCGGCCGTAGTCCTGGTGACGCGATCCTCTATTCTTAGCGCAGCCCCGCCTCCTGTCATGACGTTTCATCCCATGTGACTGCTGCAGCGGTCACATGGTCTACAGCGTCATCCCAGGAGGCGGGGCTACGTTCAGAAGAGAGAGATGCGTCACCAGGACTACGGCCGGGGCAAGTCTAAACTTTTTTTTCCCTGCAGGATTCCCGCAGCGGACACGCCTTACGAAACCTGCGCCACTATTTGGTGCGGTTTTGCTTGCAGAATTCCCTGCGGCTACCGGGGCGGATAAGCTGTGGAGTTTTACTCAGCATATCCGCCTAGTGTGTTCCTTATGATGTCGCTCCTGGAGCTGCTGCCGGTCTCTAAATAGGCAGTTGGTCCAGTAGAATTTGGAATTATTTTTTTTTGTGAACCAGCTTAAAAAAATACAAAACTTTTGTGTTAGGGCCTGTTCACATCACTGTTCGCTTCCGTTCCGGGGTTCCGTCTGAGGTTTCCGTCGGGTAAACCCCGCAACGGAAAGTGAAAGTGATAGCACAGCTTCCGTTTCCATCACCATTAGCGCAGTCGACTGCGCTATTGATTCCGTCCGAAAACCAGCCGGAATGGTGACGAACCACCGCTCCGGGGTTCCGTCTGAGGTTTCTGTCGGGTGAACCCCGCAACGGAAAGTGAAAGTGACAGCAGAGCTTCCGTTTCAGTCACCATTGATCTCAATGGTGACGGAAACATCGCTAATGGTTTCCGTTCGTCACCATTCCGACTGCGCTAATGGTGATGGAAACGGAAGCTGTGCTATCACTTTCACTTTCCGTTGCGGGGTTCACCCGACAGAAACCTCAGAAGGAACCCCAGAGCGGAAGCGAACAGTGATGTGAACAGGCCCTAACACAAAAGTTTTGTATTTTTTTAAGCTGGTTCACAAAAAAAAATAATTCCAAATTCTACTGGACCAACTGCCTATTTAGAGACCGGCAGCAGCTCCAGGAGCGACATCATAAGGGACACACTAGGTGGATATGCTGAGTAAAACTCCACAGCTTATCCGCCCCGGTAGCCGCAGGGAATTCCGCCAGCAAAACCGCACCAAATAGTGGCGCAGGTTTCGTGAGGCATGTCCGCTGCAGGAATCCTGCAGGGAAAAAAAAGTTTAGACTTGCCCCAGCCGTAGTCCTGGTGACGCATCTCTCTCTTCTGATGTTAGACAAGTTTTATTTTAAATTTATTGTTACTTCATGTAATAGATATTAAATGTGCATGCAGGGTTCTCAGAAAATGCTTTAGCTAACAAAAGGTTAAATATGTTATATTCTTAAGTGTGTAAGTCGGTTGGATTTCTTAATAAAGATTGCAATCTCCAGAGGAAGTCCAACTGACCTAATCTCATTTTGAGGTGTAAGACATTTCATATGACAGGAAAGCCACAAACGGTTTTCATTTGGTATATGTGTATATAAACCTATGCTTATGTAATGAAGGCAGACAACTGCTGATTTCGACTTGTCTCCTCATCGATGAGAATAAAACTCTTATTGGGATGAAAACTTGAATCATTATTGATAAGTATGGAAAATTCTTCTAACATCTTGGTCCTTCGAAGCCGGAAACCAATATTTCCAGACCCTCGTCCACCCGAGGACTGTACACCGTGCACGGGGTGAGTCATCAAAATACTCACTTAATTCAAAGACCTCCGGTTAAATTACCGTTAAAAAGAGGCCAGTCAGACGGAGGGACGAGGTGTGGAATGACGGTTTTTAAAAGAACATAGTAAGGAGAATTGAGGATTCGAGTTTTCATCTGAATAACGGTAATATAATTTTGTATATATGTGTTTTTATTATTTTTCATATTTAGATGTTATAAGGTTATGTGATAAAAAAAAACAAAAAAAAAAGATAACGTAAAAAACCTGAGTTGGAACTTAGGTACTAAGACTGGGTCTTAGTTATATTAAGCAGAGGTCTTAATATAAAAACCTGGGAATAACGGTTCTCGAGGTTAGTAGTCCATAGCCTATGTGAGAAGGCTACAGGTAATAAATAACTCCGTGCAGCACGTAAAAGATAAAGTACTTGGAGATTTGGAGGATCTCCTATAGATTATAGAGTATTATGATTATTTCTTAGAGTATTATGATTATTTCTTAGAGTATTATGATTATTGCTTATAGAGTATTAGGATTGTTTGTTTTATAAAGTTTAAGATTGTGACTAAAAGTATTGAATGATTGAGATAAACTAAATCCAAAGTTAAAGAAAGATAAAGACTTTCAAACTGTGGTGTAAAGACACATCCAGGACATCTGCTGCTGGTCTGACCAGCCTCTTATTGTCTCTGGACGCCCCTGACACCAGAAGTTTTAAGGTAATCAAGTATTTCTTTGGTGCAGTTGAAAGAAATGGTTGTTCTAGATGAAACATATATGAGACTCCTTGACTGTGAAGAATGAATGTATGAGGGTTAAATAAATAAAACCCTGTGTGTATAAGGGAGTCCAATTAGGAATGGTCCTTTGTAAAATTGTTACAAGGACAAATCAGTAGGAAAAATACTGTAAAACACCCAGGAACATGAAGTATATGACTGATCAGCATAATACTTGTAAATATTGTTGTGTTTTGTGTGTATACTGTGAAACTTTGGTGAAAATACCTTGTGGTGAAGATATACGAGGTATACAGAAATATAGAATATGATAGTAGGTTTTGTTATTCATATCGAATTTGTCTGTTTGTTAATCGTTAATCATGTGTCTTGTCTAAATGTGGTAAAAGTGAGAGTTGAGACAGTCTTTCACATTTCCTCGTCGTGGTCACCTTGGGTGAGCGACATTACTGTCTTGGGACTGTGTTTTGGTAAGCAGCTCTAGGCGTGTAGAGTGCAGCGAGTCCTACAGTCCAGGGAGAAGAACGTTTTGGTGCAGCAAACACTGTTATTCAATATTCCCAACTGACCATCAAAATTCTACAAGACTCTTTGAATGAGATCAAATTAGAGTCAGATCATAGAACCGAGAACAAATAGAATAAAGGGATAAATTAATATTAGTAAGTCAAATTGTCACGTAGCAAAAAAGTGGATTAACATCTATTGAAAATATTAGAAAAGAACAAAGGCACACCAGATTGTTTTAGAATGTTTTATTCTGATTGTATGTTTGGATTAATCAGGCTATTTCTACTGGAGGTTCCAGAATAGTCAAAATAATTGATAAAGGATACAAAGTTAATCAAATCTTTTCATATTAAAAGTGCTCGTAAGACTCCTATTCTAGAAAAAAGAAAATAAACTATTTAGGTGTCCATTAAATAGAGAGATAGACATATACTAAAATTGCTAAATTAGATTTCCTTTCAAAAGGACACTGCTTGTAACATGTGGAACGTATCAGGAACAGCTTCAACATGTTTGTGTTAAAAAGTATTAAAATATTCCTTTAGAAGGGGATGTTAAGTATATGCACAAATTAGATGTGGTGAATGTAAAATGATGATGATGATGATGATGATAAGGGTGTGGCAAATTTGGATTTAAAAGGAATTTGAGGGTAATTGAATGTTCTAAGTTAGTGAAGGAAAAAGAGAAGTGTGGTTTTGATTGTGTAAGACGACGGTTGGAAGAATCTCACAAAGGGGAACAAGGTAGAAGGTTGACAGAATGTTAAAATGATAAGGAATGTTAAAGAAGGTTGTTTATATAGTTCAAGATGAAAAACTTTCATAGAACAAAATGCTGGCTGGTTGAAAGACCATGAAATGATCGGAAAAGCAGAACTATAGAAGAGTGTGTCAATAAATGTTGATATGTATAGCATGTGCATAAAATAATAGCATTCAATAATAGTGACTGTAGTAGTGATAAAGAGTAATACAGATAGGTACATTGCAATGAGTAAGGTGGATGAGAACGAGAAGTCTGATGTAGACGTGTATACAGGGTGTGTCCCCGTGTATACAGGGTGTTTGTTGCAGACTAGTCTGAGGAGGAAATGAAATTGTGTACTGTTTGATGTGAGATGTTTTTCTCAATCCAGATTAAGAACTGAATTAATTGAATTTCAAATTATTATTATTATATGTAAAATTAGTGTGTAAAAAGTCCTAGAACATTGAACTAAAGTACAAGATTGTGTAAATAGACTGACTTTAAGTAATTAATTAAAGTTAGCTGTATAAAATCAGATTTTAAAGTTATAAATACAGTTTCCTTAAATCTACAAACTTGCAAATGATAATGTCTTGGTTGATATGGAACATGAGTCTGATTGTCACAGTTTAATGTAACTTGACGCCCAAGGGTTACCCGGTGTCACTGATGTACCTCTGACTAACTATGATGTTCAGTATTTTGTAGACGGATCCAGATACTGGAATGAGCTGACAGGACATTTCACCCCTGGGTATGCAGTAGTCCAGGAAGGTAAGACAGTGCTGCAAAAGTCACTGCCCTCCAGCAGTTCTGCCCAGGAAGCAGAACTCATGGCACTCGCAGAAGCATGTAAATTGGGCACAGGTAAAAGGGTGAACGTCTATATAGACTCGAGGTACACCTTTGGAGTCTCACACGATTATGACACAATATGGCGAGTAAGAGGCTTTCTGACTGCAGCAGGCAAACCAATACAACACTGGTTTGCACCTGGATTTCAGAACGCAGCTGCTCAACATGTAGAGGGTTGCCTGACATGCGTCAGACACAACCCCGGAAAAATGATAAAAACACCCAGTAAGCGCACGCCTTGCCTTGATTACCTCTTCCAGCGACTGCAGGTGGACTACATACAGCTACCCGAGGTGGGTGTATATGAATATGTCCTTGTATGTACTGACGTGTTTTCAAATTGACCTGAGGCATGGCCAGTAACCAAAAAAACATAGCTAAAAACACTGCTAGGAAAATACTCAGTGAAGTAGTATGCCGATATGGGGTCCTGAAGTAATCGAGAGTGACAGAAGAACCCACTTCATAGGAGAAGTATTAGGGCATATACTTACTAGCCTCGGCATCACACAGGCATTCCATACACCATATTACCCAAGAAGGTAAACATCTAGATGAAGGAAGAAAGTCAGCAATACTCCAAGCACCGAAACCTCTGACAAAAAGACAAATGATGTCCTTTTTGGGTATGACTAACTTCTGCAGGAGTTGGATATGCTGATATTACAGGACCATTGATGTCTTTGATTTATGAAGAGGCATTTTTTTTCAGATAAAACAGGTTCTTGTAGGATCTTCAGTGCTTGGACTAACTGATTATTTAATAAAAACAACAAAGAATTTTTTTTTAATTCAAACTGTTGATTGTAAAAATGGATACATGACTTCAGTGCTAACACAGGAGTGTGGGGGAAAGGATAGACCTCTAGCTTACTACTCATCAAAACTCGACCCTGTAGCTAGAGCTACCTCCATGTGTTCAATCAGTTGTAGCCGCCACAGATGCTATAAGAGCTTCCATCACATTAGTGTTATTTATGATAGAAAGATGTACCACTTTAAATTTTTCGACCTTGATGTCTACTGCGGAGGATGGTGAACCACTTGATTGCCGATCCTCCATAGCAGAAAGAGTGTTACCAAGATCAAATCTTAAAGATATTCCACTACTAGATAGTGATCTCATACTGTTTGTAGATGGATCTTGTAAGAACAAATACATCCTACCCAGCAACTTATTCAGATGTGCAGTTATATTGAGCCATGGGACAAGCCATGTCTCAACAGGGGGGATGGTAGAGATCATATATAAAGTGTTCACGGCATATGGCTTTACTAACTACTCTAAAAAAAAAATTCGTTTAACTTGTTTAACATGCGACAAATATAATTCACAGGGGAATGTAAAACCAAAAAGAGAACAGTTCCCAAATCCACAATATCCATTCTAACACATTTGTATGGATTTCATTGAAGTTGTTTTTACTTCCTAAGATATTATGTATATGTATAAGGGTGTTGATTTGAAAAAATTTGGCTTGAGACACTTGTCAGATAAACTATCTGTGAATATTATGGTATCTATGGTATCTGTGAATATTTCTGTGAGTAGATGTTACAGGTAATAAGCTCAGATTAAGGTACAAATCCTGCTGAAAAGGGTAACAACAAGTGTGACATAAAATGTACCCAGTAACTACATATTATCTATGTGCCCTGTCCAGAGGGACAGAGAAGTTTTTCTTATAAAGGTGTTTGTTTGATTTGATGTACAAGACTTGTCAATGAACTGATGAGACCCAAACATGAGAGGTGATAGCATGAGATTGGTGATAGAATTATTTTCTTAGTTGAGACCCTATTGTTTATATTGTCTGAGGTTTATATTTAGAATGTATGTAAATATGTCACGGTATTGTGAATAACAACTTGAGGTGTTTTATGTGGAGTTATGAGGTGAAGGTCACTGGTTGTTGTCACTCATATGTAAGAAGTACATGTCAGCAATGAGAGCCCGGAGGTTATGTGACCTGGGTGTCTTTAGGTTTGAGAAAGATGCTGCCCACGACCGGTTATATCTGCAGGGGTAAAAGTCCCATTAGGACAGTAAGTGACAGTGCGACAATTATGACCAATATGTACCGTGGAGGAGAAGTTTGGATTATTGAAAATGTTAGTAGGTTTAGCAGTAAAGAATGCTCATAATGTAGAGAAAGTGGCCGACAGATTGGACACTGCTCCCTTGGCATTTGCCAAGTAGTTGGCTCAACCTGTTGCCACTGTATAGACCTTTTTGGCCTTATGCAGGATAGAGCAAACTAAGAAAATAAAGTCCGTAAGGGGGATAAGCCCTATTTTAAGTACCTGGCTTGGGTACAAAATGTCCTAAAATAAACAAAAGGTGGGAAAAATGACGGTGATTAAAATAATGTTTAGATTAATTTATTTTGTGCAGCAGCCATCTTGTCTGGAGACCCCATCTTGTTCTTATGTAGTGAATAAGAAAGATATTGTTTCTTTAAGACAAGTATATTAATGCTGATTTCGCATGTTATTAAAATAGTTATTTTTGACATTAGTTCTTATGCGAAACCCAAAGGGAAGAAATATTGTTTAGTGATTATTGATGTATTCACCAAATGGGTAGACTATTTGTAATACCGCAGTTACATCCATTCTCTAGGATGGATGAAGAGTTTGATTTTACACTTGTTGAATTTCTGGCAAAAATGCTAACCAACAAGGAAGTTTCTATCTCTAATTGTATTCCAGGTGTACCTATACCTGAACCTGAACCTGTGAAGCCAGGAAATTGGATATTATTTTCATTGAAAAAGATCATATCAGGTTCTGCTTACCACACCTACGGCCGTACAGATAGCCGAATGTACCTCTAGGATACACTTATCACACTGTAAGGTAGTTAGGAAATTGCCACTATCCTCCTAGGCTATAAAAGACTGATTACAAAGGGTGGTCATTTGTTAGAAGTGACTGGTCTCAAACTTCAGCGAAGAAAACATCCAGAGCCTGGGAGGAGACAGGGCAAAATGTTATTAGTTATTCTAGGTATTCTATGGGGGTCCAAGGTGTGTCAACCAAAGGTATGGGATCCCTGGGACACAGGGTCAGAGTATGATTTCTTAAAGACTTAGCTTGGAGAGTTAAATATTTTAATTTCACTGAAGGTGAGACTGCAATGTATGAAATAGATTTCCGCGCTGTGTTATAGATCAATGCAAGGATAGAAACATAGCTTACAAACTAGCGCATATTCAGATAAATACATTTGTACTATCTATGTAAATACCCTAATAAAAAGGATAAGGGACTATATGATATAGGAATTGATGTTTCAGGTACTGGCCTATAGGGCATGTCTTGCAACTGAAAGTTTTTTTAGTTCCAAAGATAGACCTACCCTCTAAAGTTTATCTGGCCAACTTCACTTATGAAGATAAATTGACATTAGAAACAGGTTACAGTGATAAACATGAATGGTTAGTCTGGATGAGATACACTGCAATCCAAAATAATAGAACTAACTGTATCGCTTGTGCAAAAGTCAGGCCTCATCTGGCTACTATATCTTTAATGCTATCAGATAAGGAGAACCCACAATGTCTGCAATGCGTGTTATCTTTATATAATGCATCATATAATCCAGGTGATGTAAGACATTCTCTTTATTGTACCCACCTGTGGGGAGAGATGAAATCCCTCCCTTAGTAGTTGCTTACCCAGGAAACTACACCTGCTTTCTGAGGAATGGGCAAGGTAAGAAAGTAGGGAACCTCACTGAACAATTTTGTGACCGATAATGGTAATTACTCCTCTAATTGGTTTACCAACCAGACAAGGGCAAGGACTGATCTCTGGTGGCTTTGTGGAGAAAGGAAGGCCAAATGGCAGGGAAGCTGTACTCTGGTTCAGATTCTGATGCCATTCGACTTGTTTTTAGCACCAGAGTTTCAGAGAAGGAGAAAACGCCCTGGAGACTATCTGAATCGCTATAAGCGGTAGATCCCTGGAAGTTCCTTTGACCATAGAATATACATAGATGAAGTACGAGTACCCTACGGGGGGCCAAATGAGTTTAAGGCCCAAAATCAGATTGCATCAGGCTGCGAGTCTGTACTTTTCTGGTGGTCTACGATAAATAAGAATGTCGACTGGATTAATTATATTTATTACAATCAACAAAGATTTGTTAATTTTACCAGAGATGCAATAAAGGGCATTGCAGATCAGTTGGGACCTATATCTTTAATGACATGGCAAAATAGAATAACCCTGGATATGTTACTAGCAGAGAAAGGGGGTGTCTGCAAAATGTTTGTATCTTCTGTTGTACTTTTATTACCAATAATACAGCTCCTGATGGCAGTATTACCAAGGCAATGGAAGGACTCAATTCACTGTCCGAAGAGCTTGCAGGAAAACTCCAGAATAAATGACATCTTCACCTCATGGAGTGAGGGGTAGTTTGGAAAATGGACTGGCCTGGTAACATCTGTACTCATGACCATTGCCGTTGTTGCCAGTATATTGACTGTTTGTCGATGCGACACTCTGCATAAGAGGATTGATCCAAAGATTAATTGAGACCTCAGTAACAAAGACAATGTGCCAAGAGATTCAAAAGAAGAGAACCTGTCCTGGATAATCTTACAGAACATGTCTACATAAATTTATAAGAGGAGGGAATGTTAGACAAGTTTTATTTTAAATTTATTGTTACTTCATGTAATAGATATTAAATGTGCATGCAGGGTTCTCAGAAAATGCTTTAGCTAACAAAAGGTTAAATATGTTATATTCTTAAGTGTGTAAGTCGGTTGGATTTCTTAATAAAGATTGCAATCTCCAGAGGAAGTCCAACTGACCTAATCTCATTTTGAGGTGTAAGACATTTCATATGACAGGAAAGCCACAAACGGTTTTCATTTGGTATATGTGTATATAAACCTATGCTTATGTAATGAAGGCAGACAACTGCTGATTTCGACTTGTCTCCTCATCGATGAGAATAAAACTCTTATTGGGATGAAAACTTGAATCATTATTGATAAGTATGGAAAATTCTTCTAACATCTGAACGTAGCCCCGCCTCCTGGGATGACGCTGTAGACCATGTGACCGCTGCAGCAGTCACATGGGATGAAACATCATGACAGGAGGCGGGGCTGCGCTAAGAATAGAGGATCGCGTCACCATGACTACGGCCGGGGCAAGTCTAAACTTTTTTTATAAATTTAAAAAAGTGCCTTTTTTTTTTTTCTCATGTGTGATTTTTGCGGCAGAACCGCAGCATTTCCGCAACAGAGGAGCGGCGATTCCACAGAATATACATTGACATGCGACTTAAAAAGCCAAAAAGTCACACTGCAGGTCCATTATTTTTGCAGCGTGCGGATGAGATTTGTTCATATCTCATCCATTCTGCTGCGACTGTAATACGCTGCGGATTTTCCACAATAAAATGTGTTGCATAAAATCCGCAGTGTTCATGCCTAGTGTGTTCCTACCCTAAGGCCGGATTCACACGAGCGTGTGCTTTTTGCGCGCGCAAAAACGTGGCGTTTTGCGCTTGCAAAAGGTCCATAACAGCTCCGTGTGTCAGCAGCGTATGATGCGCGGCTGCGTGATTTTCCCGCAGCCGCCATCATTATGACACTCTGTTTGTATGTTTGTAGCACGCGGTGCTTTTCTGTTTTCATTCATAGTTTATACGGCTGCGGAAGTGCTGGGCGTGATTTTCACGCACCCATTGACTTCAATAGGTGCGTGATGCTCGAACAATGCACAAATATCGGACATGTCGTGAGTTTTACGCAGCGGACTCGCGCTGCGTGAAAATCACTGACAGTCTGCACGGCCCCATAGAGTAACATAGGTCCGTGCGTGGCGTGTGAAAATCACACACGTTTCACGGACGTATTACACGTTCGTCTGAATAAGCCCTAACAATAAGGCCCAGTTCACAGAGTTTTTGGGCCTTGATATTGACTCGGACACTGCGTCAGAATCAGCACCAAACAACTTCCAAAACCGCCTCCCATTGATTTAATCTGAAATCAATGGGAGCCAGTCGCGGAAAAAAGAAAAAGCAGCACGTCCTTTCTTGCCGCGGTTCCACCTCTGATCTCCCATCTAAATCAATGGGAGGCAGAAAATGCATTTTTCCCTGCGTTTTCTGTCTGCTGTCCTCAATCGCCGCAGGCAAAAAACGCGGCAAGATAGTGTGGGCAGGTCAAAATCTGCCTCAAAATTCGGTGCGCGGTTCCAGGCGGTCGCCGGTGCGCATGCGCGGGAGTTTGCGGGTGCGCGTGATCGGTCGCACGGGCGGCGGTGTTTGACGGCCCCCATGCTACCCAGGGCCGCCATCAGGGGGGGTGTTAGGGGTACTGATGTGAGAGGCCCGGCCAAAGCTCATGACATTCTTTTGGTGAAAAAAACGGGCCCCATTGCAGGGGCCTGTTTTTTTTCTACCAAAGGCAAGTCGCGGCAGTTTGCCGGGCCCCCCTTTCAATTAGGTTTGGCTGGGCCTCTCACATCAGTACCCCTAATACCCCCCCTGATGGCGGCCCTGGGTAGCATGATATAGTACTGGACGGAGTACCGTTAACAGGCGGTGCCACGGTAGGGGGGCCCAGAAAATGTAGCTGTAGGGGGCCCTGAAATTCCTGATGGCGGCCCTGCTCTCACACTCCCTGTCGTGGCAATCCAGACACTGCAGTCTACACAGAACCGACTTCTGTCCCTTAGCAGCCATCACCACGCTACTCACTACCTCTTTCAAGTAAAAATTCCCCATTTATATTACCTCTGCCTCCACCCTGGATTGAGAGCATGGCTTGGCACACAAACACACACACACACACACACACACACTGGCATGGCACACTGGCCATCTTCTTGCCCACCATCATGAAGTCTAAGGCACAATTCCCCAGCACCCTGCTGGACAGGGCACGACCAAACACAGATCTGTAAGCCAAGTGGAAAATCCAAGCAGGTTTTAGTCACAAAATGAGGACAAGAAACCCAGGTTAAACAATAATAGTACCTTTTACTGGGCCTGGAATCTCCACAAAAGGGCCACAAAGGTTGCAAATGCTTCTCCAACCGAGAGGCACCATCACTTTAAACGTTGCACAAAATATGATAATAATCTGTGGAAATGGCGGGCAATAGTGGCTCACTCACTTTTCTTTCTCTTGTGAACAGAGCTTGGGCTCCTGCCTGATGCGATGGTACCTGTAATCCAGGGACCATTCTCTCCAGGCCTTCTTTCAATCTTTATATCACATGGGAAGACCCAAGGCAACTTGTGAGTAGGCACTCTGTAACTCCACCAGCCACATCCACAGACCCACTCTGGCTTCAGGGCCACTCCTGCTGCTCTATAAGCTGCAGATTGTGGACTGGACAATGTTAGGCAGGAACAGCGCCGTTTATCAATTAAGCACTGCCCCCAGCGTGAGGTACACAGCATATCCACACTGGTTGCATCCTGACCGCTGTAAAAGCACAGGATAATCTACACAAAGATCTGGGTTGTTTCAGAGCCAGTAAACTATTAGTGTTGCCTGCAAACAAAGTGAATGAGAATAAAGTATGTACACATATATTATTAACAAGCGCAACATATCTACATTTATTCCTCAGGATCTACACCTATGAATAAAGCAGTTAAGGCAATAGTCATCAATACTCCCAAAGAAACAATAGCACGTTTTCTTGGGAGATGGGGCTCCTCCAGCCGCTCCACACCTAGGAAGAGAGAGGGAGCCCCTTACCACACCTTACAGATCAATAAGGGAGAAACATCACATTTCCTATAACTTTCTTATAACTCTTTTAGTGTTCTTTGACTTGAGCCCTTTCACTTGTTCTCTATGTAAATCTTTTGTCCTCTACTTCAATATTAAAAAAGAAGAAAGGGCGTTCTCCCCAAAAAAATGTGCTGAAATATGTAGCTCAAGCTAATTGTTATGACACCTCTCTGTCATTTGATACAAGGGTTAATCACGGATATAAATAATGAACAGGTACACACAAAGTTCCTGAAGGAGTAGCCTGTCTCCTCCTTGCATCAATACACCACTCCACCTATGGCCTCCAGGTAAAAGGAGGGGAAAATGTGAATCCAAACACATACACACCCAATGCTTTTGCAACATTATATGACAATTTTAAATACATCAGGGTTATACTTAGGTCACAGAAATGAAATACCTTAAAGAACCTTTGAGCTGACAGGAGAATTTTTCAGATATGACAGAACAAGTTCTCTGCACTAAGGGTTATAAACATCTTGAAGTTTCCTTAAGCAGTTCTTTTAATAGAATTGGTACATTTTAAGATGTAACCTTGTTTAAGAAAATCATCATATAAAAACTTGACACATTTTTACTAAGGGCCGAATATTATTTGCATTTTCCAGAATTTTAAACGTTGGCATTTAGATCATCATCTTAAAATTTCGTTGACGAAACGCTAATAATCTGACACATTTAGTTCTGTAAACAAATACCAGTCAATGGCTGCTTTTACTGCACCCTCTAGAACAGAGGTCCCCAACTTTTTGTACTTTGTGCGTCACATTGAACTCTAAATAATGGTCGAGAGCCACATTCAACTCATAAATGGTATAGAGACATAGTAAATATGGAGAAACAAGAAAGCACAAAATTACATTAATTCACATATAAATATTTCAGTGTGAAATTTGGCACTTGTGTTGGCAAGTTAGGGTGCTTTAAGCTTTCAGTCGCTATCTCTTCATCCACAGATTGGTTGCATGTACATAGTAAATTGGTACATACCAAAGAAAATAGTATATATCAGCAGCACTGGGCGGAAAGATATAGGTTGGGTGCCAGCCTCTTAGGTCACAGTCCAATGACCCTTCAATATAAGTAAAAGGAAAGTGAAGCAGCACTACCAAATTTGTGAAAAAAATGATCCGTTTATTTGGAATAAACGGATAATTTTTTTCACAAATTTGGTAGTGCTGCCTCACTTTCCTTTTACTTACAAAAGAAATTAGGTATTATTCCATCCTAATTGGCACTGAGTTTGTGGGGGGATTAGGATATGTCTGTAATATTGTCAATTTAGATGTCATATTGTAGCCATTGCCTTTGGTCATAACTCAGGGCTCCTACCGCGAGCCACAAAATTAGGAGATGCAAGCCATATGTGGCTCTGAAGCCACTGCTGTAAAGGTTGATAGTATTAGAACTTTGCACAAAACATTCTGTCTTTGTTGGTTCTTTCATAGAATGGTACTGTATGTCCGAGTGGACCGTACTCAAAATTCCTACTATATTGAATCATTTATATGTGAAATAAATGTCTAAGCGTTCGCCACATGTAAAATACTTTTACTCATTATGACTCATTTCTTCTCATAAAGAGACTTAGGACATCTGAGTTTCTCCATGGAAGCATACGGTTAAGACCAATGGTTTCATACTATGTCTCTTGTTGGATGTCGTCTTGTCGACTGGAAAAAAGAACAGATTCCCTCTACCAGTTATTGCATGCTAAAAATTGACAATTTATTCTGCAAGCCTAGGAAAGGTAAACATCCCTACCTCAAAGTTAAACAGATACATCCAGAAGCAAAGCTTCTCCGAACCAGTTTAATGTTCCCAGAGTCAATATTAATCTTTTCAGCATGATCCAGCAATATCTGCAGGCAGTTATAGATAATGGTTCTTTGGGCCAATAATGGAAAATTATTCTAAGGACCTTGGGGACGTTGAAATCTAAGATGAGAAATAGTTGGGAGACCACCATACACATTAGATAGTAAACCTATCCTGCTGAAATCGGCGGGTATGGCTAACATTTATTCAATTTGTATGACTAGCAGGTTGTAAGCTTAAATAAAATTGTAGGCCTGTAATACTATGCTCTTCCGCTACAAATTCTAATGATCATGAGTATTGCAATACTGTTGAACAATGAGGAATCTTATGTTGTTCATATGAAAAACCAAGTTGGGCAAGTCAGAGGGAAATGGTGACATGGGTACATGGGTTTCATAGCTAATATCTACCCTCAAATTAGTAGACATCTCACATGGCAATTTCATTGAGAATGTGGTAGCCATGGGTTCAATGTAAACTATTAAAAGTCATTGCACTTTTTGTATATCACTAGAGAAGGTGTTTGCTATGTATAAGGTATTACAGTTACCTTATGCAACAGCAACTCCCAGCATATACTTACCATTGTTCGGGCAATGCTGGGAGCTGGAGTTTTATGCCATACAAACCTATACGGCAGGGGTTACACTAAATAAACCCCTTCCCGCACCTTGGTGTACATGAACGCCCAGGTGAGCAGTAACTTCGCGCACCTGGGCGTGCAGTTACGTCCGTGCTTTAACAGTTAACCGCCGCGCGGCGCGGCGCTACACCGCAGCGGCGGTTAACTGTGCAGGGTGTCTGCCCTGCTCTCCCAGCTGCCGATCAGCGGCCTGTCGCGGCTGAAATCGGCAATTAACCCCTTCGATGCGGTGGTCGATTGCGATCACCACATTGAAGAGGTTTAGACAGATCGGCAGCCCCCCACATGCATTTGCGGGGGCTGGCGATCCTTATCACGGCAACCAGAGGCCAGACAATCACCTCCGGGTTGCCATGTACGGAAGCCTCGGAGAAGCAGCCACCGGCCGGTCCTCCTCGGCTTCCTGTCAATGTGACTGTCACGTCACAATGACAGAATACATTACACTACGTGTGTAGTGTAATGTACTCTAGCAGCGATCAGAGCTGCAAGTCTAAGTGTCCCCTAGTGGGACATGTAAAAAAAGTAAAAAAAAAGATAATAAAAATGTTTTTAAAAAGTGTAAAAAGAAAAGTTATAATGGACATAAACAAACAATGCTTTTTTTCCTATAATAAGTCTTTTATTATAGGAAAAAAATTAACACGTTAAAAAATGTACACATATTTGGTATCACCGCGTTCGTAACGACCCCAACTATAAAACTGTAATATTATTTTTCCCGCACGGTGAACACCGCAAAAAAAATAAATGAAAAACAATGCCAGAATCACAATTTTTTGGTCACCACCCCTCGCAAAATATACAATAAAAAGTGATCAAAAAAAGCATGTATGCCAAAATGGCACCAGTACAAGCTACAACCCGTCCCGCAAAAAACAAGTCCTTACACAGTTTTTTTGACTGAAAAATAAAAAAAGTTATCGCTCTCAGAATATGGTGACACAAAAAATTATTTATTATATAAATAAGTGATTTTATTGCACAAACGCTGCAAAACATAAAAACATTATATACATATGGTATCGCCGTAATTGTATCAGCCCAGGGTAAACGCCATAAAAAAAAAGAATAAAGAACATTGTCAGAATTAATGGTTTTTGGTCACCTTGCTTGCCAAAAAATGGAATAAAAAGTGATTAAAAAAATTTCTGGTACCCCAAAATGGTAGCAATAAAAACTACAGATTGTCCCGCAAAGAATAAGCCCTCACAAAGCTCCAGTGGAGAAAAAATAAAAAAGTTCTGGCTCTAAGAATATGGCGATGCAAAATGTGCAATGTTCCAAAAGTAATTAAGATTGGGCTCCATTTATCAGTGCGACACCGGCCATACATCTGCGGATTATTATTTATTTACCCCATTATTATACCCTCTTATTGTGCGCTGATGTTCTCCGCGCAGATTACATATGCCCCACATTATAAACTGAAATACCAGTAAAACGCCAAACAGAACAAACAAGCTAAATCTGTGCGACAAATGTCGCTCCCTCCCTTCTGAGCCCTACAGCGTGCCCAAACAGACGTCTACATCCACTGATATGGCATCGACATACCGAGGAGAACACGGTTAATATTTAATGAGGTATTTGTCTTCAGTGGTACAAACTAGGCATAACATGTAGTGCTCTAAAATGGCATATCAGTGGAAAATTTTAATTTTCACTCTGCACCATCCGCTACACATTTACCCCTTTGTGCACCACGGCATAGCATGTAGTAGTGTGGGGGGTGATGTATGGAGCGTCTCACGTGAAAAATAAAGAATTTAAAATGGCAAAATCGCTGTTTTTTGGTCACCTTGGCTCTACCAAAAAATGTAATAAAAAATGCTCAAAAAGTTGTATGTACCAAAAAATGGTACCAATAAAAACGACCGCTCGTCCCTCAATAAATAAGCCCTCACACCCCTCTATTGATGGAAAAATAAAAAAGTTATGGCTCTTGGAAAGCGGGGAGGGGAAAAGTAAAAAGGAAAAGAAAAAAATGGTTCAATCCAGAAAGGGTTAATTACTTTCTAATGAAAAACCATTTATGACCACATGTGGGGTATTGCCATACTTTTGAGAAATTGCTTTACAAATGTTGGGCGGCTTTTTTCTCCTTTATCCTTTGTGAAATTGAAAAAATGAACATTTTAGTGGAAGAAATGTTGATATTCATTTTCACTGCCTAATTCTAATAAATCCTGCAAAAGACTTGTGGGGTCTAAATGCTCACTATGCCCCTAGATAGATTCTTTAAGGGGGTCACTTTTGGGGGTTTCCACTGTTTTGGCCTCCCAGGGGCTTTGCAAATGCGACATGGTATCCAAAAACCATTTCAGCTAAATTTGAGCTTCAAAAGCCAAATAGCGCTCCTTCCCTTCTAAGCCCTGCTGTGGGTCCAAACAGCAGTTTATTACCACATATGGCATATTTCCGTAATCGGGAGAAATTGTTTTACAAATGTTGGGGTGCTTTTTCTGTATTCTGTATTCTGTATTCTGTAAAGGTAAAAATCTACTTTTTTTTCTTAAAAAAGATAGCCATTTTTAATTTTTACAAGGAATAAACCTTGTAAAAATTAAAAATGGCTATCTTTTTTAAGAAAAAAAAGTTGATTTTTACCTTTACAGAATAATTCCAATGAATTCAGCAAAACAACTGTGGGGTCAAAATGCTAACTTTACCCTTAGAAAAATTCCTTAATGAGTGTAGTTTCCAAAATGGGGTCACTTTTCGGCAGTTTCTACTATTTTGTTCCCTCCAGTGCATTGCAAACGCGACACGGCACTGAAAACTGTTCCAGCAAAATCAGAATTTCAAAATCCAAATGGTGCTCCTTCCCTTCTGAGTGGGTCCTGCTGTGGGTCCAAACAGCAGTTTATTACCACATATGGGGTATTGCTATAATCGGGAGAAATTGCTTTACATATGTTGGCGTGTTGTTTCTCTTTTATTCCTTGAAAAAATTAAAAAATTCTAAGTTTTTTCAGAAAAAAAGTCGATTTTCATATTCACATAGTAATTTAAATAAATTTAGCAAAAAAACTGTGGGTTCAAAATGCTAACTATACCCCTAGATAAATTCCCCGAGGGGTGTAGTTTCCAAAATGAGGTCACTTTTGGGGGTCTTTATTGTTTTGGCCCCACAAGACCTCTGCAAACCTGACATGGTACCTAAAATATATTCTAAAAAAAAGGAGGCCCCAAAATCCACCAGGTTCTCCTTTGCTTCTGAGACCTGTATTTCATTAAATTACCGCACTAGGGTCACATGTGGGATATTTCTAAAAAAAAACTGCAGAATCTGGGCAATAAATAATGGTAAAACTTTCTGTGGTATAGAAAAAAATGTATTACAAATGAATTTTGGACAAAAAAAATAAAATTTGTCAATTTCACCTCTACTTTGCTTTAACTCCTGTGAAACGCCTAAAGGGTTAAAACACTTTCTAAATGCTGTTTTGAATACTTTGAGGGGTGCAGTTTTCAAAATGAGGTGATTTATGGGGGCTATCTAAAATATAAGGCCCTCAAAGCCACTTCAGACCTGAACTGGTCCTTGTAAAAATCGCCTTTTGAAATTTTCTTAAAAATATGAGAAATCGCTGCTAAAGTTCTAAGTCTTGTAACGTCCTAGAAAAATAAAAGAATGCACAAAAAATGATGCAAACATAAAGTAGACATATGGTAAATGTAAAGTAGTAACTATTTTGTGTGGTATTACTATCTGTATTACAAGTAGATACATTTAAATTTATAAAAATGAAAATTTTTGCACATTTTCTCCAAATCTTGGTATTTTTTACAAATAAATATTGAATTTATCGACCACATTTTTTCACTAACATAAAGAACAATATGTTACGAGAAAACCATCTCAGAATCACTTGGATAGGTAAAAGCATTCCGGAGTTATTACCACATAAATTAACACATGTCAGATTTGAAAAATCGGCTTCGTCCTGAAGGCCAAAATAGGCTCAGTCCTGAACGGGTTAAGCTATATTTGTGCTGGTGCTGTATTTATGTACTGAGCTTAGTTCTGGTGGTGTATATATGTACTGAGCTCGGTTCTGGAACTGTATGTATGTACGGAGCTTGTCTCTGGTGGTGTATATATGTACTGAGCTTGGTTCTGGTGGTGTATATATGTACTGAGCTTGTTTCTGGAGCTGTATGTATGTACGGAGCTTTGTTCTGGAGCTGTATATATGTACTGAGCTTGGTTCTGGTGTTGTATATATGTACTGAGCTTGGTTCTGGTGTTGTATATATGTACTGAGCTTGGTTCTGGTGTTGTATATATATGTGCTGAGCTTGGTTCTGGTGTTGTATTTATGCGCTGAGCTTGGTTTTGGTATTTTATATATGTAGTGAGCTTTGTTCTGGTACTGTGTATGTGTATGAGCTAAGTTCTGCAACTGTAATTATATAGGATATATTTATAATAACAAAATTGCAGGGCAGATGGAATTGTATTCAATTCGTTGTATATTTAATCTGAAGTGGCTTTGAGGGCCTTATATTTTAGATAGCCCCCATAAATCACCTCATTTTGAAAACTGCACCCCTCAAAGTATTCAAAACAGCATTTAGAAAGTGTTTTAACCCTTTAGGCGTTTCACAGGAATTAAAGCAAAGTAGAGGTGAAATTTACAAATTTTATTTTTTTTGTCCAAAATTCATTTGTAATACATTTTTTTCTATACCACAGAAAGTTTTACCATTATTTATTGCCCAGATTCTGCAGTTTTTTTTAAAAAATATACCTATCAGGTAGTTTTAACCCCTGTATGTTTTTTTTCAGATGCAGCAAAATCTATAAAGTCAACTTTTAAAATGGCCCACAATATATAGTAATTACTCACTAACCTTTAAACGGCTCATGATGAAAATACACGTCATGGACCGGGGGGGGGGGGGGGGAGGGGGTGATGTTTGGAGCCGGCTCACACACTGAACCCGCTCCATACACTGCAGCAGTCAGCTGTGTATTACAGCTGACACGCTGCTCTAGAGGCCAGGAGCAGCGATCGTGCTGTTCCTGGCAGTTTAACTAGTTAAATGGCGCGGTCACTAGCGACAGCGGCATTTACACCGTTAGGAGGAGGGACGGCCCCCTCCGAAAGCCCAACGGCCCTCCAGCAGTGCAATCGGAGGGGGGGGGGGGGGCGATGTTTGTCATGGCAGCCCAGGGGCCTAATAAAGAAAAATTTATATAAGTATTACATACATATAATAAATGGTCACTCATGTTAGCATAGATATGATACAGTGATGTTTCACAGAAGCTGACATCAATATAGCAGAGTAATATGCATGACGAGAAACGATATTCAATGACATACAAGTAACACATAGAATACGTGGATCTGTCTGCTCTTGGTATTAGTGAACGAGTGTCGTTACAATTTAAGGGCATTACATCGAGGCCAGAGGAAAATTGGCTCTGTTGGTCGAGTGTATCGATACGGCGTCTGCCAGACGCTCTGAGATGAGTATGAGGGCAATTGTAATTACCTGCTTTATAAGGGTAAGGCCACACGGTCTGTTTGAAAACCGCATTCGGTCAACTGCATGCGTTTTTTGTCTCTGTAATGCTGCAGTTCTGTTGCCTTTTTAAAGGAAATAATTGATGGACATCGTTTTCACCCGTGTTGAAGTTTGTTCGGTGCTTCCTGTATATAGTTCATTACAAGGCATTGCAGAACTGTTAGCAAAAACGCACAGTTCAGCAACAACTTTGGCAGCGCGGTCATTAACTGCATGCGGTCGGACATTATGAAGATGCAGTTAATCAGTTAATTGCACAAAAAACACATTGTAATATAAGAGCAGCAGTCTGACCATAACAGAAATTTCACCATTGACTTCTATTGAAAAATGACTTGCTGCGGTTTGAAAACGCAACATAAACGCAACGTGGCCGCACCGTGTGGCCTTACCCTTACTGATAATTCATTTTCATAAAATGATCAGGTAGAGGTAGCCATGTTTTCTTGTATCTGATTGTAGATTTATGACTGGATAAGCGATCTTTTATATGTTGGGTTGTTTCACCCACATATACTAGACCACATGGACACTTTATTAGAAAATTAGAGTCACATGTAAAATATCCTCTTACAGAGAAAGTCCTGTTACTCTGTGGATCTTGAATGGTGATCTTTAACCCCTTCCCGTCCTAAACAACTTTCAGATTAAAATTTTTGTTTTCTCCACCCCAACTTCCAAAAGCCATTACTTTTTTATTTTCCTGTCGATATAGTCCTATGAGGGCTTGATTTTTGCGGGGCGAGTTGTAGTTTTTCGTAGCACCATTTATTGTGCCATATAATGTACTAGGAAACCGGAACAAAATTATTTGTGGGGTAGAAAATGAAAAAAACAGCGATTCCTCCATTGTTTTTTGTGTTTCGTTTTTACGGAATTCACTGTGCAATTAAAACAACATGTTAACTTTATTCTGTGGGTCAATACAATTACGGCGATACCAAATATATAGTTTTTTTGTCGCCAAATTCTGAGAGCCATACGTTTTTTTATTTTTCCATCGATTAAGTGGTATGAGGGCTTATTTTTTTGCGGGATGAACTGTAGTTTTTAATGAGACCATTTTGGGGTACATGTGACGTTTCAATCACTTTTTATTACATTTTTTGTGGGAGATGAGGTGACCAAAAATAGCGATTCTGGTGTATACAAGTTGTTTTTTTTACAGCGTACACTGTGCGGGTTAAATAATGATATATTCCAATAGTTCAGACTTTTATGGATGCGGCGATACCAATTATGTTTATTTATTTATTTTTTTACTATGCTCTATGGGGAATATGGGAAAGGGTTTTTTTTTTAACTTTTAATTTTTTATTTTTTACATAAAAAAAACCCTTTATTTTACTAATCTTTACTTTTTTTTATTAGTTCCCCAAGGGGACTTCAACCAGTGATCGTTGGATCGCTTACACGATATACTGCAATAGCAATGTATTGCAGTATATCGTCTTTCTTACAGGCTTCTATTAAGCCCTGCCACAGGCAGGGCTTCGTAGGAGCACAAAGATGGCAAACCTGTGGGCCTTCATTAGGACCCCAGGCAGCCATAGCATCCATCGCCACCCTGCGATTGCAATGCAGGGGGCGCGATGAGCTGCTAGAGGGGTTCGCCCCCCTCTTTCTAACGATTTAAATGCTGCGATCGCTATTGACCGCGGCATTTAGCGGGTTGAACGAGCGGGTTCACGCTTGAGCGCAATCCCGCTCGTTACTGTGAAGTGTCGGCTGTAACATACAGCCAACACCTGCATCGTATGTAGCCAGCTCACTCCGTGAGCCTGTTACATACTTCCCCTACCCGGCTATGATGTATGGATACGTCAAATGTCGGGAAGGGGTTAATATTGGAACAACATGAACAATGTAGGCAGTGGAATGTGCCGTTGCGTTTCATTTGGAGAAATGTTTGTGTCGTTGTTTTTGTGAGACTGCCTATGTCGGCTCTTATGAGGTAGTCACGAATGTTAGGTGGTCTCTTCAAACACATCATAGCTGGGTGTGAGAATGCCTCTATTTGCGGATAAGCTGTGTGTAGTACCGGCCATTGTTTGCAGATGATTTGTTGAAATTTGGCAATTATTGGGTTATAAGTTTGAACAAATTGTAGTCTTGTCTGTGGAGGTTTATTCGATACATTGATGCTGCTTGTGGATGATAGTGTTTTATGAAGTTCCTGTTTCAAGAGTACTTCGGGTATCCTCTCTGTGCAAATTTATTGGACATTTGTTTTAACCTGATCGTTTTGGTGTTTTCGTTAGATACAATTTTAGAAATTCTTGTGAATTGTGAACTGGGTAATGAGTGTTTTTGGGATGGTGTCTCTGGTAATGTAATAGACCGTTTTTGTCAGTGGGTTTAGAGCAAATATCTGTAGTTAGATAACCTTCGTTATTCTTCATAATGATAGTGTCCAAAAAGTGGATACTGTTACTGTCAGTAAATTTCAATTCTTCCCTCACCAGATTGATACATGACATAAAGTTATCTAGGGACTGTTGAGGGCCTTCCCAAATGCAAAATATGTCATCAATATATCGATACCAACATCTGGCATGTTGTTTAAAAAATTTGTTCGTATAAATATGTTTTTGTTCAAATAATACCATGTAGGCATTAGCGTATGGTGGTATTGTCAATAGAATCAGGTCTAGAGAACATTTATTGAGTATTTTCTGGAATTGTTCACAGAAGTCACGATCTTCTGAGAATAGTGTAGGTCTTAGATGGCTTCGGATGCCCCGAGGAATTCTGTTTAGGTGATGATATTCTGACAAATTAGTACAATGTAAATCTTGTGCAGTGTGTTTGCGCAGTTCCTTCTCATAGTCTCTTGTTCTTAGATCTTGAGGTGGAATCCAAAGGAAGTCTCCAGAGTTGGTGACTTGAGATAGAATAGACGTTGTCATCGATTTGGTCATATGCAAATTATTCTGACGTCATTTAGATGCGGGTGCAGTTATCCAAGACCAAAATAATGTAGAAAGGAAATGATGGACTGCACTCCTGGATGGAATGTTCAGGTGCTATAACGATCAGGTTAAAACAAATGTCCAATAAATTTGCACAGAGAGGATAGCCCGAAGTACTCTTGAAACAGGAACTTCATAAAACACTGTCATCCGCAAGCAGCATCAATATATCGAATAAACCTCCACAGACAAGACTACCATTTGTTCACACATATCACCCAATAATTCCCAAATTACAACAAATCATTCGCAAACATTGGCCGGTACTACACATAGCGACCACACAAGAGACCACCTAACATTCGTGACTGCCTCATTAGAGCCGACATAGGCAGTCTCACAGAAACAACCAGACAAACATTTCTCCAAAAGAAAAACGCAAGGGCACATTCCCCTGCCTACAATGTTCATGTTGTTGCAACACCATTAAAGGTGACACCATTCAACATCCACACAGTAACAGAACTTTCCCTCAAAGAGGATATTTTACATGTGACTCTAACTTCGTAATTAATCTCAAAAAAGAGAAAGGTCCAGCGATGTGTGGTATAAGTGGGGGAAACTCCGTTTCCACTTTATTGAAGATAATACACCAACATACAAAAAAATCCGACAGAATGACGGATAGCACCGGGAGAATAACGAGGTGGTTGAAATGGCAAGAAATGAAGCCTACGCGTTTCGAGCACTGGCTGTGCTCTTAATCATGGCTAAGACAAATGACCGACTGCAAGGTGAGGAAATAAATGTATCCTGGGAAAATGGGAGGGTGTGCCGAAAACGTAACAACACCCTCATTTATGGTAATTTCAACACCAGGAGACACATTCAATGAAAAGGTACGTATAAATTGTAACCTGAGTGTATCTAATATATTGGAAATATTTATGAAGGAAATTCAACTAAAAAATGTGTTAGATACGTACTCTAACACAAGTCTCGGGAATATATAATACAGTATATCAATATATTAGATACTTGCAGAACGTCATGGGTCTAAAACGAATGCATTTAAACAGAGAAATGAAAATAATTATGTGTCATATTATATTGTTCCATCATATACCCGCATTTTGGGTTTACATTTCATTTTCAAGATAGCTTGTTTTTATATTTTACACTTTTTAACATTTTTCATATGTAGGTTATAGCTATTTCATCAACTATCTAATATATCTATACATATCTCTATATATGGATATTTTTCCTTTTTCTTTCTTATTTTTACTAGGCCGGTGTTAGTTATATATAAATATTTTCGGTTTTTTATATATGCATTTCTGTTTTCCACCCTGGCACCCACTCTTATATTGTATTCAGATTGGATAGATCATGGATTGTTTTCATTATGTATTATTAGTTCGGTGCCATTCACAGTACTGCGCATATATATATCATTATTTTCATCCGGTTATCTATTTTTCTTTATTAGTGTATCAATTTTGTATTATTTTCGGCAGTTAATTGCCGACTTTACTATCCCGGTCAAATTATCATATGTTCGTATGTATATTTGCTTTTTGCTTTTTGTTTTCCGTGTTCATTATTATTCCTGTTTTTCTGTATTTTCATTTTCACTTGTCACTTACAATGTTATGTTTTTTTGCATGAAATTATTTTCATTTCTCTGTTTAAATGCATTCGTTTTAGACCCATGACGTTCTGCAAGTATCTAATATATTGATATACTGTATTATATATTCCCGAGACTTGTGTTAGAGTACGTATCTAACACATTTTTTAGTTGAATTTCCTTCATAAATATTTCCAATATATTAGATACACTCAGGTTACAATTTATACGTACCTTTTCATTGAATGTGTCTCCTGGTGTTGAAATTACCATAAATGAGGGTGTTGTTACGTTTTCGGCACACCCTCCCATTTTCCCAGGATACATTTATTTCCTCACCTTGCAGTCGGTCATTTGTCTTAGCCATGATTAAGAGCACAGCCAGTGCTCGAAACGCGTAGGCTTCATTTCTTGCCATTTCAACCACCTCGTTATTCTCCCGGTGCTATCCGTCATTCTGTCGGATTTTTTTGTATGTTGGTGTATTATCTTCAATAAAGTGGAAACGGAGTTTCCCCCACTTATACCACACATCGCTGGACCTTTCTCTTTTTTGCCATTGTTTCTTGCCGTGAGCCGTCGCGGTTGATCCGGGCGATATCGAGCACAGGAGTGTGAAGCTGGTGAGCTGGAGGTTTCCTCCCATCCCTTTTTCCCTGTTACAATTACTGTTCGTAATTAATCTAATAAAGTGTCGATGCGGTCTAGTATATGTGGGTGAAACAACCCAACATATGAAAAATCGCTTATCCAGTCATAAATCTACAACCAGATGCAAGAAAACATGGCTACATTCACCCGATCAGTTCATGAAAATGAATCATCAGTTATCACAACTGAGATTCCAAATCATTGAACAGGTACCCAGACCGAGAAGAGGAGGTAACCACATAGATTTGTTGAAAGAAAGAGAGTCCTTCTGGTTACATACTTTGGAAACACTAACACCCAAAGGCCTAAATAGAGAATCTGACTTATTGTGTTAAGAAAATCAGAATTTAATTTACTCCCAATCTTTACTAATTATGATACATATTTGTTTTTTCTAGGCAAGTTAGAAACACACGATCCATTGTGTGACCAGATACAGGTACCATAAAACCGGTTCACTCTCTATTATTCTGTTCTTTTTAGTCCCCCCCCACTTCTCTTCCCATTTTCCTTTTTTCCTCTTTTTACTTGCACATTTTCTCTATCACTTTCTACATAACCGCCTCCTTTTTTCCCGTTACATTATTATCTGACACTGAGTTTTATACATCTATACACACACGCTGCCGATACACATTTACTCAACAACATACACAATGTCGCCTCTTATTATTGAAACAAATATTACTATCATATAATACCTGTGTAATCATTCTCTACATTACGGCATGGTCGATATGACTATGCTTTCCACACCAGCTTAGCAACTACACCGCTTGTATTCCAAAGACACGCATGACGTAAGTACGTATATTACGCCTTGACGCACACACATGCACACACTTCTACTCTGCAGACCTATAGCCAATTGTGACTGACAAACCACCTAGAATATAAGGCAGGTAATTATAATTGCCCTCATAGTCATCTCAGAGCGTCTGGCAGACGCCGCATCGATACACTCGACCTTTCTTCCATTCAGGTAATTGATTAAGACAAAGCGACTATTTCTTCACCATCCTTATTGTCTTTGTCTGTTTACACCACTACCGGTACTTTATGGTATGGTCCTGAGCAGGGGCGTAACTAGGAAAGACTGGGCCCCATAGCAAACTTTTGACTGGGGCCCCATAGCAAACTTTTGACTGGGGCCCCCCTCCCCTGGGTGTCACACAACCCCCCCTACCTTGTAGATAGTGCCTTTTTTACAGCCCCCCTGTAGATAACGCCATACAGCCCCCTCTGTAGATAGCACCATACAGCCCCCCTGTAGATAGCGCCATACAGCCCCCTCTGTGGATAGCGCCATACAGTCCCCCCTGTAGATAACGCCATACCGCCCCCTCTGTAGATATCTACAAAGGGGGCTGTATGGCGCTATCTACAGAGGGGGCTGTATGGCGCTATCTACAGAGGGGGCTGTATGGCGCTATCTACAGAGGGGGCTGTATGGCACTATCTACAGAGGGGGCTGTATGGCGCTATCTACAGGGGGGCTGTATGGCGCTATCTACAGAGGGGGCTGAATGGCGCTATCTACAGAGGGGGCTGTATGGCGCTATCTACAGGGGGGCTGTATGGCGCTATCTACAGAGGGGGCTGTATGGCGCTATCTACAGAGGGGACTGTATGGCGCTATCTACAGAGGGGGCTGTATGGCGTTATCTACAGGGGGGCTGTATGGCGCTATCTACAGGGGGGGCTGTATGGCGCTATCTACAGGGGGACTGTATGGCGTTATCTACAGGGGGGCTGTATGGCGTTATCTACAGGGGGGACTGTATGGTGTTATCTACAGGGGGGACTGTATGGCGTTATCTACAGGGGAGACTGTATGGCATTATCTACAGGGGGTCTGTATGGCATTATCTACAGGGGGTCTGTATGGCGTTATCTACAGGGGGTCTGTATGGCGTTCCCTACAGGGGGGTCTGTAGGGAATGCCATACAGCCCCCCCTGTAGGGAACGCCATACAGCCCCCCCTGTAGTGAACGCCATACAGCCCCCCTGTATGGAACACTATACAGCCTGCCCTGTAAGGAACGCCATACAGCCCCCCCTGTAGGGAATGCTATACAGCCCCCCCTGTAGGGAACACCATACAGCGTCCCCAACCCCCCAAAAAAAATGCGACCTACAGTGTGAAAAGACAAAAGACATGTATCCCCTATCCACAGGATAGGGGATACATGTGTGATCGCTGGCAGCGATAGGGAGAACGGGGGACCGAATGTCCCCCCAAGTTCTCCATGACTAACCTCTGACTTCCGGCGTCTGCGGACCGGCGCTCCTTTCATTTCTACGGAGCTGCCGACACAGACCCCGGAAGTCCTAGGTTTGTGATGGAGAACTTCAGGGGACTTTCAGTCCCCCGTTCTCCCTATCAGTGCCAGCGATCACACATGTATCCCCTATCCTGTGGATAGGGGATACATGTCTTTTGTTTAATGGCAGAGCGGGGAGATACCTCCCTGCTCTGCCGTAAAGTTCAATGGCGTCGCGCTGTAGCAGCCATAGCGGCTGCTAGCGGAGCCTCCGGCCATGCTGGGGGCCCGTGCCGGCGGGCGACACGGGCCCCCTCATGCCGCGGGCCCCGTAGCAGCCACTACGGCTGCTATAGCGGTAGTTACGCAACTGGTCCTGAGTGGTATTTTGCTAATACCCCTCTTCCCTATAAAAATGTACCATATTAAGAAAATTTTATATCTGCTTATTCCTTTTTTGTATGATTATTATTTATCGCTGTACTTTTGATCTTGTTGCCTGTTAAACTATCTATATATACATATTGAGTACCTTAGCTTGGAATACTATGTTGAGACTAATCAATATCTTGTTCTCAACAGAGCCAATTTTCCTCTAGCCTCGATGTAATGCTCTTAAATTATAACGACAATCGTTCACGAATACCAAGAGCAGACAGATCCACGTTTTCTAATGTTACTTGTATGTAATTGAATATGGTTTCTCGTCATGCATATTACTCTGCTATATTGACATCAGCTTCTATGAATCATCACTGTATCATATCTATGCTAACATGAGTGACCATTTATTATATGTATGTAATACTTACAGAAATGTTTCTTTATATTACTAAATATATTTGTATTGCAGTGTATTGTACCCTAGGGGGACTAATAAAATGTGTCAAAAAAAGTTAAACACATTTTTAAAAAGTGTAAAAAAAATAGCAAAAAATTAAAAGTTAAAAAAAACAACATATTCCCATTTTTCCTCGAGCACAAAGTAAAAAATACAAATAAAAATTTGTTATCGCCGCATCCGTAAAAGTCAGAACAATTACAATGTACCATTATTTAACACGGTGAACGGCGTAAAAAAATTGGTCACCTTAGCACTAAAAAAAATAAATAAAAACTGATGAAAAAATTGTATGTACCAAAAAATGGTTCCAATAAAAACTGCAGCTCGTCCCACAAAACATAAGCACTCACACTGCTCAATCGACAGTAAAATAAAAAAGTTATGGCTCTCAGAATGTTGTGAAGCTGAACAATTTCTTTGTTAACAAATAGTTTTTTCTTTGTAAAAGTAGTCAAATATAAAAAAAACTATATAAATTTGGTATCAGCATAATCGTATTGAGACGCAGAATAAAGTTCAGTTGTCGTTTTTACTGCACGGTGAAAGCCGTAAAAACAAAACGCAAAAGACAATGGAGGAATTTCACCTTTTTCCAATTCCACCCCACAAGTAATTTTTTTCCCGTTTCCCAGTAAATTATATGGTACTTTAAATGGTGCCAATAGAAGGTCCTCCCGCAAAAAATAAGCCCTCACACCACTCCATTGACGGAAAATAAAAACGTTACGGCTCTTTAAAGGTGGGGAGTGAAAAACTAAAATGTAGAAACAAAAAATGGCTGGGTCGTTAAAGGGAGGTGCCATGAAATTTTTTTTTTAGAATATTGCTTTTAGTTTGATATTAAAATAAATTTTATTTATTTGTGTTCTTGTGTTCTACTTTTTACTTTTTTCTTACTTTTACTTCTCTATGGCGGCTGCCATTTTTTTTTCATCTCTGTATGTGTCGATTAACGACACATACAGAGATGGAATACGGCACATACAACCGCATAGAGAATGCGAACGGGAGCCGTTCCATTCTCTGTAGCGTATGCTGTCTGTGTGGGAACGGCGCATGCGCCGCTCCCACACAGAACCAAAACAAAGCTCGTTCGCAGAGCGAAATCTGGCGCCATTTTCTTGTGGATCGGAAGCCGCTGCCGGACAGTAAGATGGCGGCTTCCGGCCATATGTACAAGGAAGCGAAGGCGCAAGGCATAGGAGCGGAGGCGGCAGCAGCGGCAGGAGCAGGTAATTTATGTTCGTGTGTGTGATGTGTCTATTATGTTTGTGTATGTTCGTTTTATACTGTCTACTGAGCACTGTATCTAATCCTCCTATACTGTGCATTCGCTCAGAAAATGACGGCACACAGTGTAGGAGGTTTGAAGATTCAAACCCCTCCTTCTCCTGGCACTAGCCAGAATAAGGGAGGGGGGATTGTGGGAGTACACTAGGGCGAGTGTGTCTACCCCAAATTTGCAGCATAAATCAACGAGGTTGCTTTACCACTTTAACCATGCTGAAAATTTTGGGAACTGCTCCCTCTAGTCTCCAGCACATGGAAATGTTATAAATTAGAATCTAATTTATAATATTTCCTGACTTGTGAAAAAATTAAAAAAATTAAAACAATGTGGAATCACTCAAATAATAATTGTTTAACTAAAAAACAAATAAAAAAATTTCTAGCGACACATTCCCTTTAAAGGATCATGGGGCAGGGCCGCTATTATGAAGAGTCACAGAGTCCTGCCTCCAAACCCAACTTTCTAAGCTTGATTTCAATTTTCGCCTCAGGCAGCAGAAAAGCTAGAATTGGCCCAGGCATTATCTACAGGGAAGGAGGTGTCAGGATCTACAAGGAAGGGTGTGGCACTATCTACATGGAAGGGTGTGGCACTATCTACCGGAGGAACTATAGGGCACTATCTACAAGGGGCATTGTGTGGCACTATCTACAATAGACATTGTTTGGCATTGTCTACAGGGGCACTGTGTGGCAACTATCTACAAAGGACACCTTGTGTGGCACTATCTACAGGGGTAACTGTGTGGTACTCTCTCTAAGAGGCATTGTGGCAGATAAGCCATGACCTTCATCTGATGGCAGACCCAGGTAAATGGACCTTCATTAAAAATAGTTGAGTATCCCTTCTCTATGTAATACCACCCAAGGATGTGGCTTATCCTACAATCACTGTTCCTTTGCATTCTTAAGAACTTTGTGTTGACGAATCTGTATTAAATACCTGTTTACAGAATTCTCTTAAGCATTAAATTTCTATTTCATTGATTAAACCCCACCTTATAAAGTAGATAGCAATCAAAGCCTGGCATCGCAGCCGAATGTTGCAATCACATGGCATTTCTGTTTTATATTGTTTGCAACCTCAAGCACGTCCACAAATTTGAGCTCATAATTATTAATTATGTAAGGCAATATATTTGTTAAACTTGGAAGAACGAAGAAGGATCTTTCGTAAGTCTCAAAATGCAATGTATATTGTAAATTTGCACCACAATGTTGTTTGCCCCACCAAGTAAACAACACGTACACTGTCCGATGGATCATATACTGGTCTCATATTTTCATATTATGATATGATTTGGTTCTCTTAATATTCAACATCAACAAAGATGTAGGTTGTTATGTGAACTGTAGTTTTTATTGGTAACATTTTGTGGTACATAAGACTTTTTAATCACTTTCCATTCCATTTTTTGTGTGAGACACAGTGACCAAAAAACCAGCAATTCTGTAGTTTTTAATTATTATTTTTTTACGGCGTTCACCATGCGGGCCAAATATTGTTATAGTTTGTACTTTTACAGACTCTGCAATTTTAAATGTGTTTTTTTGACATTTTTCTACATTACTTTTGGAGTCAAATGGGGAAACTATTTTTTTTATATATATAAATAACAAACTTTATTTAACTGTTGTTTTTAAAAATTGTATTGCACAAATCCCTGCAATACTTTGCGCTATAGTGTGTTTTTACTCCTATGACTATGTGCACTCTTGAATGTAGTTTTTTTTATTAAATCAATTTGCTTTGTATTTTTAAGAAATGTCAATCTGACTTTGAATGATTTTTGTTTTACTTTTTACGATACAGCTTCTATGCATACTATACAGATGTAGCCGTCTTTATCTTGACTTTTAATGCATTAAATAAACAATGGATAGATCTCTTATTTTGACTTTTCAATGGTTTTTGTTGTGTGATATCACGCTGCAGCAAGATATCAGAATCAAGTTAAAGATGGCTACATCCGTAGACATAGAAGCTATATCATTCTCTGTCAGCCAAATTCGTCATTTGAACTGTCTGCTCTTCTGAAAGTGGGTCCTGTGTGTTTCTAACACACAGGATCCAGATAATATTGATCACATCTAAGCTGATGAACTTAGATGTGATTGATATCACAGGGAGTCAGAGGCCCACTGGACTCCATCTTAGACAAGCTGTCAGATCAGCTGAACTGACGGATTTGGCTAACAGAACATGATACAGCTTCTATGTATATAGAATACATAGAATCTGTATTGTAAAAAGTAAAAAATAAAATAAAAGTCAATTAGAAAAGTTTTTAAAAACTGTACATAGACTTTAAAAGGACCATCCAGAAAGATGGCAGACCTGGGGCCTCCATTAGGCTGCAATGACAACCATCGGTGCCCCCTGATCCTCCTGCATACCAGGCCAAACCTTACGTGTAAACACCTGTTCGCCCGTTGGGTCTACAGAGACAAATCCAAATTCTTGTCTCTTGTCGAACCAGACAACGGTGCCTCTTAATTCTTGTTCTCGGGCAGCGTGGTTGTCCACTTCGATTATGTCTTTCCGGATCTGCCGTTCTCTCGGGTTCTGTTCTGACTTACATATAGGGGCTTGTTACTCCTGCTCTTTTCCCATGGATTCTGCAATTCCTCTCTCTGTACAAAAACTTCCCCCTATATTACATGTCTGTAGTGTCCATGGCCGTGGGCCGTCGGGTTTACTCACCTCCCGAAGCCCGCAGCCATGGACCCCATCTCCTTCCTATAAGACTCACCTCCCGAAGCCCGCAGCCGTGGTCCCCATCTCCCTCCTAGGAGACGCCAGCGCTCACTTCCGCTCTGTTCTGATGTGTCCCGTAGGGTGTGCGCGCACGCTCGTGCCCGGCCTTAAAGGGCCAGTGAGCGCACTTAGGAAATCGTCATCATCATCAACTGCCATGATTTCCTGGTATATAAGAAGGCCCCAGGCCTTCTGATCCTTGCCTGAGCGTTGTTCGTTTTCCCAGTCTGTCTTGCAAATGGTCCCTTAGTGTTTCCCGTTCCAGTCGTTACCCGTGCCTTGTTCCTGTTCCTGTTTTCCGTGTTGTGCATTTAGTATTGAGTCTGCCACGTCCTGTGTCATCTGCCACATCTGGAGGAATCCGCCACGTCCTGTGTCATCGGCAACTTCCGGAGGAATCCGCCACGTCCTGTGTCATCTGCCACGTCCGAAGGAATCCGCCACGTCCTGTGTCATCTGCCACGTCTGGCGCAACCTGCGGCTCCTGTGTAATCGGCCACGTTTGGCGTTACCTCCTGCACCCATCTCCATCAGTGCCAGAGCTGCGGCCACTGTCCGGACTATCCAGGTACCCTTGTGTGGGACATTGTATTGCTGGGGTTTCCTGTTGTTTGGCCAGCTGCCTCCCCGCTACGGCGGTACGGCCTAGTGGGTCCACTAACCCGCTTCGTGACAATGTCTACCTCCTATACAACATCTACTATACCATGTACCCAGCTCAGCTTGATCTCCATTACCGGATCTCCGGCTTGACTACACTCATGTTTTACACTGGTACTGGTACCCGAATCTGTTACTGAAAGAATTCATATTTTTTTCTTTTTGATATAGAAATTATAATGAGAACATTTAGAATGTTATATTTGTATTATTTTTATTTCCTTTATCTATTCTAGTCATCAAACTTTGCAGGAATTACAACTTTACAGAAATTTGTAAAAACAAGTTAATCTCATAACTTCCTTAGCTCTACCCAGAGATGTGAAATATGTAAAGATTATCCCAAAACAGCTCAATAGAGTGGAGGTCTCGTGGTTATGCCAGCCAGTCCATCAAAGACACAATGTTGGAGTAGCCAAAAGATATAAAAATAGAACAAATAGAATAGATAGATAGGTGCATAAATAATTTGTGAATACACGGCATACAGATAAGAGATTTGCACAGTAAATTCTCAGGTCATAATTTGGCAGTGACTTTTAAGGATTGTCCCAAATCAGTCTCTTGAAGGCTAGAGAGCAAATTGTTGCTTCTATTAGTAGACTTTACAAAACATTACAAACATACAATTTGCTCAAGGAGTGGAGTAACCATTTGGGCAGCTCCCAAGGCCCATAGCCAGAGGTGTCCCTCCACTGCCCCTTAGTCTGGGTTTATACTGTGTTTGCAGTGTACTTTCGGATTATGTGCTGAGAAAACTACGGGCGCTCATGCCAAACATATCCATAAGGCTTCATTGACCCGATTTATGCCAAAAGAGTGTCCTTTTTTCATATGTTTGGGCGGTATTCATTGGCACATCTTTTGTCTAACTTTATTGAATAGCATAGTCGACTATTCTATTCAATACAGAACCATCCAGCAAACAAAAGTATAATGCTTAGTATATGTTTTCTTTATAATGGGAGTCAACAGGCAATGCATGTCACTGTATGTCTGTACAGTGGCATATTTCAGAGGCTGCTGTCAAACGTACACTGCAAATGCCACATGAACAGATGAACAGAGCCTTAGTCAGATACAGCACTTGTTAAAGTGGAGAAAAAAGAATGCAAAAAATGCTACTCAAATGCAATGCATTAACTTATTTTCAGTGTATCATGACTAGAGATGAGTGAATTTCCCAAAATTCTTTTTAGATTTGATTAGATTCGATCTGAAAAAAATTTGAAGATTTCCTTAAAAACTCATGTCTGATGTCTTCTAGGACTGTATCCAACTCCTTTCAAGCTCTTTTATGTCAAGTCTGCATTAGTAATGTCAAAGTGGCAGCAACTTATATGGGTAGAGGGAGGGATAACGGCAGTGCATTTTGGAGAAGCCTGCCTGAGGTCATGTTATCCTTTTTCCAATCTGCTGCGAACCCCAAAAGTTTTGGAACTCGCCGAATCCGAAACTTTTTATGCTATTTTTTTCTGCCATTAAATTGTTTCGTTTTATGACATTATGGTTTAGTGTGGAATGAAACACATCTCATTATATCTAACCAGATTTTAATACAGAATCATCAGGTTGATCGACCTACATATGAGAAACACAATACACAAAGACTTATAAAATATTTCATAACTACACATTTAACAACTCAGTGGAATGCATTCATGTTGCAAGTTCTATAAAAGTTATGGAAAGATTAGTCATTCATTACATAGAAATGCATCAGTTTGACAAGCAGTAATTAGACTAGATTATGATTATCAGATTTACAGTTGGACCAACACAGCTACCATATCAGCTACTTTGTAGAGAGAACACCTGAGCTCAGGTAGATTATAAACTTAGATAAGCTGTTGGTGCATTTAATAAAAGTATTGTGATTATTCTCTGTCTGTTTGCCATATGCCTTAGAAAAGTGCTCTTCGACTTGAGCCGGCATCTGTCAGGGTATGCTGGAACTTGTAGTTTTACAACTATGATAGGTCAAGCTTCTTATCCATGTGCAATTTTTTCAGTTTAAAGAAATGGTATATCGCAGTAATAAATAGATTGCTTGACATATTATTTTCTTAACACACCAAGGTTGCCAACTATCCATAAATTCCTGAACAGTCCGTAAAAACAGGGGTCGTTTTTCAAATGTCCGTAAAAAAAAGTTGATGTGTTCGTCATTTTTATGAGGTTGGTGGAGCGTATTTTTTGGATTGTAATTATCATCATTTTAGAGGCCATAGTACATGTGTTCATATCAGTAGTCTAAGTTATATACATTTATTTTCTTATAATCTTTATGATTAATTATGGTTTTACTAATTTGTCCGTACAAAATGTACACACATACACAGGACCTTTATTCTGCAGCAATATAAAAGGCATTGCGCTGCTTAAAGAGGCTCTGTCACCAGATTTTCAAACCCCTATCTCGTATTTCAGCAGATCGGCGCTGCAATGTAGATTACAGCAACGTTTTTTTTTTTTAAAAACGAGCATTTTTGGCCAAGTTATGAGCATTTTTATATTTATGCAAATGAGCCTTTCTTAAGTACAACTGGGCGTGTTTAAAGTTAAGTCCAAGTGGGCGTGTATTGTGTGTGTACATCTGGGCGTTTTTACTTGTTTTACTAGCTGGGCGTTGTGAATAGAAGTGTATGATGCTGACGAATCAGCATCATCCACTTCTCTTCGTTAACACCCAGCTTCTGGCAGTGCACAGACACACAGCGTGTTCTCGAGAGATCACGCTGTGACGTGACTTCCTGCCCCAGGTGCTGCATCGTGTCGGACGAGCGAGGACACATCGGCACCAGGCGACAGAGGCTACAGTTGATTCTGCAGCAGCATCGGCGTTTGCAGGTAAGTCGTTGTAGCCTCTGTCGCCTGGTGCCGATGTGTCCTCGCTCGTCCGACACGATGCAGGACCTGGGGCAGGAAGTGACGTCACAGCGTGATCTCTCGAGAACACGCTGTGTGTCTGTGCACTGCCAGAAGCTGGGTGTTAACGAAGAGAAGTGGATGATGCTGATCGTCAGCATCATACACTTCCATTCACAACACCCAGCTAGTAAAACAAGTAAAAACGCCCAGATGTTACGAACACAATACACGCCCACTTGGACTTAACTTTAAACACGCCCAGTTGTACATAAGAAAGGCTCATTTGAATAAATATAAAAATGCTCATAACTTGGCCAAAAATGCTCGTTTTTGAAAAAAACAAAACGTTACTGTTATCTACATTGCAGCGCCGATCAGCTGCAATAGGAGATAGGAGTTTGAAAATCTGGTGACAGAGCCTCTTTAAGAGCAGCAAAACCTTCGTGGTCATCTAAAACACAAGAAACACAATGTTCACAGTTCATTTTTAAAATACTTTTGTACTCCTGATTTCTTTTTGAAAATTTATTTCCAGAGATTTGAAGAAAAAACTGTCCAGATTTTTTTTTTCTCACGTTGTATAATAAAACTGCTTCATCTGTTTGTTTAACATCCTATTCCTTACCTTACTGTTCACGCTGTTATGCCCCAGACTACAAAAAAAATTGATTTCTATTGAAATCGGGAGGAGAAGCTAGTTTCTTCCTTCCTTACTAACGTCACTAAAGCTCTAGCTTTCCATTTATCTGGTTTGTCTGAGTTCAATGATACCTAGTTTTCCAACTCTTCAGGCATGGATCCCATTGTGATTGACCTCCAGGGAGACCAGAGAGAGGGATAGGGTGGACCCAGCTAGCAGAAAAAGCATGCCCATGAGAGCTACAGATAAATGTTATGTTTTACAATAATCTGTACTACTACAAGTACAGACAATCAGTATTGGACTTAAAAATGAAATAAGCAGCAACATTAAACATTTATCAATATTATTTAACCTGTTATTGTTTGGCACAAGTAGTCCCTACTACTATAGATCAGGAGCAGGCCCGGTGCACCGCTGTGTTAGAGACAGCCAGACACCCTGAAGTGAAGAGAGAAGTTCTTTATTACTGATGCAGTCATCCCTTTTACAGAATATACAGCTCCTAATGTGCACTGTGTAATAACTAACCAGAGACATTGTCGATGCCTCTATTAAACGCGGCGATCGCATGACCAGAAAAATATATATTACTATAAAATAAAAAAAATACAAACATTTTCAGGTAGCCTTACAAATAAAACGTTAGGGTTGTTAAACCACCACATGCATACAATTGCTAAAAAATGTTTGGTCTTTTAGGACCAAACCATTCTACTCGTTAAGGGGTTAATAGAGAGAAAAAAAAAAAAAGGCATTGTCCATTTTGGACAATTTCTTATTGCTAGAATAGTTCACAGATGATAAGCTCACGAGCGTTCAATTTACCCACAGCGCCACCAGAGTAAAACGAAACAGCTTTCCCACTAGGTCCTCCAGAGTGAGAGACACTTTTTGTATCACTCTTCGCTCTGGTTAACAGATCATGGCACTGAAGTGGGACCCCCTACTATTAAATCAGGATTCCCTAATAGGGTATTTGAAAATGGGTTTTCTGAGTTACACAATCCCATCATGAAACACAAGCTCCAGCTCCAAAAAGGTTCTGTACTCCTAAGGAAATATACATGCAGTTTATATAACAAGAGGGTATTGGTGTAAAAAAACAAAAAAAAAAAAACACAATAGTAGCTACATTTAATTTACTGTGGATCCTGATATGATACAACTCTATTAGATATTTCTGAGTTAGTAGCACAGGGTACCCTGTTCAGGATCCTGAGACAACCCATCGGTTGGAATGGGCACATCGTAATGGTTCATTTACACTGTGGTGGCGCTGCATGGAATTTGAACACTTAGGCCCCATGCACACTAACGTGTTTTTGCGTCCGCAATTCCCCCGAAAATCCACGGGAGAATTGCGGACCCATTCATTTCTATGGGCCCATACACACTATTCGTGTTTTCACGGGTCCCCGCATGTCCGCAAATCCGTGCCGCACAAACTCAGGACATGTCTTATTACGGCCCGCAAATTCGATGCGGACATGCCCATAGAAGTCAATGGGCCAGTGGAAAATGCGGGTACACCTCCGTGTGTCAACCGCAGTTTGCGGATTTGCGGAAGTGTTGCTAGGCGACGACCGGGAATGAGTTCTGTCGTCATCCTGTTTTACCTAGGCTTTTTTTTTTTATCCGCATTTTGCGGATTACATACGGATGAACTGCGGATTACATACGGATGAACTGCGGAGGACATTTCACGGAACACGGTCCTGGAATTTGCGGACCAGAAAAACACTACGGTCGTGTGCATGAGGCCTTAGGGTATGTTCCCACAGGTTGGATAAGCTGCATAAAAGTACACATTGTATCTGACCTAGAACCTGCAGGGAATTCTGGCCGAAAAACCGCATGTGGTGCAGATTGTCTTCCAGAATCACAGCTGCAGAAAAAAGAGGGGGAAAAAAAGACAATACTTACCTCACTGGCGTTGCCACAGTGACACTTTCCACTATTCTCCGTGCAGCCCGGCCTCCTGTGATGATGTGGCAGACCATGTGACTGCTGCAGCATGTGATTGGCTGCAGCAGTCACATGGGATGGAACGCAAAAACCTCAACATTTGCTATTTGGTGCTGGTTTTGCCTTCCTATTTAATGGGGAAAACCCATAACAAAAGTGCAGCAATTTGGCAACATAAATTGACCACATGCGGATTAAAAAACGCACCGCAGGTCAATTTATAAACGTTTTCTCAGCTGATTTTTTTCTGCAGCGTGTGGCTGAGATTTGTTCAAATGTCATCCACTTTGCTGCTACTGTCAATGCTGCGGATTTTCCGCACAGAATTCTGTTGGGGATATTCCTCTGCATTTACTCTACGTGGGAATCCAGGTTTCCCCACAGATTACAGCTGATTGCTGAGATCACCGGCAGGAGGACACTTTGTGATCAGTTTATCGGCAAGGAACCTTTCTAACAAGTGGGGATAGTCTAAAGAGGGGATAGTCTAAAGTGGGGATAGTCTAAAGTAGGGATAATCTAAAGTGGACAACCCCTTGGTTTTGACAAATGGAAACCTTGTGTTGTGAATAATGCTTTTTCCATGTGGGTCCACTTCTGTTTTCTAGTCATCATTTCTTTGATGGCATTGCTCCATCTTGTCCAAGTTGTCTTCTATCTTGCTTTCTTTCAACTTGCTTCCGATTACCTGGTTGTTCTTAGATACATCAATGCCAAATGTCTATCTTTACAATTTGCTTGAAGCTAAAATGGAATAAATAGAAAACCGTATGTTCAGGGTGACAAAAACATTTGGAATGGGATATAAAATGTCATGTATGATGATGTAAAATTTAAAAATGGAAGTATATGAGACAAGAATAGTAAGTAGAAAGGCAGATTCCTTAGAGCTGTGCTTTAGGTTAATACTTTACATGAGATTCACAGCTGGCCTGGATACACAGCGGGTGTAATAAATCTAGTAATAACATTGATTAAATGAAATAAGATTTATTGTGGTATGGGAAAATAGACAGATTAGGTAGTCCAAATTATCTTTATTTTCCGTCAGCTACTAAAGTTTTACAGAGAACTATCATGCTTCCGTAATCTCACTCAGTAGTAATGCAGATCTGTTTTATACATATTTCATTTTTCCTTTTTACCTGTTCTAAATCATTACTGAAAATATAAAGCAGATGGTTAAACAATGATATGATATGTATTTAAAATTATTTACAGGCAGATTTTACCCCTCCCCTATAAGAAAAAAACACAAAAAAAACACTGTTGGGATGCCGGATTATCTGCTAACGTCCAAGTGCATTTTCCTCTACCCAAACGGGAAAATAATATTAAACAGTTAAACAGTTTTATTCAAAATCATGATGGTTCACATCTGGAATTATGATCTGTGGAGCTTCTGGTCTTTTGGATAGAAGCAAAATAAGAAGGAATTGAATATCATGAAATCCCCAACGTCAAAGAGGCCCTTATGCGATTCTATTTTTTTAATTATTAATGCAAAAACAGCGGAAATTTGAAGTACATGCCCTTGTTTTATGGAGCTTTAATATTAAGTAAATATATATCTTATGTAAACTACTAAAACTAGCTTAACATAGCAATTTATGGAAATTATGGAATTTATGGAAAATAGGGGATTCTGGCTTAACATAGGCCATAACGTCTAATTATGGAAAATAGGGGATTCTAAGTCAATGGATGGTGGTCGCGTGGAAAGAGCAGCTCATGCTCTGGAGGAATCTGCACGTTTGTGCATTACACAGGCAGCCCATTGATTTCTACAATAAATGTGTAAAACCTCATTCCTCCTGTGGTGGCACTGCAGGGATATTGATCCCTGGTTTCTAGGTTTCCCCCAAGTGACATCTGATTGATGGGGACAAAATGTTATATGCTGATGTTAATTGGAACCCGTCCAAACATAAATGGGTTTTCCAATATGGACAGTTTCTTTAAGGCCTCCATCACACTAAGATTTTTTTCTGCCAATTTTAAATGCATCTAAAAACAGTAATGCTATTAAAATGTAACATGCTTTTTTAAGGTGTTTTTAGGTGCATTTTTGGTGACTTTTTCCAAATAGTGTAATTTAGTACATGCTTTTTTTCTGGTGTTTTTGAAGTCCTGTAGAGAAGCCTATAGGAAAAATGCCTGAAAAAACACTATACCCAGAGCATGTTGCAAACTCCTAAAACCAAAATGCAGCAGTGTGTAGTGCAACATCTGGCCACACTAAAAAAAACTCACCAAAAAAAGACCACAAAAAACGCCATTAAAAACGACACAAAAAGCACACAAAAATGAAGCAAAATGCTAGCTGTGTGTCAATCCAGCCCAAAGGAGATGTCTATGAGTAGAAAAAGAGTAGAAAAAGATGGATCTGCACCACTTTGTATCTGGTCTTTCAGTATTCACTTAAATTGGGCTTAGCTGCAAGACTAGATACAGTCTGTGGACAAGAGTGCCGCTGTTTCTGGTGAAAAAAAGACTGCATTTTTTTTGTTTCATCTCAGACAACCCTTTAACTATCCTAGTGGAAAGCAACTTTGTCTAGAATGATCACGTTTGTCCGGCCAATGACATATCAAAGGACTGCTTAAACACCGTAGTCATAGCCACTGAACATGCAAAAGCTCCAGTACGTAGATGAGTCACAGAAACCATTTTTTTATATTATTATTTATACATAGTGCCCTCACCCCATATATTCAGCAGCCCTTCTACACCCTATAAACTGCTACTACTAAATAACTTTTGAAAGCATTTTTTTTTCATGAACCATTGTTTTATTTCATTTTAAACTATTTTTTAATTGTTTTTTTTCATTAAAAAAAAAAGTTTACTTTTTGAGGTACAGCTTCTATGTATCCTGTATACATAGAAGCTGTATCTTGCAGTCAAAGCCGAATCTGTCAGGTCTGCAGGATTGGAGGCTTTGGTGAACGCTGGTCCTGCATGTCTGACACGCAGAATCCAGCTATTATTGATCACATCTGGATCATGCGTGTCAGAGACACACAGGACCAGCGTTCACTGAAGCCGTCAGTCCTGCTGACCTGACGGATTCGGGTTTGAAGCAAGATAGTTTTTATGTATTCAGGATACATGAAAGCTTTATCACAAAAAGTTAAACATTTTTTTTTAATAAAAAAACAATTAAAAAATTGTTTAAAATGAAATATAACATTAGTTTATTTTAAAAAATAAATAAAAATGCCTTCAAAAGTTGACATAGGCTTTTTAAACACTCATCCTCCCAACTTAGCCCAGGACAGGGATCCATCATCCATAACTGCATCTATCTTCACTGGTGTAGCCTCCCTGCTCTGCTCCCTCCCAGGCCTCTTGCCTCTATTTGAATTATTGTTTGTGACTACCTGTTAGGTGACTGGACTTAGTGGTCCCTAATAAAGGAAGTGGTGTCATTTGATTGACAGATGTAGACAGGAGGACATCATTTGGAAGAGAAGGGGACATCACTCAGGACAATGACTACAGTCATGTTACATGGCATGTTCTATCTGTTACGTAAGTCACTTGTTGTTTTGTCACTGAACGTAGGCGTTACGCAGGGCATCATCTACTGTTTAGGCAAATCCTCAGTGGAAGTAAGTTTGCTTTTAATTGACCTGGGATGCTCGGAAAATGTAATTAGTAATGTAAATTGGTGCACAACTTTTCTAAAATGCCACATACAGCTCCCACAAATTGTTAACCTTCTTTATATTAACGTTCTCATGGCTTAAGTTAGCATTAGATGTTAGCCTGGCATTCTCTTGGTGTTAGATTTACCACGTCTTGAAGGATAATGTGTGCACCTGCTGAATACTCCGGCATCATTTTTAATTTGCATTGGTCTTGCAAATCATCTTACTTTAACATTATGGGTAAAATTTGACAACATTTAAGGCCTACACAATTACATTAGACATTTCTGGGGATGCTCTATGATTTCCAACCCTTTCAAGCAGAGGCGTAGCTTCCCTGGGGAAAATATTCCGTTTGGTGCGCCCCCCATGAAACTTAACTTAGATTGCTGATCCTGTCCTATTAAATAATGTAGCAAATTTTGTTTTTATTTCATTGTTTTAATTAATATGAGTAACAGTAGAAAAGGCATGCACAAATCACACCATACACACATATCAGCCAATTCAGCTGGTACTGGTCCATATGGCCTAGTTCACACAGAGTTTTTTGAAAGGCAGAAAAAAATCTGCCTCAATTTACTTTTTGAGGCATTTTATTTGCCAGCGTTTTTTGGATGGTTTTTTTTCATGTTTTTTTTGCCCGCAGCCATTGAATCTAGTGCAAAAGCTGCAGGAAAAAAACTATGCTAGAAAACGCTGAAAATGAGCACCGCAGGTTTTTTCTGCCTCCCATTGATTTCAATAAGGGGTCAGATGCAAACAACACTCGAAGAAAGAACATTATCCCAGAAAGAACAGCCACAAGGAAAATAACGCATCTTCCCCCTACTGTAATCAATGGGGGGGGCGATTTGCGACATTTTTTAACTTTGATTTCCGTGTCAAAATCAGCGCCAAAAACTCTGTGTGAACTGACTCTTTATGTAAAGGGGTTGAAATGGGCTAAACGTTTATTTCATGACTATACCATACCTAGAAAAGTGGTGGAAAGCAATGCTAACCTGGATGGTTTTTTATCATGCGCCAGATTTTTTTAACAGGATGTTTGCCCTGTTGATGAATCTTGTGCACGCTCCACAGGGGAGAGATACTTCCCCACATGGTACACTAATAATATAAATCTCCCCTTTTGTCTGAAATTGGAGGCATAGCTTCATATTCGGAAACCATGTGATCCCTAGTACGGTCATGTTCATGGGCTTTAACTAGAAGCAATTTATATTAGATAATGCAGATTACAGAAGGTTTTGCCACGATTATGAAAGAGGCTGCAAAAAAAAAGTGACAAAAACCACAAACACTCATGTATTTACACCCTTAAATAACTTTTTAATTGTTGGGCAGCTTACTAAAAGCTTAGGGCAGGTATAGCCAGGCAGGAGGACCAAGACAGATTATATCTCGTCTTGAGTGTTGTCGAGGAGGAGTGAGGAGGCAGCAGCAGCAATGAGCATCGAGCAGGCACAGACAGGGATGGGAGTCATTGAGGAGGGGCTAAAAAACATCAGAAGCACTGTGGAGGGTGGACCTTGGCCAGGATTTGCTTGATATCTTCATAAATGCACCATTTTTAAGGTAATCAGCTGATGCGGCAGCCTCCTGGCACATTTGTAAAGCCTTGATTTACAAGTGTACCAGATGGCTGACCCATCAGTTAATTTCCTAAAGTAACGCTGCACATGCCCCCATCTATGCCAATGCTAGTCAAATCATTTAAATTGTAGCTAAACGTTTGACAAACTTCTGACATGTCATAGTGACATGTCAGAAGTTTGGATTGGTGGGGGTCCGAGCACTAAGACCCCCACCAATCGCTAGAATGAAGCAGCTGAAGTGCTCGTATGAGCGCTCAGCCGCTTCGTGTCTGTTTGGCTTTTTCTGGAAATAAATGTATAGGTGTACAGACTCAATAGAAAGACTATGAGCCCGTACTCCGATACATCGGCTTTCCGGAAAAATCCGAACAGACACGAAGCGGCTGAGCGCTCACACGAGTGCTTCAGCTGCTTCGTTCTAGTGATTGGTGGGGGTCTCACTGCTCAGACCCCCACCAATCCAAACTTCTGACATGTCACTATGACATGTCAGAAGTTTGTCAAATGTTTAGCTACACTTTAGAATCTCTTCAATAACTACCAAATAAATTGATAACTGCTATCTGAACTTTCTTAACCTTGAAAACTTGATGAAAAGTGGTAAGGAGTCTTGGGTAAAGTCCGGAGTGCAGGAGATTTGGGAATACATTTGACTAGATATTAAATCAGAGAGAGAACAGTGGTATTATCATAACCAGATGGTAGATTTTCCCTCTAGGCTTTCAAAAATATGTGTAAATTAGCGCATCTTGAATATAAAGGAGAAGTAACATTCGTCCTGCCCATTGGCCTTGTCTACACATTCCTGGAAATTCTGAAAAATGCATTAAAGACAACATTATTTTTATATAAGACATTGAAACAGACAGTGTATTCTAGAAAGCAAATGTTCCATCTCATAATGTTCCTTAAGTATATATTTCTAGGTGAAGTAGTTAATATTTTTGATTAATTATATAAAGGGGAATGTAAATAAAATGAAAAATAGAATCACTGAACGGATGATACAGAAACACTTTACATTCTCTAATGCCTTGGAGTACAGTTCTTATGGAAATAAGATGCTGGAGATTTATGAAGAGTGTTCTTAAAAATAATAACTTACCTGAGATTAATTGACTAATACGTGCATGGAACTATGCAGGGTCTGCTTTTCTATCATTAATCTTCAAAATTTGAGGTTATAGGCAAATAAATGTATTTTTCCATTATAAATTCCATGCATTTTTGCACTTGTGTTATAACTGCAAATCCCAGCCGAACCCCCAAAAAACAGCATTGTAGATCCTCGTATGAAATGGCCTACAAGTTCTTCTCAAACCTTTTTAGGCTGGCCTCACTGGTGTGATACGCCCAAGTTGTTGATCAGGTTGCAACTGGGGAGGCAATTTTGATAGAAGTGATAATTTGCTGCACAAGACTTTCTCTGGCTTTTCTGAGCTTTATTCTGGGCTTTATTCTGATGCATACGCCTTTTCACGGCGTATGCATAAGGGCACTGATAACAGAGGTGTCATAATTTATTACAGGACACCTCCAGCCTCCAGGCAAGTTACAGAGAAGACACTAGAAGTTACTGTGTGTTATGAATGCCCATTAAAGCAGGTCTGGAGCTGTGCTATAATATGAATCACAGAGCACTGCTAGTTCATGTGTCCATTGGAAACTACAAATAATTAAGAGGCTGCTCGTACAGGTTTAATAGGCATTATTTAGTAACAGGAGCATTTTCCCATAATCATAAATTATCACCTATCCGCAGAATAGGTGATAATTGTCTTATAGCTGGGGCCCCAATTGTGAGACCGGGGGTCCCAAACACCCAGATCCTCCTCACAGTACTCCCCACAGTGAGGAGGAGCTTGAACAGAGCGGTGGTTGAGCATGCGCCAATCGCTCCATTCATTGTCTATGAGCATGACAGAAACAGCTGAGCACTGTCTGCGGATAGGTGATAATTTATGATTATGGGAAAAAGCTCCTGTTACTTAATAATGCTCAATAAACCTGTACGAGCAGCCTCTTAATTATTTGTAGTTTCCAATGGACACATGAACTAGCAGTGCTCTGTGATTCATATTATAGCACAGCTCCAGACCTGCTTTAATGTGCAATCATGACCCACAGTAATTTCTAGCCCCCTTATCAGTGTCTTCTCTGTAACTTGCCTGGAGGCTGGAGGTGTCCTGTAATAAATTATGACACCTCTGTTTTCAGTGTCCTTATTTACAAGTGGCAGAACCAGGAGATAATTGTGGCATAGTAGATTCCTGTTAATATGGAGGGGAGAGGGGAACTTTGGTTGCAGTGAAGTGGGAGCAGGCTGTTAAGCCGCCTCCAAACCCAGAAAGAACAGAGAGAAGTAGAAAGGATCCAACACCGTAGAAGTGATATCAAAAAATAAAAAAATATATTATAACTATGTAAAAGAGGCATGTCCTGCACTTCTGGGGAAAATGAGCTGTGATGAGTCAACCTGAGCACCTACGTTACAAAGCGACGCATTTGTATTGAGAATCCTCCTCCCCTTTCTCCTCCAATCCAGTGCCTCACAGCACAAGAGGCGTGGGAGGTTTCTCTATACACCCGCTGCTGCACATGTGCTGTATAAACAAGGAGTTTATTGAAGAATAATACATTCAGTCTTAGTGTGGTGAGGGGAGACCTGTGGGCCCCTCTGACTTAGGGCCCCCGGTCGCAATTGCGACCGCTGCAACCCCTACAGCTATGCCACTGTTTGTATTCTGTATACAGGGCAGCTGTATCTAGCGCTAAAACCTGTATCCGTCAGGTCAGTGGGACTGATGTGTTCAGTTACAGCGGGTGGATCCACCTGTTATCAATAACATCTAAGTTATGAACTTAGATGTGATCGATAACAGCTCAATCCTTCGTGGGACCCGCTGTCACTGAACTCGTCAGTGCCGCTGATCTGACGGATTCAGGTTTCAGAGCTAGATACAGCTCCTCTCTATACAGAATACAAAGCAGCCGTTTCTGAAAAAGTAAAAATAATTTTTAATAAAATGTAATTACAAAGTTGCACCAGTCACACTGATAAACATTTTTACATATAAAAAAGTTGTTTTCAAAGGTGTACATAGATTTTAATCAGCATTGCATTTGAGAATAGCAGCTCCAAATGTGTTTGAGATCTGTGGCCATTTGACTATGAAAATTGGTGGATGTGTCAGTTCATAAGTGCCTATCAATGTTTTGTTCTTGTACGTGACTTGTTCATATCATATTTGAAAATAAGCTCATTTGGACTTCAACTGTAATTTAATATGGGTTTTTTTTCCTCGTGTTATTCATCAAAAATTAAATAAGACCAGATGGTTATAAAAAAAATTTCCTAGATTTTGCTCAATTGATAAATCATGAAGTCATCACCATGAATGTGAAGAAATCCAAGATAAAATTGTGGACCTATGAATGGGTCATGCTAGAATCATTATTACTACTATAATACCTACCATGCACCTGGAGAAAGATTTTCCTAACAGTAGCATTTGTCGGGTCCAAAATCTGTAGATGTATTTTAATTTTGTTGATGGGACTACTGTAAACATTCTAGGATATCTGCCTTGTTTGGTCTACTGCACAGAAAAAAACGTATTAGCACTGCCCCGAACATAACGTATCTACTAAACCGTAAGTATAAACACTTAGTAGCAAAATATTCCTTATGACAATGCAAAACAAATAAGCAAGAAATGCGGTGACTTCATTATTGTAACAAGTTGTGTAATTCTCTTGGCTTCTACCTAAATGATGTTTAATGGTTGGAATTTGTAGGGAGTTCGAGAGCAAAATAACACAGACAATCTCTCTGGATTTTAAATGGAAAATATGAGTTCATTCTGTATTATGTGCTGCAGATGGCAAAGAAATGGGAAATAAACCTTACTGAAAATATTGGCAAATGTATCCCTCCGTTTTTATAATCATTAACACACAAGAGCTATCCTTCTGCGGGCTATTTATTACTGCTCATGTTGGCTTGTCAAAGGCATTTTGCAAATCCCTTAAATCTTCATTGCCACGTCATTGCTAACTTTATTGACAGTAAAAGCGAAATTACTCTTCCTATGATCCCGCAACGGTCATACACACTGAATGAATTTCTGATATTTAGGCTTCTTGGATAGTAATTTAAGTGGGAATTTCCCATCACAGAAAGTGATTGCATGTTGCTAGGATATGCCATCTTTTTGTGATCGGTGGGGGTCCGACTGACGGGACACCTACCGATCCTGAAAATGAAGTATGAAGTGAATAATGCTGGGCTGCAGTTCCCTGGGGGCTGCAGCGCTAAAGCAGTGATTTGAGCCCTTGATTTTAAGGAGCGGTGTAGATTCCGACAGTTGGGACCCCACCGCCATCCTAGTCATAAGTCATCACTTTCTGTGATGGGAAAAACCCTTAAAGGTCAGAATGGTATTACCAAGCTCAGGGCTGAAGCTTTGGCATCATTGACCCTAGAAAAGGTTTTGAGGTAAACCAAATTCATCTCTCATATCGGTCTATCTATCATCTATCTATCTATCTATCTATCTATCTATCTATCTATCTATCTATCTATCTATCTATCTATCTATCTATCTATCTATCTATCTATCTATCTATCTATCTATCTATCTATCTAGTGTAATGGCAGGGGGTAGGGAGACGGACAAGTGAGCCCTAATCTACCCGCCACTCTGTCCCTGCCTACTTGCAACGACCCGCCCTAGGCGACGGGGTACAACTGGGCGGCGGTCCCTGCGCTCAGTAAGTGCACGACAAACACGACAAACATACAAGGAACACAAGCAAGGAAAACGGGCCGTTGCCCACAGCAACACCGTGAGCAACCAGAGTGGTGAACGAGCCGAGTCAAGCCAGGAGTGTGCGAGGTACAAAACGAAAAGCAGAAGAGTAGTCGGTAAGCCAGGGTCGGTATGGAGCAGGATCAAAAATAGCAGGAGCTGTAGCTGGGCCAGGAACCACAAGGAAAGAAACAAAAGCAATAACAAGCACCGAGGGACAGGAAGTGCAGGCTTAAATAGACCGAGGGCGGGAGCTAGCTGAGTCTGGCCAGGTTACGATAGGCTCTCCCACTCCTAAGCCTGCCAGCCTGAATGGTGGAAGCAGGAGTCAGTCTCAGGGATGTATTCTCAGGTGCTGACTGATTAGTTCTGGGAGTTAACCCCGCTGTGCCTGGCAGATCCTTTACAGTACCCCCCCTTTTATGAGGGGCCACCGGACCCTTTCTAAGTGGACCTGGCTTACTGGGGAAACGCAGGTGGAACCTCCTGACCAATACCCCAGCGTGAACATCCCGGGCGGGTACCCAAGTCCTCTCCTCGGGCCCGTATCCTCTCCAATGGACCAGGTACTGGAGGGAGCCTTGGACCATCTTGCTGTCCACAATCCTGGCCACCTCGAATTCCACCCCCTCCGGGGTGAGGATGGGAACAGGAGGTCTCCTCAAGGGAGCCAAGGACGGGGAGCAGCGTTTGAGGAAGGAGGCATGAAACACGTCGTGTATCCGAAAAGACGGGGGTAACTCCAGCCGGAAGGAGACAGGATTGAGGACCTCAATGACCTTATACGGCCCAATAAACCGGGGAGCAAACTTCTTGGACGGAACCTTGAGACGCAAGTTCCTAGACGACAACCACACCAGATCCCCGACCATAAACAGGGGGTTAGCAGAACGTTTCTTATCAGCCTGAGTTTTTTGTACGCTCTGGGACACCTCTAGGTTTTTCTGAACCTGGGCCCAGACTGTGCACAGTTCCCGATGAACGACCTCTACCTCAGGATTGTTGGAACTACCAGGTGAAACGGAGGAGAACCGTGGATTAAACCCAAAATTACAAAAAAAAGGAGAGACCCCTGTCGAGTTACTGACCCGGTTATTAATGGAAAATTCGGCGAGGGGAATGAAAGAGACCCAATCAAATTGACAGTCAGAGACAAAACACCTTAAGTATTGTTCTAGAGACTGATTAGTCCTCTCCGTTTCGCCATTGGTTTCAGGATGGAAGGCAGAGGAGAAGGACAGATCAATCCCCAACTTCATACAGAAGGCTCTCCAAAACAATGAAACAAATTGTACCCCTCTGTCCGAAACAATATTGACAGGGACCCCATGGAGACGCAGGATGTGTTTGACAAACAAGGTAGCCAACGTTTTGGCGTTGGGTAGTTTCTTGAGGGGCACAAAGTGGCACATCTTACTGAAGCGGTCCACCACCACCCACACCACCGACTTGCCTTGGGATGGAGGCAAATCGGTGATAAAATCCATGGAGATATGTGTCCAAGGTCTCTGGGGAATGGGCAACGAACGCAGTAAGCCCGCTGGTCGGGACCTGGGAGTCTTGGACCTAGCACAAACCTCACAAGCGGCGACGTAGGCCTTAACGTCTTTAGGCAACCCAGGCCACCAATAATTTCTGGTAATGAGGTGTTTGGTACCCAGGATGCCTGGATGGCCAGATAGTGCGGAGTCATGATTTTCCCTAAGTACCCTTAGCCGGAATTGCAGGGGAACAAACAGCTTGTTCTCAGGAAGGTTCCCGGGAGCTGCACCTTGATCAGCAGCAATTTCAGAGACTAAATCAGAATCGATCGGGGAAATGATTATACCTGGAGGCAAAATACAAGCAGGATCTTCCTCCGAAGGAGGGCTGGCCATGAAGCTACGCGACAGTGCATCAGCCTTAATATTTTTAGACCCAGCCCTATAGGTAACCAAAAAATTGAATCTGGTAAAAAATAACGCCCATCGAGCTTGTCTCGGGTTTAGCCTCCGGGCAGATTCTAGGAAAACCAGATTCTTGTGGTCGGTAAGGACCGATACCTGGTGCCTAGCCCCCTCCAGGAAGTGGCGCCACTCTTCAAATGCCCATTTAATGGCTAAGAGTTCGCGGTTGCCAATATCATAGTTACTTTCAGTTGGCGAAAACTTCCTGGAGAAGTAGGCACAGGGGCGTAGATGGGTGAGGGACCTGGTACCCTGGGACAAGACAGCCCCCACTCCCACCTCAGATGCGTCAACTTCCACGATAAATGGCTCCATTTGGTTGGGCTGAACCAGCACCGGGGCCGAGACAAAGCACTTCTTAAGGACCTCAAAAGCCTGGACAGCCTCAGGAGGCCAGTGGAGGAGATCAGCACCTTTGCGAGTGAGGTCCGTAAGGGGCTTAGCGATGACCGAGAAGTTAGCAATAAATCTCCTGTAATAATTTGCAAACCCCAAAAAACACTGTAACGCCTTCAGGGAGGCAGGTTGGACCCATTCCGCCACAGCCTGAACCTTGGCGGGGTCCATGCGGAATTCATGAGGAGTGAGGATTTGACCCAAAAATGGAATCTCCTGTACCCCAAACACACATTTTTCGGTTTTGGCAAACAGTTTATTTTCCCGAAGGACCTGGAGCACCTTCCTGACATGCTCCACGTGGGAGGACCAGTCCTTGGAAAACACCAGTATGTCATCAAGGTACACTACCAGAAAAATCCCCAGGTAATTTCTCAAAATCTCATTTATGAAATTCTGGAAGACCGCAGGGGCATTACACAACCCAAAGGGCATGACGAGGTATTCGAAATGGCCTTCGGGCGTGTTAAACGCAGTCTTCCACTCATCCCCCTCTTTGATGCGAATAAGGTTATACGCCCCCCGTAGATCCAATTTAGAAAACCATTGGGCCCCCTGAACCTGATTAAAGAGATCAGGAATCAAAGGAAGGGGATACTGGTTCCTTACCGTGACCTTATTCAGGCTACGGTAGTCAATGCATGGCCTAAGACCACCATCCTTCTTCCCCACGAAGAAGAAGCCAGCACCTACCGGAGAAGAAGAGGGACGAATGTAACCCTTGGCCAGGGATTCCTGGATATACACTCTCATAGCTTCACGTTCGGGACAAGAAAGATTAAATATCCTACCCTTAGGAAGCTTAGCTCCTGGTACCAATTCGATAGCGCAATCGTATTCTCTATGAGGAGGTAACACTTCGGAGGCCTCCCTAGAGAAAACATCAGCGAAGTCCTGAACAAACTCGGGTAGCGTATTCGCCTCCTTAGGGGGAGAAATAGAATTAACAGAAAAACATGACGTACAACATTCATTACCCCATTTGGTTAGCTCCCCAGTATTCCAGTCAAACGTAGGATTATGCAACTGCAACCAGGGAAGACCTAGAACCAAATCGTACGATAATCCCTGCATCAACAGTACAGAGCATTGCTCCAAATGCATGGAGCCAACAAGGAGTTCAAAAACAGGGGTATGCTGTGTAAAATAACCATTAGCAAGAGGAGTGGCGTCGATACCCACTACCGGGACAGGTTTAGGCAAATCAATAAGAGGCATAGCAAGGGACATAGCAAATTCCACAGACATGATATTAGTAGAGGACCCTGAATCCACGAAAGCACTGCCGGTAGCAGACCTACCACCAAAAGAGACCTGAAAGGGAAGCAAGATCTTAGTACGTTTCATATTTACGGGAAATACCTGTGCGCCCAAGTGACCTCCCCGATGATCACTTAGACGCGGAAGTTCTCTGGCTGCAACCTTACGCTTAGGACAGTTGTTCACTTGATGCTTGTCGTCCCAACAGTAGAAGCAGAGACCATTCTTCCTGCGGAATTCTCTACGTTGTTGGGGGGACACGGAGGCCCCGAGTTGCATAGGTATCTCTGAATCTTTCGGGGAGGAACGAAGCAACGGAGCTTCGGGAGGCATCATGGGGGAGTCGGAGGAGAAAACACATAAACGTTCACGTTGTCGTTCCCTGAGACGTCGGTCAAGTCGTATCGCTAAAGCCATAACCTGGTCTAGGGAGTCAGAAGAGGGATAGCTAACTAGCAGGTCTTTCAGGGCATTCGACAGACCCAACCTAAACTGGCACCTTAAGGCAGGGTCATTCCACCGAGAAGCTACGCACCACTTCCGAAAGTCATAGCAATACTCCTCAACAGGTCTCTTACCCTGACTTAAGGTCACCAGCTGACTCTCGGCAAAGGCAGTCCTGTCAGTCTCGTCATAAATAAGTCCGAGAGCAGAAAAGAAACAATCAACGGAGGAAAGTTCAGGGGCGTCAGGAGCCAAGGAGAAGGCCCACTCTTGGGGCCCTTCCTGGAGCCGGGACATAATTATACCCACCCGCTGGCTCTCAGAACATGAGGAATGAGGCTTTAAACGAAAGTAAAGCCTACAACTCTCCCGAAAGGAGAGAAAAGTCCTCCGGTCCCCTGAGAACCGGTCGGGCAGCTTGAGGTGGGGTTCAAGAGGTGCGGTGCGGGGAACTACCAGGGTAGCATCAGGCTGGTTGACCCTCTGAGCCAGGGCCTGGACCTGTAGGGAGAGACCCTGCATTTGCTGAGCCAGGGTCTCACGGGGATCCATAGTGGTGTCAGGGACCAGGGGTAGACTAGGTATGGGCTTGTTATTATGTAATGGCAGGGGGTAGGGAGACGGACAAGTGAGCCCTAATCTACCCGCCACTCTGTCCCTGCCTACTTGCAACGACCCGCCCTAGGCGACGGGGTACAACTGGGCGGCGGTCCCTGCGCTCAGTAAGTGCACGACAAACACGACAAACATACAAGGAACACAAGCAAGGAAAACGGGCCGTTGCCCACAGCAACACCGTGAGCAACCAGAGTGGTGAACGAGCCGAGTCAAGCCAGGAGTGTGCGAGGTACAAAACGAAAAGCAGAAGAGTAGTCGGTAAGCCAGGGTCGGTATGGAGCAGGATCAAAAATAGCAGGAGCTGTAGCTGGGCCAGGAACCACAAGGAAAGAAACAAAAGCAATAACAAGCACCGAGGGACAGGAAGTGCAGGCTTAAATAGACCGAGGGCGGGAGCTAGCTGAGTCTGGCCAGGTTACGATAGGCTCTCCCACTCCTAAGCCTGCCAGCCTGAATGGTGGAAGCAGGAGTCAGTCTCAGGGATGTATTCTCAGGTGCTGACTGATTAGTTCTGGGAGTTAACCCCGCTGTGCCTGGCAGATCCTTTACATCTAGAGGCGTAGCTAGGTTCTCCTGCACCCGGGGCAAAGATTCAGTTTGCGTTTCCCCCCAACTTCTTTCCCGACTTCTCCTTCCCCCTCGCCATGTTTGCTTTCTCTTCCAAACAATAAGGTGTAATTGTTTCCCCTTTTTTTTATTTTTTATGTAACTCGAGCATAAAACGATTTGTACATTTTACAAGCAATATAGTTATATAAGGGAGTTAACATAGCAATAAATTTAAAGAAAATAAATTAAAGAGGTCAGTGGCTGACTAAAGCAGATTGCATAACTGAGGCTAATGAGACTATATGGTGACATAATGAACAGCCTCCTCTTGTAGATAGTGCCACACTGCCCCCCCTTGTAAATAGTGCCATACAGCCCCACCTTGTAGATAGTGCCACACAGCCCCTTCCTGTAGATACGGCCACACACCCCCTTGTAGATACTGCAACACAGCCCCCTTGTAGATAGTGCCACAAAGCCCCCTGTAGATATTTCCACACTCCCCCCTAGTAGATAGTGCTAAACATACCCACCAGTTGATAGTACCACACCCCTCCTTGTAGATAGTGCCCCACTCCCCACATAGTAAATAGTGCCACACACTCCCCTTGTAGATAGTGCCACACACCCCCATTGTAGATAGTGCCACACCCCCCCATGTAGATAGTGCCACACTCCCTCTTGTAGATAAAGCCACACAGCCTCCTTTTCAGGAGGAGCCCCTGACGTCCCTGTCCACATATGGGGCTCCCTCTAGGAGCATAATATCCGTCCAGAGCATCGGCAACGCTCTGGCTGGGGATTCCGCTGCATGAGAAGTCAATGGCAGAGCAAGGAGCGGATAATTTCCTGCTCTGCCATAATATTCAATTGTATCTGCGTCTTGAGGATATGGCAGTTGCCTGGACATGTCCGGGACAGTAATTTGCCAGGACTGTTTCTTTAAATTCAGGACAGTCCCGGCAAATTTGAAACTGTTGGCAACTATGCCCATACCGCCCAGCCCGGCGCCCCCTACCTTCCCTCCTAGTTCCACCCGGGGCACATGCCCTGCCTGCCCCCCTAGCTACGCCCCTGTATCTATCTATCTATCTATCTATCTATCTATCTATCTATCTATCTATCTATCTATCTATCTATCTATCTATCTATCTATCTATCTATCTATCTATCTATCTACCCAGGGGCATCACTAGCACTGGGGCTTCAGGGCCCAAGCCCCGGATCTTTGGCCCGGGTCCCCGGCCACATTCGGGTCGCGATTGCGACCGAGTTGCAGCCGCCCGCACCGCATCTATAAAAGTTACTATAGTAACTGGGGCCTATGTAAAAAAATACACGTGCCCCTGTTACTATGGTAATGACACATTCTTACCCATCTTCCTTCCCAAGTGTGTCATGACGTCAGGATGCTGTGCTCTGCGAATGACGTCACAGAGCCATAGAGGAGGGTAAGTGTAACGTTACGGTCTGCTTGGTTCCTGTATCTAAGCCTGACTTGTGGTAGGCTTAGATTTATGGTCTAACAGACAGTATCACAAATGGGCCCTGTATCTAAGCTTACCACATATGTTACTAATGTTTTTTTTTTTGTGTTTGTGTTTTTTTTACAAGTTTGGTCGTTGGACTGCGTCAGATTCGAGGACTACTTTGATGACGGCTTTTTTGTTTTCAATAAAATGTTTAATGAGGATTGTGTGGGGGGCCTTATTTCAATAAAATATTTTATCTATGTCTTTGTATTTTCTTTTAAACTTTATTAGTACCTCCTTAGTTATGGCCGCTGGCTGATTGACAGCGTCAGTTACTAAAGCGGGGCTTAGTGTTAGGCGGTGCAGAGGCTAACACTAACCCCTATTATTACCCTGGTACCCACTGCCACCAGGGCTACTGGGAAGAGCCGGGTACGATCCAGTATGTCACATAGGTTGCGTGGACCCACTGGGCCATAACGCCTTAACGGCAGGTCTTTGCGTCTCCATCATAGCGGTGAGGTAGCGGCGAAGAAAATCAGGGATCAGCACTGCCAGGAGGTGTAGTAGGGGGAACGGTAGCTTGCACATCCAGCCGATATGCAATAATGTTCAATGCCTGGAGGAGTTGGTCCTGTCGAGACTGGAGGTCTAGCATATCTGCCCACAGCTCTTGTGACATCATCATGGTCTTGGCTTGACCAGAGGGGTCCATGGCCTGAGCGTACCGTCACGTAGGGTGTGTGGACACACTGGGCCGTCCCGCCTTAACAGGACACAGGACAAAGTCTATAGTTCGTATAGGTGTACCTGTGGTAGCTTCAGACAGTAGCAAGACAGGCTTGGATGAGACTAGGCAGCAAGCAGGCACCAGGCGTAGTGTAGCAGGACAGTCGTGGTAAACAGCGCAGCACGACTACAACTCAATGCGGTACTTGGACCAGGATAGCACGGGATACAGGTTACAGGTAGCAGGAACGGGAAACACTGGTAACTGGAAGACACTTAGGAGACAATTTACAGAGACAAACTAGGGGATTGACATCAGCGCTCAGGCAATGCAGGAAGGGGCAGAGCCCTTCTTATAGTCCAGGGTGCTCATGGGCTAACTTGGTCTTTAATTCAGCTGCGTGTGGCTGGCACTTTAAGAGCGGGCGCGAGCGGGCGCCGCACACCCTACGGGACACAGCAGAGCGAAGCGGAAGTGAGCGCTGGCGTCTAATGAGGAGGAGATGGGGACCAGTGCTCACTGATCCATGACTGCGGCCGTCAGGAGGTAAGCAAACCTGGCGGCCCGCGGCCATTGGCATTACACAGTACCTGACCATCTGTAGCGATAGTAGGCCACTGGGGCAGCCGCAGGCTGGTATTATTAGGCTGGGAAAAAAAAACCAGTTGCCCTTCCCATCCTGGTAATGCTAGTCTGCTGATGCAGTGTTGTATCTGGCTGGTTATGAAAATTGGGAGGGTGACCCCACGTCATTTGTTTTTTTAAACACATTTATTCTTTAAATAAATAATTGGAAAAACGACATGTCCACCCGCATTTTTCATAACCAGCCAGATACAAAACAGTAGCATCAGGTTAGCATTACCAGGGTGGGAAGGGTCACTGATTTTGGCATTTCCCGGCCTAGTAACACCAGCCGGCGGCCGCCTCATTGCCCGACCATCAGTACAGATGATTGGGCACTAATTCGTACCCAGCTCTTCCCGGTACCCCTGGTGGCGGTGGAAACTGGGGTAATAATGGGGTTAGTGTTAGCCTCTGCACCAGTTAACACTAAGCCCCGCCTTAGTAATGGATGCTGTCAATCAGCCAGCAGCCATTACTAAGGCAGTAGTTATAAAGTTATAAAATACAAGGACATAAAAAAAATATTTTATTGAAATAAAAAAAAACACACAACCACCATTAACCATTGTATTGAGAATAAAAAAAGCTGTCATCGAAGTAGTCCTTGAATCCGACGTAGTCCGACAACCGAACCTGTAAAAAAAGACACAAACACACAAAAACAATTTGTAACACATAAAAAGGAAATACCTTTCCTGGGTCCAGCGCTGGAGCCGCAATGTCAGCGAGCTGGGCCCTTTATCTAATCCTATCATGTATGATACTGTCTGCTAAGCCGCTGTATCTAATCCTATCTATCGCTATAGGGTCAGAGTGCTACAGATATGCTGTCTCATATATATATATATATATATATATACACACACACATATACATACACGCACGCACATTTTTTTGGGGCTGGACATATGTTAGTACAAGGATACTTACCGCTGGGGCCCTGTATCTAAGTCTATCATGTGTGATACTTTCTGCTGTTCCCTGTATCTAATTCTATCACGTGTGATAATGTCTGCTGGACCATGTAACTAAGCCTATTATGTGTAATACTGTCTTCTGGGGCCATGTATCTAATCAAAACATGAACTCCAAAAGCAGTTTTGTAAAGGGCTGGAAAATGTTTATAGCACCAACATCCCCCCATAATTGACCATATAGGCAGCTCCATAAATACATAGACTATACGAAATAAACCAGAGCATATAGCCGACCGTATGGAAAAATAACAATTTTATTATACAAATACAACAAACAATTAATTGAAAAAACATATAAAGACACGACTCTAGTACAGTTTTAATGGAGCAAGACAATTCTGCTGGATGACATGTAAGAAGTATTTAAGGCTGTGCTAGATAACTGCAAGATTTTGTTTCCAGATGTTGACTTCCGGAAAAATCTGTGTGTAGAAATCACAAGCAATCAGTAAAAATCTGTATATCTAGGAACTCAACACGTTGTGGATGGTATTTATAAGCCAACTTAATATTGAAGAGATTTTCATTAAGCTGCTGCATGAAACTAATCAGCCCCGGCTCTGATACTTGCTAAATGAAAAAAATATTGTCAATATAACGTACCCAAGAGTGCACATGGTCCAAGGCGTGGGCACCGTCCCCATGGAAAACCTGTCTCTCCCAGAAGCCAAGAAAAAGGTTTGCATAGGATGGCGCACACACCGCCCACATGGCCGTACCCTGTTTCTGTAAATAATAACAATCTTTAAATACCAAAAGTTATGACTCAAAATAAATTGTAGTAATTCCAAAATCAAATCACAAAGTTGGCCATCCCGGGTTACCGGTCCGCAGGAAGAAGCGGACTGCCCCCAATCCATCATGATGCCTTATGCTGGTATATAATGACTCTACATCCGCTGTAATGAGATACATATCCGATTCAATTTGAATCCCATCGATCCTCTTAAGGACGTCCGTCGTGTCCCTGACATGTGAAGGTAGATCATTTACCATGGGTTTCAGGAAGTGATCGATAAACTTACATACCGGATCACAAAGTCTGTCAATATTGGACACGATCGGACGTCCTGGGGGGTCAATGGGGTTCTTGTGTATCTTTGGTAGAAAGTATAGTGTTTGAATTTTAGGGTCACTAGTAACCAATCCATCGTATATTTGTTTAGGGATAATACCCTTGTCAAAAGATCTATTCAAAATCCTAAGTAATTCTCTGGAAAATATGCACACCGGATTAGATGGTAACTTGGTATAGGTCTGTCTATCGCGCAGCTGTCTGAAGGCCCCTTTCTCATATTTTGCTGTTGGCCAGACCACAACATTTCCCCCCTTGTCCACAGCCTTGAATACTACGTCATCAATTCCCTCAATGTCTTCCTTTGATCTAAAGTTAAATGATCATTATTCCTGTGGGTGGATAGCTTTTTAAAGTCATCAATGACCAGCTTCGTGAAAATCTCCACCTGAGGGCATAGGGACTAGGGGGGGAATATTGGTTGATCTCGGTACAACAGCTGTTGGAAACATACCTGGCACATCGGCAGTTTGTTCCCGCAGTAATTCTTCCAGTGCCAATAAGGCCTCCCTTTCCATTAGGCTAGTGATTTCCAGAGACTCATCTCCCTTACTGTGTAGTTTTTTCAGCACCACTTTCCTTGAAAAGAGATGTAAATCTTTTAAAGCTGTAAAAAAATTGAAGGAATTAGTGCGTGAAAAAGTTAAACCCTTGCCCAGAACTTCATATTGGGCATCAGAGAGGACATGTGAGGAGAGATTTGTTACCTCTAGGTTACTCTCAGGCTTCTTGTCCCGTTGATAGGTAGACAGGTTCTTGCGTTTCACTTGTCTATCATAATGCCATCGCGGGCCTCGAGATCCCTGGGTGCTGCTAGATTCAGCCGTATTTCTAGACTCTCTTGGTCTAGAGGACTCGTCCACAGATGTACAAGATGAGGTAGAGGATGATCTAGACTGAGACGTATTCCTAGATCGACTCCCTACCCATGTGCAATCTATATACCCGATGTTGTTGGTAATCTTGAACATCCCGTTGAAATTTTCCTGCTTTTACTGCACATATCTCCTTCTCCCAATTCTCAAATTCTCAAATTCCCTATCCAGGTCCTCTGATAATTTCTCTAAGGGTATGTTCACACGGCGGGGGTCCGTAACGGCTGAAATTACGGGGATGTTTCAGCCTGAAAACATCCCCGTAATTTCAGCCGTACCGGCATGTGCGGGCGCTTGAACGCCGCGTCAATTACGGCCGTAATTAGCGCTGCTATTCATTGGAGTCAATGAATAGCGGCTCCAATTACGGCCAAAGAAGTGACAGGTCACTTCTTTGACGCGGGCGTCTATTTACGCGCCGTCATTTGACAGCGGCGCGTAAATATACGCCTCGTGTGAACAGACAAACGTCTGCCCATTGCTTTCAATGGGCAGATGTTTGTCAGCGCTATTGAGGCGCTATTTTCGGGCGTAAATCGGGGCATAAACGCCCGATTTACGTCCGTAAATAGGCCGTGTGAACATACCCTAATGCTTTCCTAGAGAGTTCTGTCTTAAGTGTGGCTTGAATTTCCTCTATACCTCCTATTTCAATCAGCATCGCTTGATTAGAGACTACTAGCAGCTCCATGAAACCTTAAGCATTTATCAGAAAGCTCCTCCAATTTGTGTTTGAAATCATCATTCTCAATATCGAATGATGGGAAAACTTGAACTTTCAGGCCCCGTGGGATAAGATTTTTAGATAAATATTTCTCTAAAAAAGCCTTATTCCACCACATTATTGTTCTCTGATTCAATAATGTCTTCAGCTTACTGCTGAGTTCCCTACAATCTCTACCACTAGCATTTAAAAACAAACTAGAGTCTTCCTTAAAAATCTCATCTAATCCATTTAATGCTGGGAGCCAAAAGCTGTGAAAGACACAGAATGAATTATAATCAAAACATAAACTCCAAAAGCAGTTCTGTAAAGGGCTGGAAAATGTTTATAGCACCAACATCCCCCCGCGCGTTGGGGTCCGGTGGTGGAGCGAAATTCTTCTTGCTGTTATGGGTAAGGCTGTTTCAAGCTAAATCTGCATGTACTGATAGTTTTTCCTCTTTCCCCTTACCTAATAGTTTATAGACGTTTATAGGGATTTGAGTTTATCATCTTGATTCCCCATTTTGGGTTGGAAACAAAATCTTGCAGTTATCTAGCACAGCCTTAAATACTTCTTACATGTCATCCAGCAGAATTGTCTTGCTCCATTAAAACTGTACTAGAGTCGTGTCTTTATATATTTTTTTAATTAATTGTTTGTTGTATTTGTATAATAAAATTCTTATTTTTTCATACGGTCGGCTATATGCTCTGGTTCTTTTTCGTATAAGCCATGTATCTAAGTCTATCATATGTGAGACTGTCTGCTGAGACAAGGAGGGTATGTGGGACTACCCACAGGATACTGCATGGCACTGTCTACAAGGGGGATGTATGGCAAAGGGACTGTATGTGGAACCATACAGGGGTGTTGTGACACTATATACAGGAGGCATTGTGTGGGGAACTCTCTACAGGTGTCTTTGATTAGAGCCCTGAGGAATAACTTTGCTTGGGTACCAGGAAATGCCAAATTTGCCCCTGAGGGTTAGTACAAGGACACTTACTGCTGAGGCCCTGTATCTAAGGCACCATTCACATGAGCGTGACAGATTTACGCCCGTAAATCTGTCCGTGTGCGTTGCATTGTGCGACAGTGTGCTTCGCGTGTGGCATATGTTTTTCACGCACTTGGAAGCACTTTTGCTTCAATGTAATTGATGCGTGAAACACGCACACGGTTGTTATTAACTTCAATGGGCAACTAAGTGCGTGAAGACGCACTAATATAAGACATGCAGTGAGTTTTACACAACGGACACACGCTGCATGAAAACTCACGCATGTCTGAATAGCCCCATTGAAATCAACAGGTTGGTGTGCTGTGCATTGTTTCAACGCACAGCACACGGACGAGATTCAGGCTCGTCTGAATGAGCCCTAAGTCTATCATGTAAGATACTATCCACTGGGACCATGTATCTAAGCCTATCATGTATTATACTGTCTGCTGAGACAATGCATCCAATTCTATCCAGAGGTGTAGAGATAGGAGCCTTAGTCTTATCTTCGATATATATGTAAGAAAAATATATATTTTTGGGGAGGGGGGGGGGTAAATATATATCTCGAGGCTTTCGCCCCTGATCTTTTCAGACCCTCGCAACCCCCTTGTATCTATCTATCTATCTATCTATCTATCTATCTATCTATCTATCTATCTATCTATCTATCTATCTATCTATCTATCTATCTATCTATCTATCTATCTATCTATCATCTATCTATCCATGTCTATGTAAAGATAAATATTGAGATAGGTTTCATCTTACTAAAATAAATAGTATTTGGCTGTGATGATTCTTAACATCTGCATTGCAGTATTCCAAGAATTAAGGTCTTTTTCACTGTAGTCTTTTAAAGTAAGGTATAAAAATAGCTTTTATTAACACAATCATGTCTGATCCGGAGAGACACTGACAAAGCAACACCTCAGTAAATCCTGGAATGCTCACACCCTACTTCTCTGTAACCTTGATGGTTATCATATGCTAATACTGTAATAAAAATAATGCGGTGAAAGTTTTCTTTCTTTGGTCTTATGAAAGATGTGACCAGGTTCAGCCCCAGGTGCTCTATCTGGAGGGAAAGTAAAATCCCATAAATATTTTATGAGAGTCCTTTGACAGTAACCAGACAGAAAATCTCAAGAGAAAGCTCAGAGGAGGGCTCTGACCAAGAAACAATTTAGAACGTGTAAAAGCAACATGAAGTCAGACACAGAGGGAAGAATGGGAAAACTGTGCTCACAGCATGTCTAGTGCCAGAAGACAGAATTAGGGCCTGTTCACATCAGTGTTCGGTTTCGATTGATGGGTTCCGTCAGACCTTTCTGTCGGAGGAAACTATAGCTTTCGTTTGCAACACCATTGATTGGAATGGTAATGCTTCCGTTGCTAATCGTTTCCGTTTGTCTCCATTCAGTAAGGTTTCAATTTTTTTGACAGAATCAATAGTGCAGTCGACTCTGCTATTGATTCAGTCAAAAAAAACGGAAACCTTACGCAACGAAAAGAAATGGATACCATTCGCAACGGAAGCATTACCATTTAAATCAATGGTAATGCAAATAAAAGCTATGGTTTCCGTTTGCCTTTGCGTTGATGGGTTCCTCCGATGGAAAGGTCTGACGAAACCCATCAACGGAAACCAAACGCTGATGTGAATAGGCCCTTTTTTTTTTTCGAAATACAGAATTCAATAGACACATATTAAATGGAAGAATCGCCTGTGTTAAGTCATACGTTATCAAGTGGTTAGATGTTGAAGGTGAACAATAGTCACATGTATACAGATGTAGCAGAGCTTAATACGCAATTTAACTCTTTCACTTGTACACTGTGATGACTCACTGACTGGGAACTCAGTAGGTTTACTGCGGTTTTATGGTAAAAGGAATTGTGAAATTAATTCATTCATCATGCCAAAACTCAGCATTGCTATCTCTGTGTTAACATGATCTGGAATAAAATAAAAAAGTGACCTTTAAATATCAGCTCTTGAGTCATACTCTTCTGTAAAGATTCTATTCAGCCATTTCTTAGTTAGGTTTGTTTCTAGAATTGCTGGGATACACAAACATGGCCATATTATTCTGATATCTAAGGAAGATGGCCATACCTGTCAATGGGGAATCTGTTAACTCCCTGCTATATTGGGGTTTGTGAGTTCGACCTTTTTTCAATATAATTTCCATATAAATTCCTCATAGCATTTGAGATCTCTGCTTGCTGTCAATAGGAACCTGCATTGTTTACTTCAGTGGATAAAAATCGGTCCATGGTCATGTGATGGACATAATACTACTTTTTTAATACATGTAATACTCCTTGACAATTCCAGTCAATACAATTTCCCATGTATACATGTCCATTGCTCAACAGCAAATATAGGCTGTATAACCATCTATGTCTTCTACTCCACGGACAGAGAGTACTAAATCTAGAAATAATTTTTGTATGCCTTTTGAATCAAATGACTGTTGTAGAACAGACGCAGTACATAGAAACGCATTGATCTGTTCAATGTTTGCAACTTAGAGACACACAGAATTAGCATTCTCATACTGTTTGGATTGCACACCAATAGAAGGGAATGGGGACTAAGTGACTTAACTGTTGGGCAATAGAGATGAGTGAATTTTCGGAAATTCGTTTAGAGGCCAATACTATCAAATCGGCCGTCCAATTTGATTCAGTCCAAATAAATTTGCAGCAAATCGCAAGTTCCCTGATTGGTCTTTCTGACTCTCTGATGTCTCAAGTCAAACAGGGCCATTCGAGCAATATTTATTCCCCATGATTTTCCCATGATCTTCTGTGTGATTTGCTTTAGCGGTCATATGGAACAAAATGACATCATCCCAGGAAGCTGGCAGGGACGCGTTGCAGCAATGGTCACATGTGGCAAATTAGGTAATCTCAGGAGCCTGGCAGAGACACGTAGCAATAGGAGATCAGGTGTTAATTATAATTTTTTTTATCTCCTTTTCTCACCTCTTCCATTTTCTAATCTGTAAAATGGCTAGCTGCCATTTTCCTGATTCATGCACCGCAAGCCCCAAAAGTTTTGGATTTTACCGAATCCAAATCGATTGGGAAATTCATGCAAAATTAGATTACTTTAAAATCAATTTACCTATCTCTATTTGCCAATGTTTCCCATTACCAATTTGAGCAACAGTTGCATAAGGCCTCATGCACACTTCCATCACCGTTTTTTTCCCCGCCGTTTTTCACGGATCCGTGTGTCCGTGATTTTATCCGTGTGGGTCCCATGTGTACTCCATGTACACTTCCATGTTTCCGTTTCGGAGAGGAAACTAATTCCATTAAAAATATTAGAAATCTATATTGTGAGCACTGTCCAGCGGTAGTCACTGTCCAGGATGCTGAAAGAGTTGCGTTCAGTGCTGGATAGAGAGAAGGGGTTGCACTGATCGGCAGTAACTCTTTCAGCACCCTGGACAGTGACTACTGCTGGACAGTGAGTACCATGCGCGGTGCTCACAATATAGATTTCTAATGTTTCCTTCAAAAACCTGCAACAAAACAAAGTTTATACTTACCCAGAACTCCCTGCTTCTTCCTCCAGTCCGGTATCCTGGGATAACATTTCATCCCATGTGACTGCTGCAGCCAATCACAGGCTGCAGCGGTCACATGGACTGCCGCATCATCCAGGGAGGTCGGACTGGATGTCAAAAGAGGGGTACGTATGAACTTCTTTTTCTTTCTATTGCTGCGGAAAATCTGCCCAAAAGGGCTGCCACTTCTCTCTATCCATCACTGATAGAGAGAAGAGGCTGGTGATCAGAGCTGGATAGAGAGAAGAAGCTGGTGATCAGTGCTGGATAGAGAGAAGAGGCTGCCCCTTTCGTCTATCCAGCACTGATCAGCAGCCTCTTCTCTCTATCAGTGCTGGATAGGGAGAAGGGGCTGCCGGTTTGTGCAGTGCAATATCTCTCTCTACGTGTACTTCTGCCCACCCGGACGCTGCTGGGCAACGGCTCCATCACACACGGATGGCACACAGATGCCTTCCGTGTGCCTTCAGTTTTTTTGACGGACCCATTGGCTTGTATGGGCCCCACGGTCACAGAATTTCGGACCAAAGTAGGACATCCTCTGCTTTTGTCGGAATGGAACCACGGGACCGTCAAAAAAACTGAAGTGTGCATGGCCCCATTGAAATGAATGGGTCAGGGTGCTAGCCGTCAAAAAAATGGCTAGCACCCTGAAGGTAAAAACGGAAGTGGGCATGAGGCCTTTAAGGCTATCTGAGCTTTATGAGCAGCCACTATGGAAATCTTATGGTGCCCATACACATTAGATAACAAGAATCGGCTGACTTAACAATGGCAGATGTCAGTGGAAAGAAGGATCAGGCGTTGTTGGACTTCAACATTCCCTTTTCACATTTTCACATTTCCAGTACAGCAGGACTGTTGGTGAAACATATACGGTCTTGCTAACAATTGATCTGTAAAATACTCTCCATTATGTATATCAAAATTTTAAGGATGCACTCCAATTCGTTGGTGCTGTTTAGGTTCGGGTTAGAGTACCCACAATATATATTTACAAAATAAACCTAAAGCCAAAGCACTCCCGGAATACTTTAATTATTTGATTTTCAAGAAGAAATACTTTATTTTTTATTCCAAAATTGTATCATAGAATAATTTTTCAAAGCAAGCGATAACAAAATGTTTCGGCCCAACCAAGGCCTTTCTCACAATCCCTGCACCTCACCTGCATAACGTTTCGGCCCAACCAAGGCCTTTCTCACAATCGCTGTGGGAGAATAAGAAGAAACAAGAATATAATATATATCTCAAAAGAAATAAAAAATAAAAAATAAAATATACAAAAACAATGGAGAATACATAAAAATTTGATTCTAGAATCTGTACATAGATCCAGTTTAGAGATTCAAAGACAATAAACATATATATACCAATTACATACTGAAAAAAAGAAAAAACACAACATAATTTAATAATAAATGAACAAAGCTACTATAAACAAAAGACCATAGACCTAGTCTATAGTGTATGATATGCACAATTTGTAACAAATGCAGACAAGTAACATATACATGACTTTTATTTTAGAAAGATTTCTATTTGGGAATCTATAGCAAAATCATTAGGGTATGAAGAGCACAATGTAGATATACATGAGGAAATGGCAAAAATACATATTAGAACCTATAGGAGAGGTATTGGCAAAATACCCCTCAGGACCATGCCATAAAGTACCGGTAATATGGAATAGTGACTAGGAGAAAGGGTTAGAATAGTAAAAGATAGCAAAGCAGAGTATAACAAGATGGTAATGTTCAAGGCAGAGTACAAAGGATGACTATACAGCATGATCGTGTCAAAAGCAAACCTACCTGTATATGGTTTTAGAGAAAGGATGGTATGCAGGCGTCTTCCAGACGCTCCGGGGAAGTAAGTGTGTCTGAGGTCCCTGAACGTATCCAGATATAGGGCGCTAACTCACTATACCTGATATCCGGTATCGCTCAGAGCGTGGAACGCAAGCAGCTTGTGGCGCATGCGCAGTCTGACCGACTAAGTGGCGATTTGAAACGCAAGCCACATGTGTTACTAAGGAAGATGTGCCTGACATGTTCATTATCTCCCTGCTGCTAAGGACATTTTAAACGTGTACTATCGAATTAACAGTATGTAATGGTGAAATATTATGCTAAATGGCGTATGTAGAAAGGTTAGTCTGTATTGCTGTATTGTAGTGTAATCAAATGTATGTATGCAGGTGATAAAGTAATGATGAGGATTTTGACAAGAAAATGGGATAGGAAGAAAGAAGGTGTGGAGAAATGGATAGAATGTGAACCGGTTTTATGGTACCTGTATCTGGTCGCACAATGGATGTCGTGTTTTATCGTGCCTGAGAAGAAATAGATGTATGATATTATTGGCAGGAACGACAATGATCAACAGTAACAAATAGTAGGTATTTCAGCACAACAGGTCAAATTCTCTATTTAAACCTTTGGGTGAAAGCGTCTTCAGTGTATGAATCCAATAAGACTCTCTCTGCTTCAATAGATTTATATGGTTACCTCCCCTCCTAGGCCTAGATACTTGTTCAATTACTTGAAACCTTAATTGCGAAATATTATGGTTTGACTTAAGAAAGTGATCGGGAAGGCGTAGCCACGTTTTTTTACAACTTATTGTGGATTTGTAGCCTGATAGACGATCCCTGATATGTTGTGTGGTTTCTCCCACATAGTTACATATAGTTACATAGTTTGTACGGTTGAAAAAAGACACATGTCCATCAAGTTCAACCAAGGGATGGGAAAGGGGAAGTGGGATGGGAAAGGGGAAGTAAAAAATTTCTACACATAGCAGTTAATATTTTTTTGTTCTAGGAAATTATCTAAGCCTTTTTTACAGCCATCTACTGTCCCTGCAGTGACCAGCTCCTGCGGTAGGCTATTCCATAGATTCACAGTTCTCACAGTAAAGAAGGCTTGTCGCCTCTGCAGGTTGAACCTTTTTTTCTCCAGACGGAGGGAGTGCCCCCTTGTTTTTTGAGGGGGTTTTACATGGAACAGGATTTCACCATATTTTTTGTATGCGCCATTCATATATTTATATAAGTTAATCATGTCCCCCCTTAGTCGTCTTTTCTCAAGGCTAAATAGGTTTAGTTCTTTTAATCTTTCCTCATAACTTAGATTCTCCATGCCCCTTATTAGCTTCGTTGCTCTTCTTTGTATTTTTTCAAACTCCAGGGCATCCTTTCTATGAACTGGAGCCCAGAACTGGACTGCATATTCTAGATGAGGCCTCACTAATGCTTTGTAAAGTGGTAATATTACATCCCTGTCCCGCGAGTCCATGCCTCTTTTGATACACGACAATATTTTGCTGGCCTTTGAAGCAGCTGATTGACACTGCATGCTGAAATTTAGTTTACGATTTACAAGTACACCCAGATCCTTCTCAACAAGGGCACTTAATCAGATAGACCACAAAATTAGAATCACATGTAAAGAAGCCCTTGACCGGAAAAGTCTTGTTACTATGGGGATGTTGGATGGTGTCGCCCTTAATGATATTGGAGCAACATGAACAATGTAAACATGGAAAAGTGCCGTTACGTTTCGTTTGTAAGAACGTTTGTCTTGGTATCCTCATGGAGCTGCCAACATCAGCTCTGATGAGGCGATCGCGAATATTAGTAGACCTTTTGGAACACATCATCACTGGATTTGCAAATTCCTCAATCTCGGGGTAGGCAGTATGCAATACCGACAGGGGCGTAACTAGGAAAGACTGGGCCCCATAGCAAACTTTTGACTTGGGCCCCCCCTCCCCTGGGTGTCACACAACTCCCCCCCCTTGTAGATAGTGCCTTTTTTTACAGCCCCCCCTGTAGATAACACCATACAATCCCCCCTGTAGATAACGCCATACAGCACCCACTGTAGATAACACCATACAGCCCCCCCTGTAGACTGTATGGCGTTATCTACAGAGGGGGACTGTATGGCGTTATCTACAGAGGGGGACTGTATGGCATTCCCTCAAGGGGGGGGGGCTGAATGGCGTTCCCTACAGGGGGGGGCTGTGTGGCGTTATCTACAGGGGGGACTGTGATGCGTTATCTACAGGGGGGGCTGTGTGGCGTTATCTACAGGGGGGACTGTATGGCGTTGTCTACAGGGGGACTGTATGGCGTTATCTACAGGGGGGACTGTGTGGCGTTATCTACAGGGGGGACTGTGTGGCGTTATCTACAGGGGGGACTGTATGGCGTTATCTACAGGGGGGACTGTATGGCGTTATCTACAGGGGGACTGTATGGCGTTATCTACAGAGGGGGCTGTATGGCGCTAACGCCATAAGCCCCCACTGTAGAGAACGCTATACAGCCCCCCCTGTAGGGAACGCCATACAGCCCCCCCCTGTAGCGAACGCCATACAGCCCCCCTGTAGGGAACGCCATACAGCCCCCCCTGTAGGGAACGCCATACAGCCCCCCAGTAGGGAACGCCAACCACCCCCCCTGTAGGGAACGCCATAAAGCCCCCCCTGTAGGGAACGCCATACAGCCCCCCGTAGGGAACGCCATACAGCCCCTCCTGTAGGGAACGCCATACAGCGCCCCCCCGGCAGGGAACGCCATACAGCGCCCCCCCCTGCTGGGAACGCCATACAGCGCCTCCCCCTGCAGGGAACGCCATACAGCGCCCCCCCCCTGCAGGGAACGCCATACAGCCCCCTCCCTGCAGGGAATGCCATACAGCGCCCCCCCTGTAGGGAACGCCATACAGCACCCCCCCGTAGGGAATGCCATACAGCGCCCCCCCCTGTAGGGAACGACATACAGCGCCCCCCCCTGTAGGGAACGCCATACAGCCCCCCCCAAAAATGCGACCTATAGTGTGTCCTACAAATAACATGCATCCCCTATCCACAGGATAGGGGATACATGTGTGATCGCTGGCAGCGATAGGGAGAAAGGGGGACTGAAAGTCCCCTGAAGTTCTCCATCACAAACTTCTGACTTCCGGGGTCTGTGTCGGCATCTCAATAAAAATGAAAGGAGCGCTGGTCACGCATGCGCACAAGCGCGACCGGCGCTCCATTCATTTCTACGGAGCTGCCGACACAGACCCCGGAAGTCCGAGGTTTGTGATGGAGAACTTCAGGGGACTTTCAGTCCCCCGTTCTCCCTATCGCTGCCAGCGTTTGCAGGTAAGTAGCTACATCGACTTACCTGCAAACGCCGATGCTGCTGCAGAATCAACTGTAGCCTCTGGCGCCGATGTGTCCTCGCTCGTCCGACACGATGCAGGACCTGTGAGTGACGTCACAGCATGATCTCTCGAGAACACGCAGTGTCTGCACTGCCAGAAGCTGGGCGTTCTGAAGAGAAGTGGATGATACTTCTCGTCAGAACGCCCAGCTAGTAAAAGTAGTAAAAACGCCCCGATGTACACACATAATACACGCCCAGTTGGACTTTTACTTTAAACACGCCCACTTGGACTTTTGCAAGCCTCATTTGCATAAATACAAAAATGGTCATAACTTGGCCAAAAATGCTCGTTTTTTAAAAATAAAAACGTTACTGTAATCTACATTGCAGCGCCTATCTGCTGCAATAGCAGATAGGGGTTGCAAAATCTGGTGACAGAGCCTCTTTAAAGTGAATTTCAGTTCCTCCCTTATCTGGTTGATGTAAATGAGGAAACTATCTAGGGACTCTTGGGGACCGTTCCATATACAAAAGATGTCATCAATGTATCTGTACCAGCATCTCGCATGTTGTGTAAATAGAGAATTATTGTATACATATTCTTCTTCAAAGAATGCCATATATGCATTAGCATAGGGTGGTGCTACATTCGACCCCATTGCCGTCCTGAAGGTTTGTACATAATATTCGCCCCCAAATAGGAAGAAATTCTCATGTAGAATTAAATTAAGTAACTCAAGACATAATGATATCGAGTCTGTTTTCATTGTGGTGGATTCAAAGGAGATGTGTAACAGCCTGAACACACTTCTGGTGCGTTATGGAGGTATACAGACTACTAACGTCCAGAGTTGCTAAAGTGCAAGTAGGGCTAACCCTCAAGAGTTCCCTTATCTTTTGTAGGAAATGACCTGTATCTAGAATAAAAGAACGGGTTGTCTTAATTAGAGGAGTTAGTATTTTTTCTAAAAAAATAGAAAGTGGCAAGAGGATGGAGTCAGTTAAGGTTACTATTGGTCTGCCGGGTGGATTTTGTAAAGATTTGTGAATCTTAGGTAAAACTTAAAAAACTGGGATTATCGGATGGGGATTTTGTAAAAATGTGAAAGTTTTCTCATCTATTGTACCACGGCCTCTGAATTCCTCCAGAATGGTAGCTATCTTAATGCGAATCTTCGCTGTGGGGTCACCATTAATCTTGTTATAAGTATTTGGATCGGATAATTGTCTCTCAATTTCTATTATATAATCTTTTTTATCGCAAACCACTATAGCCCCACCCTTATCAGCTGGTTTAATTATTATATCCTTATTCTCACTCAAGGATTTAAGAGCTTTGGATTCTAGCCTAGATAAATTGTTTTTATGTGGGTATAGTCCCATTCTGTACTTGACTAAAAGGGCTTGTGTATCCCTTTTAATCAAATCAATAACCGCTTCTGTAGCATGGTACGTCCTTGGAGGGGAAAAGTTACTACGATTACGTAGGCCTAGTGGTACAATAGATAATGGAGTCTGGGCTACAGTGGAAATGACTAGATTAGTATTAATAAAAGTATCACAAGAAGTGGTTGGACAGAAGGATAAACCCTTCTGTAGAACCGACGGTTCCGCAGGATTTAGGGTGTACGAGGAGATGTTGACAACCAGGTCGTTGATCTTACCTGGGACCTCGTCTGTACTCTCCATTATGATTCTCCTAAGTAAGAGCTGGCCTATTATCATCACGATTTCCTAGTTTTTGAGTGACCATAACAATAATTGGCCAGTGTGAATGAAGAAGATACTCAACAATCCAAGATAATATTATAGGTTATTGCTAACCTTCACCAATCGTGCAGTAGTAAGATTATTGCTATGTGCGATCCGTAATTTAAATGCCATTCACAACAGAATTCACATTTATATCAGGTACGTATTGCTTCCTGGCACATGCTTAACCCAGAATTGTTGCTAGGCAAAATTGATACTGCTCACCCGCTTGTAAGGGTATCCTGATGTAAATGTCCATCAGCTACAAAATTGTGGTATATAAACGCACCTTAACAGTAAATTTGTAAGTAAAGGATTTGAAAAAATGGCCTGTTTTTATTTTGTTTTTGTTTTTTTATACCAGAAACAGCGCCACTTTTGTCTATGGACTGTGTCTGGTATTGCTCAGCTCCATTCACTTGAATGGGGATGAGCTGCAATATCAGACACAGCCCCTCAACAAGAGTGGCGTTGTTTCTGGGAAACAGTGAAAATTAATTTTTCTAATACTGGACAACGCTTTAAAGGAAGCTCCTGAAAAAAGTTTTCCGCTAATCCGTAACTACAGATGAAATTGCAGACCCATTCATTTCTATTGGCCAAGGACACCTTTCCGTATATATATGGATGTGTGTCAGGGCCGTAGAAATGATCCACAAAATATAGGACATGTCCTATTCTTATCCGCAATTGCGGCACAGACTCGCTCATAGAAGTCTATGGGCGCTTCCGCAATTGCGGACGGCTATGGATGTGTATCCGTAGCTGTCTGATCCGGATTTGTGGACAGTAAAAACCCCTACGGTCATGTGCATGAGGCCTGAATCTATTGACAATGTCTCGTATAGTAGAAAGGAAGTGGTAATAAGTTATTATTTTATTATACATGCCTCATTTTCGGTTTTGGGTGGTATTAATCTTTACCATGTTCATCATGTAAAGACAGGCTGAAAGAATATTCTTAGTTATAGAATTCCTAGGTAGCTTTCAAGGGAAATTGTCAAATCTATTTTATTTAGAAGGGCTTGTTACACGGAACATGCTACTGTCCCCTTAGGCTACAAAGCGGAAAATGACACATTAGTCTCTGACATCATAGCCTTTTGCCTTCATGATACTGTTGTACACATTGCAGGTATTTACCTAAGGGCAACTCTTATAGTAAGGTCAAAAATGTCTCTGATTGAAACATCTTTAAATGATGAAAACAGTTTTTTTTCAGGGTGTGTGTTGTCTCTCACTCGGACTATTATAATTGTGTAATAATACATTTCTATGCCATCATTCTGACAAAATACACAGATCTGCATTGTTTTCAGTCATTTTGGGTGACAGCAGATATTTCTCATTAAAAAGATGAATCCCAGAAATATTGTAACACTGTCCAGAAGTCCTTGAGTTGTGGGTATTTGTAAGCAAAAACTTATGGAAAAAATATGCTCTCTGTACAATAAAATGCAACATATACAGTATACATCTCTATATCAATATATATATATATATATATATATATATATATATATATATATCAATATATATATCTCTATATCAATATATATATATCTCTCTCTCTCTCTATATATATATATATATATATCTATATATATATATATATCTATATATATATATATATATATATATATATATATATATATCTATCACACAAGTTATTTCTAAAGATCTACCATTTTGTGATAGTACATACAACTTTATTAAATTATTGATCATGTCCCTCTATTCTCTCCAACCACTTTTGGAAATCCCGGTGAATGTGTGCTAATAAGGTTTATCATATATTGTATATGCAGCTATAAGCTCTACATTAGGCACAGTGCAGAGCCGGTGGTTTTTACATACGGGCAGCGTGTGACCGCTGCAGCCAATCAGAAGGCTCAGCGATGACGAATCGTATTTATGATCTAATGCCAGAAATACAACAAGTGACCACATATAAACAATCACTGTAAGGGTCACCAGAGTGTCAGCGCTGGATCGGCAGTGGGAAGAATATGTGAGTACCACTTGTTTTTTTAATTCAGGTAATTTGCAGCCATTGATATACATTTTTAGGAGCCCGGATAACCTCTTTAAGTATTTCTTAACATCTTAATAAAAGTCCATGTAATCGACAAAAGCTTTATAAAATGATTATATATTGTAATTGTTAAGAAGTTGATAACATGTGGAACAACATGTGGGAAAGAAAACAACAAAACACAAGATTATTCCATTTGGTCCTTTCACAGTTTGTTCTGTACAAGTTGTTCCAAAATATTAGACATTTTTGCTAAAAAATAAAAACAATTCATAAATATTTATTTCAAAAGTGATCAGCCTCTAAAAATGAATCCAGGCGTTTGTAAGCAGTAACACACAGTCCTATGTAAATAAATAAATAAATAAATAAATCCAAGAAAAACACTGGCTTGACTGGTGTGCATTGGAGGTGACCAAGGAGAAAGCCAATGTTCTTTAAGGATTTAACTACTTGACCCAAATGTGTCACAAACAGTCTGGATGATCCAGAATAGTGATACAAGAATGTTCTGTAGATAGATGAGACAGAAAACGGAAGATTTTATCACAAGTTAGAGATGCAAAATGAAGATGAGAAAACTATTTGAAAATGTAATGTTTTAAAGAGTTCACAAGGTCTGGTCAAAGCAGAAAACGTTTGATGCTACAGTAAGTTACTTGAATAGTACCATCTCAAATTGGCTTTGTATCACATTGACATCTCCCCAGAATTACAGTTAAAACTTGTTGAACATTAAAATAAAAAGAGTTGAAAAAATTAATTGTGGACACAACTACATGACGCTGTTCAGTAAACTAAATTTTCAACTCTAAACAAAATACAGATGTGGCAGAGCTGAATTTATCAAAGTGACAGCCTGAGCTTTAGCTTGATGTTCTGATTAACGCACCAACCAGAGTTGGAGGAGCCCCATAGATAATCAGCCCAGTAATCCGCCACATAAATCCAGAAGAAGACAAACCCATTTGGAGGTGACTTTGGAGCCAGTCACTTCCCACTAGAATTATTTTTTTTTTTTTATTGCACACATAGCCTATTAGAGCTTATTGATGATATGCCGTGTGTGTAATAATAACACAGTCTACAATTAATTTAAAAGTAGACATGTTCATGTTCTGTATGGATGGAGGGGATTTCCTCTGGTGGGCCCATGGATCCCCAGATAGACACTGACACCAACAATTTTTTCTTAAATGATCACATCATTGGCTCCTTTAAGAACCTATTTACATAAATGTGCAATGTGCTTTATATCCCCTTCTTCGTACTCTGTATCCTCTTCCATTGGCGCTCTTCATTATTTTTATTTATTTATTGAGTGTAGTATAAAAAGAAGCTGGTGTTTTATAAACTTATAGAATATATTTCCCAAAAACATACTAATAGGTCAATATGTTATTCTATGAAATTAACCCTTGTATGTCTGTCTGAGATAGGGAGATTAGATGGTAAATCACACTGAGATAGGGACAGTAAAGGCCCTTGTACATGGACCAATTATCGGGCAAACACTCGTTCATCTGCTGATCATATCGTTTTAAAAATAAAAATATTATCGTTGTCGGCCCTGTGTAAACAAGGAGATATGCTGCCGACATAATAATAATGTATGGGGACGAGCGATCGGAGTAACAAGCACTCGTCCCCATACATAACTCCTTCTGAAAGGAGCAAATGAGCGCCGATCAACAAGCTGTCTCGTTGTTCGGCGCTCGTTTACAGGGCCCAGGATGGGCAGTGTAACAGGACTATCTGTGTACAGCTCGGCGGACTATGTTGCCACTTTATAAGCGATGGGAAGTGAATATCTTATTATTTCCTGCATCATAATGTCCTAATTATATGTTCAATTAATAAATACCAGTGGGAAGATAACTACTATACCTTAAATCTGTGTGTTTAATTATGTTTTAAGCCTTTTTGTGCATAGTGAATCGTTGAGTAGCTTTATCTGAACATTAAAGGGACTTTGTCACTAGTTTCTCAATTACCTATCTCCTAACTAATCTAATAGGCGCTTTGCTGCTGATAACTACAGTGTGATTTGTTTAAAAAAAAAACGTTTATTATTTGCAAAGTTATGAGCATTTTTTTTATAAATCTGTAAATGAGCCTTTATTAGTCAACTGGGAGGTAACCGCAGTGATTCTCCTGAGGTGGAGCTACCTCACAGCCTCTGACACTGTCCAATCAGAATGATGCTGCTTCACACAGTGTGAGAGACTGGGGCTAGAGGGAAGGGGGATCACTTCAAATAGCCTTTTCTCAGACAGCGTTTCTGGTGGCACATGAAAGAAGAGATTCTAATCTTTCATATGACACCAGGATCGCAGTTCTAGCTGTGACACAATCGGAGATAGCACCAGTTCAAAACACAGTTGGGAATGTATATTATATGATCACGCTGTGTTGGTGGGCAGAGAAGGTTTAGAAGCTGTATTCTGATTGGACAGCGTCATACAGAAAACATTACACTGCCCAGAGTGAAAAGAAAGAGTCACCTCCTATTTGGCTATTAGAGCCACATTAGCATATTTAGAAAAATGCTCCTAACTTTTAAAATAATATGAGTTTTTACCCTGTAGTTATGAGCAGCAAAGCGCCTATTGGATTAGTTAGGAGATAGGGAATTAATAAATTAGTGACAGATCCTCTTTAAACCCCTTCCCGACATGCGCCGTATGTACACGGCGAAATCGGGAAGGGCTTCCCGCAAAGCGCGGTACCATTACGTCGCGGTGATAGTGCGGGCTCAGGAGCTGAGCCCGCACCATCACCGCCGGGTGACAGCTGTATGTTACAGCTGGCACACTGAGGTATCGGCCAGGACCAGAGCTAGCATCCGATCCGGCCGATTAACACCTCAAATGCTGCTTTCTATAGAGATCGCAGCATGTGAGGAGTTTTTAGCCACCGGCACCCCAGCAATGTGATCGCTGTGTTGCCGGTGGCTGCAAAGGCGATCGGAGGCCTAATACTTACCTCCTGGTCTGCCAGCAACGGAAGCCTCCTATGCCTCGCTCAGCGGCGGGGCCTAAATGGCTTCCGGTACCATCGGCAAGATGGCGCCGGCTCAGCTTCCGGCTCAGAAACTGAGACAGCGTCATCATCAGTGGGTGTCCGCTGTATGTTGCTGATGTATCGGCAGGAACCAGAGCTAGCTCCGATACCTGCCATTAACCCCTTCGATGTAGCGATCCAATGCGATCGCTGCATCAAAGTGGTTTGTAGCAAATCGGCAGCCTGCCATTCTATGGCAATATGAGGCCTAACAATGGCCTCCTGTCTGCCATTACAGAAGCCGATTAGGCACCGACCGGAGCCTGATCGGCTTGCTGTCAGTGAATAACTGACGGTTCTAATACATTGCACTACATAAGTAGTGTAATGTATTAGAACATCAATGAAACAGTTGGACCTTCAAATCCCCTAGTGGGACTAAAGAAAAGTGTAAAAAAAAAGTGTAAAAAAAGTTAAAATAAAAGTTTCAAGTAATAACATAAAACACGATCGCCCTATTTCCCTTATCAAGTCATTTATTATTGTAAAAAAATAATAAAACCATACATATTTGGTATCGCCGCGTCCGTACTGACCTGAACTATAAAAATATTATGTTAGCTGTCCCTCGCAGTGAACGCTGTAAAAAACAACCTAAAAAATAATGCCAGAATTGCTTTTCTTTGGTCACTTTGTCTTGAACTAAAAAGGGATCAAAAAGTCACATGTATCCAAAAATGTTACCTATAAAAACTATTACTTGTCTCGCAAAAACAAAGCCTCAGACAGCTCCGTCGACAAAAAAAAATGTAAAAGTTATGGCTCTTACAACTTGGTGACAGAAAAAATACATTATTTTTGCAAAAGTAATTTTATTGTGAAAAAGTTGTAAAACATAAAAAAGTTCTATAAATTAGGTATCACCGCAATCGTACTGACCCGCAGAATGAAGGTAACATGTAATTTATAACGCATGGTGAACGCTGTATAAAAAAAACAAAAAAAAACTATGGCAGAATTGCTGTTTTTTTATTACCTTGCCTCACAAAAAAAAGGATAACAAGTGATCAAAAAGTTGCATGTACCCCAAAATGGTACCAATAATAACTACAGCTCGTCCTGCAAAAAAAACAAAACAGCCCTCATACCACTACGTCTATGAAAAAATAAAATAAGTTAAGGCTCCAATAAGTCAGCAAAGAAAAATATGCAGTTGTGCCGGCCCGAGGGGAACATTTCTTCTGTTTCAAGAGGTGAATTATCAAGGCACTAAAATTAGGGAACCAGGAAGGGGAGGGCCCAAACATATTTGCTGGAAGCGAGGGTGCCTGTATTATACCAGGACAACACTTCCCAGCAAAATTCCTCAAACTGCAAAGGTGCGGAGTGTGGACCAAAAGGGGGATAAGTAAGGACACCATTTATCAGTGCGACACCGGCCTGTGCAGAAAGGATTGCTTCACAGCGAAACACACATCTATGCATCATTTTATTGTTTACCCCATTATTATACCACCTGACTATGCCCCTGATGTACTCTGCCCGGCTTACATGTGCCCCCACATTATAAACTGAAACACCAGTAAAACTCCAAACAAAACTACTACCGAGCAAAATCCACGCTCCAAAAGCTAAATGGCGCTCCTTCCCTTCTGAGCCCTACAGCGTGCCCAAACAGCTGTTTACTTCCACATATATGGCATCGCCATACCTGGGAGAAGCCTTTTAACAATTTTTGGGGTGTGTGTCTCCAGTGGCATAAGCTGGGCACAACATATTTCCCACTGTAATGTCACATCTAGGGAAAATTTTTAATTTTTACTTTGCACCATCCGCAGCGCAATCATTTATGAAAAAGACCTGTGGGGTGAAAATGCTCACTACACGCCTTAATAAATGCCTTGAGGGGTGTAGTTTCAAAAATGGGGTCACTTCTGAGCGGTTTATTTTATTATTTCACATCAGAGCCTCTGCAATTGTGAACCAATACTGTGTAAGTTGCCAAATTAGGCCTCAATTTCGCATGGTACTCTTTTACAACTGAGCCCTGTCGATAGTCCAGGCCAAAGATTAGGGCCACATGTAGGGTGTTTCTAAAACCGGGAAACACAGCATAATAATTAGAGAGCTGTCTTGTTATGGTGGCACAAGCTGGGCACCACATATTGGCATATCTATGGAAAAATAAAATTTTCACTCTGCAACATCGAGTGCACACTAACTTCTGCAAAACACTTGTGGGGTTAAAATGCTCGCTACACCCATTGAGTTGTGTAGTTTCCAAAATGGGGTCACTTGAGGGGAGTTTCCACTGTTTTGGTCCCATAGGGGCTTTGCAAATGCGACATAGTGCCTAGAAACCAATCCAGCAAAATCTGCACTCCAAAAGCCAAATGGCTCTCCTTCCCTTCTGAGCCCTACTGTGTGCAAAAAAAGCAGTTTATGACCACATATCGGGTATTGCCGTACACAGGAGAAATTGCTTTACAAACGTTGTGGTTCTTTTTTTCCTTTATTTATTTATTGAGAAAATGAAAACATTTGAGCTAAAGCTACGTCTTATTGAAGAAAAAGTATTAGTTTTATTTTCACTGCCCAATCCTAATAATATCTATGAAACATCTGTGGGGTCAAAATGCTCACTACACCCCTAGGTGAATACCTTGAGGGGTGTAGTTTCCAAAATGGGGTCACTTGAGGGGAGTTTCCACTGTTTTGGTCCCACAGGGGCTTTGCAAACGCGATATAGTGCCCAGAAACCAATCCAGCAAAATCTGCACTCCAAAAGCCAAATGGCTCTTCTTCCCTTCTGAGCCCTACTGTGTGCACAAAAAGCAGTTTTTTTTTACCACATATCGGGTATTGCCGTACACAGGAGAAATTGCTTTACAAACGCTGTGGTTCTTTTTTTTTCTTTTATTTATTGAGAAAATGAAAAATTTTGAGCTAAAGCTACATCTTATTGAAGAAAAAGGATTTTTTTTTATTTTCACTGCCCAATCCTAATAATATCTATAAAACCCCTGTGGGGTCAAAATGCTCACTACACCCGTAGACTTAAATGTCATTGGTACGCTTGCCTAAAAAGCTCGTTGGCTCTTCTCCCCAGAGAATATTATAGCATGTGATAAAGACATGGGTGCTTCCTATTGGAAAACAGGACGGCTCAAGTAGGGTTTTTACTTGACCGATTATCACTATCTGCTGTTTAATATGTCATAATATGTTATTACAGATGTATGTGATGGCTGACATGTTATGTTTACTATGTTTATTATGTTTGTATGTCAGTATGTTACTGTCACTTTGTGTGTAAATGTCCTGTGCTTGTTACTTGAAAAGAATAAAAAATCTACAGCAAAAAAAAAAAAAAACTACACCTGTAGATGAATTCCTCAATAATCAGGAGAAATTGCTTTACAAATGTGGAAGTGTTTTTTCTCCTTTAGTCCTTGTGAGAATGAGAAAAATATTAGCTAAACCTACATTTTCTTTGAAAGAATGTAGATTTTCACGGCCTACTTCCAATAATTTCTGCAATAAACCTGTGTAGTCAAAATGCTCACTATACCCCTAGATCATTTCCTTGAGGGGTCTAGTTTCCCAAATGTGGTCACTTTTGAGGGGTTTCCACTGTTTTGGCACCGCAAGAGCCCTTCAAACCTGACATGGTGCCTAAAATATTTTCGAATAAAAAAGGAGGCCCCAAGACTCTCTAGGTGCTCTTTTGCTTCTGAGGCCGGTGCTTTAGTCCATTACCACACTAGGGCCACATGCGGGATATTTCTAAAAACTGCAGACTCTGGGCAATAGATATTGAGTTGCGTTTCTCTGGTAAAACCTTCTGTGTTACAAAAAAAATGAATTAGAAATAAATTTCTGCAAAAAAAAAGGAAATTTGTAAATTTCACCTCTACATTGATTTAATTCGTGTGAAACGTCTAAAGGGTTAAGAAACTTTCTAAATGCTGTTTTGAATACTTTTAGGGGTGAAGTTTTTAAAATGGGGTGACTTATTTGGGTTTCTAATATATAAAGCCCTCAAATACACTTCACAATTGAACTGCCCCCTGTAAAAATAGCCTTTTGAAATTTTCTTGAAAATGTGAGCAATTGCAGCTAAAGTTCTAAGCCTTTTAACGTCCTAGAGAATAATATAAATGATATTCAAAAACAATGCCAATCTAATGTAGGCACATGGGGATGTTTATTAGCAACAATTGTGTGTGGTATAACTGCCTGTCTTACAAGCAGATACATTTTAATTTAGAAAAATGCTAATTTTTGCAATTTTTCACTAAATTTTGGTGTTTTTCACAAATAAATACTGAATATATCGAGCAAATTTTTCCAGTAACATAAAGTCCAATGTGTCATGAGAAAACAATCTCAGAATCGCTTGGATTGGTGAAAGCATTCTGAAGTTATTACCACATAAAGTGAAACATGTCAGATTTGAAAAATGAGGCTCTGTCAGGAAGGTCAAAAGTGGCCAAAGAGGGAAGGGGTTAAATAGACAAATCTTGATCTGTGGGTGGTGGAAAATATCATCTTTTTTTTTGCTCACTATCTGATGTCATCAAGTTTACTCTTTCCAGTCTCTGGGTTTTGTAAGGCTATATTCACACGACAGTGAAAAAAAAATGTCCATTAAAAACTGATCAACTGTCAGTTTTTCATGGCCATTTTGCATCAGTGTTTCTCTAAATTTTCACCCATTTCCAGTCCGTCTGTCCGTTTTTAATAGACGTTTGACATCCATTTTGCATCAGTTTTTCATGGCCGTTAAAAAAACTGATGAATTTCATTGGTCAGGCTTTTTTTGTCCCAACCCCCTGAAAACACCCAAAGAGAGGTCACATGTTCACCTAGGCACTATTTACAGCCTCCCTGTATATGATGCCACACAGCCTCCCTGTATATGCCACACACCTCTCTGTATATGCCACACAGCCTCCCTATATATGATGCCACAAAGCCTCCCTGTATATGATGCCACACAGCCTCCCTGTATATGCCACACACCTCCCTGTATATGATGCCACAAACCTCCCTGTATATGCCACACAGACCCCTTGTATATGATGCCACACAACTCCCTGTATATGATACCACACAGCCTCCCTGTATATGCCACACAGACCCCCTGTATATGATTCCACACAGCCTCACTGTAGATGCCACACAGACCTACTGTAAATGCTACACAGCCCCACTGTAGATGCCACACAGCCCCCCTTTAGATGCCACACAGACCCCCTGTAGATGCCACACAGCCCCCCTGTAGATGCCACACAGCCCGATATTAATGCCCTACATACTCACCGATGCAGCGCTGTCTTCTTCAGGTAAGGCCTCTCGTCTTCACGGGATCTGCGGCGACGCGATGACACACTCACCGATTCACCGATGCAGCGCCAACTTCTCCTGGTCTGGTCGCTAGTCTCACGGGATCTGCGAAGGCGATGACGTCATCGCGCCGCCTTCGCAGAGCCCGCGAGACTAGCGACCAGACCAGGAGAACTCAGCGCTGCATCGGTGAATCGGAGAGTGTGTGTCATCGAGCCACCGATAGCCAGCAAGGGAACTAGTAGTTCCCTTGCAAATCCCCATGTCACGGATCAGTTTTTAACGGTTGCTACATGTATTGACAGCCGTTAAAAACTGATCCATTGAATTCTATGGGGGCCGTCAGGCCGTTAAAACGTCCAAAAATAGGACATGTCCTATCTTTTAACGGCCATTATTCACGGGCCATTAAAAAAACGGCTGTGTGAATACACCCATAGAACATCATTGTTCTGAAAATGGCCGTGTGACAGCCGTTAAAAGAACGGCCGTCACACGGCCGTTTATCACTGTCGTGTGAATAAGGCCTAAATGTACTGTAAGGTCTCAGAAAAAATATTTGACCCCATAATATGTTGGATAATTTACGTTCTGTAAGACAGAGGCGTTCTGTCACCGTATAAAAGCCCAAGGCTAGAGGTGAAAGATTTTATACAGGTCTCCCAGTGTTTGTGTGGCTTTTCTCCCAAACTCCAAAAATGTATAGTTAGGGAATTTACATTGTGAGCCCCACTGGGGACAGTGAGTGATGACTTCTGTATTACGTTGCAAAATATGTAAATATATAAAAGATCACTGAACTCTCAGGTGCAGTTCTATGTGCAGTTCTTGTTTCGCGGATCCGTGATATGCAGCCGTATAAATGGCAACGGATGTGTGCTTGAGGCCTTAGGCCTCATGCCCACTTCAGTTTTTTTCGTCAGGGTGCTATCCGTTGTTTGAACTGGTAGCACCCTGACACATTAATTTCAATGGGGCCATGCACACTTCAGTTGTTTTAAATAGGGCAGTTCCTACTCCTGCCTGTTTTTGACGGAACAGTCTCGGCCTTTGCATTGATTTGGTCCGTGAAACAACGGACTGCACACAGAAGCCATCCATGTGAGGTCCGTGATTCACGGAACCGTCATTAGCGGCAGTACAACGGCCGACGGAAGTGTGCATGAGGCCTTACAGTCAAATCCTTCCTCCCCACTAAAACAATATATACAGAATCCCCTCACCCCACACATAATATTTACAGTCAAATCCCCCCTCCCACAAAAAAACGATTTATAAACACACACACACACTGTATATACACACACACACACACACACACACACACACACTGTGTGTGTATGTATATATATATATATATATATATATATATATATATATATATATATATATACACACAAACACACTGTACAGTGAAGGAAATAAGTATTTGATCCCTTGCTGATTTTGTAAGTTTGCCCACTGTCAAAGACATGAACAGTCTAGAATTTTTAGGCTAGGTTAATTTTACCAGTGAGAGATAGATTATATATAAAAAAAAAAAAAAAAACAGAAAATCACATTGTCAAAATTATATATATTTATTTGCATTGTGCACAGAGAAATAAGTATTTAATCCCTTTGGCAAACAAGACTTAATACTTGGTGGCAAAACCCTTGTTGGCAAGCACAGCAGTCAGACGTTTTTTGTAGTTGATGATTAGGTTTGCACACATGTTAGATGGAATTTTGGCCCACTCCTCTTTGCAGATCATCTGTAAATCATTAAGATTTCGAGGCTGTCGCTTGGCAACTCGGATCTTCAGCTCCCTCCATAAGTTTTCGATGGGATTAAGGTCTGGAGACTGGCTAGGCCACTTCATGACCTTAATGTGCTTCTTTTTGAGCCACTCCTTTGTTGCCTTAGCTGTATGTTTCGGGTCATTGTCGTGCTGGAAGACCCAGCCACGAGCCATTTTTAATGTCCTGGTGGGGGGAAGGAGGTTGTCACTTAGGATTTGACGGTACATGGCTCCATCCATTCTCCCATTGATGCGGTGAAGTAGTCCTGTGCCCTTAGCAGAGAAACACCCCCAAAACATAATGTTTCCACCTCCATGCTTGACAGTGGGGATGGTGTTCTTTGGGTCATAGGCAGAATTTCTCTTCCTCCAAACATGGCGAGTTGAGTTAATGCCAAAGAGCTCAATTTTAGTCTCATCTGACCACAGCACCTTCTCCCAATCACTCTCAGAATCATCCAGATGTTCATTTGCAAACTTCAGACGGGCCTATACATGTGCCTTCTTGAGCAGGGGGACCTTGCGGGCACTGCCGGATTTTAATCCATTACGGCGTAATGTGTTACCAATGGTTTTCTTGGTGACTGTGGTCCCAGCTGCCTTGAGATCATTAACAAGTTCCCCCCGTGTAGTTTTCGGCTGAGCTCTCACCTTCCTCAGGATCAATATATAACCTAGAGAAAAAGATGCCAAAAGACTGAAGATGTAGAAAAATGAAGAAACACTTTATTAGAGAATGACACATAATATACAATGATTAAAAAGAATCCATAAACCAACAGGTAAAAAAGACATACAAGCCATGCAATTTTATATAATGAATAAAGTCTAAATAGACAGAAGGTACTGAAAGCCAAATGGCTTAACCTGGCACTGAATATATCGACAAGCTGTATACTAATTATAATGAGTACAGGAAAATAGAGGTATATACCATATATAATGGTCTAGGAAAGAGTACTCAAATACGTAATAACAGCGCCGCAAAAACATGGGTGATGCTAGAGTATAAAAAGTAGTCACAATGAATAATGACAATAGACATACCCATTTAAGAGCCCAGGTTTAACATGCACAGCGAGATGTCTGCCCCAACGCGCGTTTCGGCGCAACTGCCTTCGTCTGGGGGTAGCATTGAATAATGTATATTCCACTTCTTATAGGGAGCGCTGACCAATCAGGGAGTATCCTAATCAGGGATCCCAGATGTAGCAGTGTAATAATAGTGTAACGCCGCATAATTACCGATCGCTTCCTCGAGGTGAAAACAAGATGGCCGCGCCTACCGGAAGCGCCGATCACGAGGGGCCGGAGCCGGACACACGTCACCGCGTCAGCAGACGCGGTCACGTGGGTCCGGAGTCAGGCGCGTCATGAGCGGCGGAACGGAGGCCGACCACCTGAACACCAATCAGAGGGAGCGATGCAGCGAAAAGGTGGGTAACCCTGGATACACAATGTTTGTAAACAGCGACCGTGATCCCTAATAAGGTTTAAAGCGCCAGTGAAGAAAATTAGATGTAACTCTACTGCAAAGAGACATATGAACATAAGACATTATTGTAAAAAATGTGTCACAAGAGTAACATGAGTACAACAATCATAAATATAAACCTGAATGAACGTGAAGAAGAAGAAAATGAATAATGAAGAAATGAATGAGTGCAATGTGCGTGAAAGTGAGGATATGTGTACAATTAGTGAAAAAGGTGACAGTGACGAAGTGAAAAGATAAATGAATGAAAAAATATAATAAAAGTGAGAAAACAAAAAAAGGGGTAATGTGAGGAAGACATGAATCTTGATTGGACCATAAATCCATAATATAAGAAAGAAACATTGTGTTGTTTGAAAAGATACATAGTGACATGCAATGAATGCTTAGTGAATAATATGTTTATTCATATACAGGTGTCGATGTGGAAAATCTTTTTGCATGGGAAAATAGTAATAAAACACTAATTATTTGGCAGAAAAATGACCATAAAGCCATAAAAGTACACACAGAGATAAATTTGCATATACAGGTGTCGTTATAAAAAATCTCTTTTTACATGGGTGAGCAGTAATGAAACACTGGTTGTATGTTAGCAAAAAAGTGACCATAACGCCATAAAAATACGCACAGAAATGAATCTGCACGCTGATTGGTCAATACACATCATAAGGAGACAAAATCAATAATAATGTACAGCGACATCCCAAGAAGTGGAAAACGAGAGATCCAGATATAATGAGAGAAAGAGCTCATAGCAAGAGTCTAATCTGTAAGAAACAAATACAAAATATTAAAATCACAAAGACACACAAGATCCTTTATGTACAACAATAATAAAATCCAACACCACTAAAAGCTGCTGACAGTCAGAGAAATGATGAAAACCCTGCGGTCTCATTGAGACCTGCGGGGTGCATGGTTTGGAGCCTCCAAATCCACTTGCATTCAAGCTGCAGTAGGCGTTTTTTAAGATCACCTCCACGCATACCGAGATTGATGTGGTCAATGCCCCTAATCTTTAGCATCTTAGAATTACAGGCATGATGTAGTCGAAAATGTCTAGGGATTGTCTTAAGCTGTTCAACATTATCTGTGGTCTTGGCATTATCAATATCCCTAACGTGCTCCCTAACCCTCAAACGCAACTCACGGGTAGTCATACCTACATATATCCTGGGGCATGGACAAAGGGCATAATATATGACCCCCTTGGTGCCACAGGATATGGGCCAACAAATCTTAAAATTGTGACTGCCACTGGAATCCACAAAACTATCCGAGCGCTCAACATTTGGGCAGCTAATGCAGTCACCACACGGTTTGCAACCCCATTTCGGCCCCTTGGTGCCAAAAACCTTGCCAGGTTTAATAGGTGAAAGGTAACTACGTACCATGGTATCGCGCAGGTTGGGAGCTCTGCGCGACGCCATGGCAGGGTAATGAGGTAGCACCTTCAACAGAACAGGGTCAGTCAACAATATGGGCCAGAATTTATTCAGGATGTTGCGCATATCTGTCCACCGTGAATTGTAGGTGGTAACAAATCTCACCTTCGATTGTATGCCAGCTTTTGGGGTAACTTGAAGTAGTTGTTGACGGTTGACTTTTGACGCTCGATGCCGGGCCATACGTATACTGCGTTGACTGTAACCCCTTTGAGTAAACCTGTCTCCTAATTCCTCAAAGCGATACTTAAGATCTTCCTCGGTAGAACAAATTTTCTTGATGCGCAAAAATTGACCCACTGGAATCGCGTCAATGGTGTGTCGAGGGTGTAGGGAAGTGGCATGCAATAGTGAATTAGTAGAGGTCTCTTTCCGATGAAGATCTGTCTGTAAGAGACCATTAACATCTTTTTTAATTAGGATGTCCAAGAAGTCAATACTAGAGTGACTCCATTTGCATGTAAGTTTAATGTTAAGCAGATTGCAATTCAAAACATCAATGAATGAGAGGAGATCATCAGAAGTACCCTGCCAGATCATGAAAATGTCATCAATGAACCGTGCCCAAAAGGGGACACGGCTCATTGATGGCCCATGATCCGACAGGAAAAGGTCCCTTTCCCACAGCCCCAGGAACAAATTGGCATATGAGGGTGCGCAAGCTGCCCCCATAGCCGTCCCCTGGAGCTGTAGGAAAAACGAACCATTAAAAGTGAAAAAATTGTGTTTAAGTGTAAAATCTAAGAGTGATAAGATAAGTTGAGAAATCTCACTCTCAATATCACTCATCTGCAGGAAATTTTTCACTGCATGCAAACCATCACTGTGCTGAATGCTGGTATAAAGAGACTCAACGTCACATGTAACCAATAGGTGGTCTGAATCCAAATGGATCCCCTCAATCTTTAACAGTAAATCAGCCGAGTCACGTAGGTAGGATGGAAGACACTCAACCAGAGGTTTCAAATGAAAATCGATCCATTTGCATGCCTTTTCAGTAAGACCCCCAGTGCCTGAAATAATGGGCCTACCTGGCGGGTTCTTTGCATCTTTGTGAATCTTAGGCAAAAGGTACATTGTTGGTATGGTGGGTTCCGGTACATATAAAGAGTCACTCAAAGATTTCGTAATTGTACCATTCTCCACAGCATCCTGCAGAATCTTATGAAATTTCAATCTGAAAGATGACAGGGGGTTAAAAGTGAGCTTTTGGTAGCAAACGGCATTTCGTAATTGGCGGTTAGCTTCATGAACATATGATTGACGTGGCCAAAGAACTACATTACCCCCTTTATCCGCCGGTTTCACTATCACATCGTCCCAAGCTTTTATTTTATCAAGGCTTTTTCTCTCAAGTCGATTCAAATTATCGTGGCCAATTTTATTTGATATCGTACTCCATTCTTTGGAGACAAGTTTCACGAATAAATCAACTGCTGGACAGATGGAAAGAGGGGGAAATTTGGTGGACTTGTTCTTGACACACTCCGGTATCTTACCTTTTGGCGTACATTCTTCTTGACTGAGTAATTCTTCCAACGCACGCAGTGTCTCTTTTTCTTGTGAAGTTGTGAAAATGTTGTCCTCCTCCCTAAAGTACCACTTCTTAAAAATCAGGGATCTGCCAAATAGTTGTAAATCTTTTACTGCTGAGAAATGGTCAAAAGAAGAAGCGGGGGGAAAAGGTCAACCCCCTTTCCAACAGAGACATATCACTAGAAGTAAGTGAGTGTTTAGAGAGGTTTATTACCTTCAGATGTTGTTGACCCAAATTGGGTTCCAGGATTGGGTTAGAGTGCGCTTGTCTGGAATTGTAGTCAGCTCCTCTATTAACCCTTCTTTTAGGATATACTGAATTACTGTAGTTGACTTTACGTTTCTGTCTAGTACTGATACGTCCTGGACCCGTGTTACGTGTAGTCATATCATACTGATCGCTAAGGGATGATATGGAAGAGATAGATGGAGAACGACTGACACTCAAATTTGGTGTACGGCGGTTCCATCTATACATCCGTTTCTGGGTATAATCATCATGATCACGAATCAATTTCTTAATTTTGATTGACTCGATTTCTTTCTCCCATGTGGTACATTGTTGTTCCAAATGGCCATTGAAAGTCTCAAGATTTTCCCTAGACATTTCCGACTTGAAACGTAATTGGATGGATTCCAGCTCCACATCCATGGTGTTAAGTGATTTGGTGTTAAGATCAATAAGCAGATCCATCATTTTTCGGGAACAGGCGTTGCAATTGTTCTCCCACGAGGATGTGAAACCCTCATCCTCAATGGGGAACGATGGAAACACCTGGACACGCAGGCCCCTGGGGATGAGATTATGTTGAAGGTAATTTTGTAAAAAAGCACGGTTCCACCATATCTTCATCCTTTTATGCATGAGGTTTTTAAAATAATTCTGAGACTCCCTAACATCTCTCTGACTGCCAGCACCCGTGGCCATGGATCCATCTTTAAAAACATTCGAAATTTGGGAAAGCCATGATTGTTCCCTGGCCCGAAAATCCATGGTTGGATTGCTGGAAGTATCTGTAAAAAACAGAAACAAAACGAATAATATAACCAAAAAACACAGCATGGATCTGAAATGGCTCAGAAAAAGTAAAATGCGGCCGTCAGCAAGCATGTATTCAAGTAAGAGCCAGATCCTAGGGCGTATACCCATAAAGCATCCAAAGCATAAATATATAACCTAGAGAAAAAGATGCCAAAAGACTGAAGATGTAGAAAAATGAAGAAACACTTTATTAGAGAATGACACATAATATACAATGATTAAAAAGAATCCATAAACCAACAGGTAAAAAAGACATACAAGCCATGCAATTTTATATAATGAATAAAGTCTAAATAGACAGAAGGTACTGAAAGCCAAATGGCTTAACCTGGCACTGAATATATCGACAAGCTGTATACTAATTATAATGAGTACAGGAAAATAGAGGTATATACCATATATAATGGTCTAGGAAAGAGTACTCAAATACGTAATAACAGCGCCGCAAAAACATGGGTGATGCTAGAGTATAAAAAGTAGTCACAATGAATAATGACAATAGACATACCCATTTAAGAGCCCAGGTTTAACATGCACAGCGAGATGTCTGCCCCAACGCGCGTTTCGGCGCAACTGCCTTCGTCTGGGGGTAGCATTGAATAATGTATATTCCACTTCTTATAGGGAGCGCTGACCAATCAGGGAGTATCCTAATCAGGGATCCCAGATGTAGCAGTGTAATAATAGTGTAACGCCGCATAATTACCGATCGCTTCCTCGAGGTGAAAACAAGATGGCCGCGCCTACCGGAAGCGCCGATCACGAGGGGCCGGAGCCGGACACACGTCACCGCGTCAGCAGACGCGGTCACGTGGGTCCGGAGTCAGGCGCGTCATGAGCGGCGGAACGGAGGCCGACCACCTGAACACCAATCAGAGGGAGCGATGCAGCGAAAAGGTGGGTAACCCTGGATACACAATGTTTGTAAACAGCGACCGTGATCCCTAATAAGGTTTAAAGCGCCAGTGAAGAAAATTAGATGTAACTCTACTGCAAAGAGACATATGAACATAAGACATTATTGTAAAAAATGTGTCACAAGAGTAACATGAGTACAACAATCATAAATATAAACCTGAATGAACGTGAAGAAGAAGAAAATGAATAATGAAGAAATGAATGAGTGCAATGTGCGTGAAAGTGAGGATATGTGTACAATTAGTGAAAAAGGTGACAGTGACGAAGTGAAAAGATAAATGAATGAAAAAATATAATAAAAGTGAGAAAACAAAAAAAGGGGTAATGTGAGGAAGACATGAATCTTGATTGGACCATAAATCCATAATATAAGAAAGAAACATTGTGTTGTTTGAAAAGATACATAGTGACATGCAATGAATGCTTAGTGAATAATATGTTTATTCATATACAGGTGTCGATGTGGAAAATCTTTTTGCATGGGAAAATAGTAATAAAACACTAATTATTTGGCAGAAAAATGACCATAAAGCCATAAAAGTACACACAGAGATAAATTTGCATATACAGGTGTCGTTATAAAAAATCTCTTTTTACATGGGTGAGCAGTAATGAAACACTGGTTGTATGTTAGCAAAAAAGTGACCATAACGCCATAAAAATACGCACAGAAATGAATCTGCACGCTGATTGGTCAATACACATCATAAGGAGACAAAATCAATAATAATGTACAGCGACATCCCAAGAAGTGGAAAACAAGAGATCCAGATATAATGAGAGAAAGAGCTCATAGCAAGAGTCTAATCTGTAAGAAACAAATACAAAATATTAAAATCACAAAGACACACAAGATCCTTTATGTACAACAATAATAAAATCCAACACCACTAAAAGCTGCTGACAGTCAGAGAAATGATGAAAACCCTGCGGTCTCATTGAGACCTGCGGGGTGCATGGTTTGGAGCCTCCAAATCCACTTGCATTCAAGCTGCAGTAGGCGTTTTTTAAGATCACCTCCACGCATACCGAGATTGATGTGGTCAATGCCCCTAATCTTTAGCATCTTAGAATTACAGGCATGATGTAGTCGAAAATGTCTAGGGATTGTCTTAAGCTGTTCAACATTATCTGTGGTCTTGGCATTATCAATATCCCTAACGTGCTCCCTAACCCTCAAACGCAACTCACGGGTAGTCATACCTACATATATCCTGGGGCATGGACAAAGGGCATAATATATGACCCCCTTGGTGCCACAGGATATGGGCCAACAAATCTTAAAATTGTGACTGCCACTGGAATCCACAAAACTATCCGAGCGCTCAACATTTGGGCAGCTAATGCAGTCACCACACGGTTTGCAACCCCATTTCGGCCCCTTGGTGCCAAAAACCTTGCCAGGTTTAATAGGTGAAAGGTAACTACGTACCATGGTATCGCGCAGGTTGGGAGCTCTGCGCGACGCCATGGCAGGGTAATGAGGTAGCACCTTCAACAGAACAGGGTCAGTCAACAATATGGGCCAGAATTTATTCAGGATGTTGCGCATATCTGTCCACCGTGAATTGTAGGTGGTAACAAATCTCACCTTCGATTGTATGCCAGCTTTTGGGGTAACTTGAAGTAGTTGTTGACGGTTGACTTTTGACGCTCGATGCCGGGCCATACGTATACTGCGTTGACTGTAACCCCTTTGAGTAAACCTGTCTCCTAATTCCTCAAAGCGATACTTAAGATCTTCCTCGGTAGAACAAATTTTCTTGATGCGCAAAAATTGACCCACTGGAATCGCGTCAATGGTGTGTCGAGGGTGTAGGGAAGTGGCATGCAATAGTGAATTAGTAGAGGTCTCTTTCCGATGAAGATCTGTCTGTAAGAGACCATTAACATCTTTTTTAATTAGGATGTCCAAGAAGTCAATACTAGAGTGACTCCATTTGCATGTAAGTTTAATGTTAAGCAGATTGCAATTCAAAACATCAATGAATGAGAGGAGATCATCAGAAGTACCCTGCCAGATCATGAAAATGTCATCAATGAACCGTGCCCAAAAGGGGACACGGCTCATTGATGGCCCATGATCCGACAGGAAAAGGTCCCTTTCCCACAGCCCCAGGAACAAATTGGCATATGAGGGTGCGCAAGCTGCCCCCATAGCCGTCCCCTGGAGCTGTAGGAAAAACGAACCATTAAAAGTGAAAAAATTGTGTTTAAGTGTAAAATCTAAGAGTGATAAGATAAGTTGAGAAATCTCACTCTCAATATCACTCATCTGCAGGAAATTTTTCACTGCATGCAAACCATCACTGTGCTGAATGCTGGTATAAAGAGACTCAACGTCACATGTAACCAATAGGTGGTCTGAATCCAAATGGATCCCCTCAATCTTTAACAGTAAATCAGCCGAGTCACGTAGGTAGGATGGAAGACACTCAACCAGAGGTTTCAAATGAAAATCGATCCATTTGCATGCCTTTTCAGTAAGACCCCCAGTGCCTGAAATAATGGGCCTACCTGGCGGGTTCTTTGCATCTTTGTGAATCTTAGGCAAAAGGTACATTGTTGGTATGGTGGGTTCCGGTACATATAAAGAGTCACTCAAAGATTTCGTAATTGTACCATTCTCCACAGCATCCTGCAGAATCTTATGAAATTTCAATCTGAAAGATGACAGGGGGTTAAAAGTGAGCTTTTGGTAGCAAACGGCATTTCGTAATTGGCGGTTAGCTTCATGAACATATGATTGACGTGGCCAAAGAACTCGGATAGTTTTGTGGATTCCAGTGGCAGTCACAATTTTAAGATTTGTTGGCCCATATCCTGTGGCACCAAGGGGGTCATATATTATGCCCTTTGTCCATGCCCCAGGATATATGTAGGTATGACTACCCGTGAGTTGCGTTTGAGGGTTAGGGAGCACGTTAGGGATATTGATAATGCCAAGACCACAGATAATGTTGAACAGCTTAAGACAATCCCTAGACATTTTCGACTACATCATGCCTGTAATTCTAAGATGCTAAAGATTAGGGGCATTGACCACATCAATCTCGGTATGCGTGGAGGTGATCTTAAAAAACGCCTACTGCAGCTTGAATGCAAGTGGATTTGGAGGCTCCAAACCATGCACCCCGCAGGTCTCAATGAGACCGCAGGGTTTTCATCATTTCTCTGACTGTCAGCAGCTTTTAGTGGTGTTGGATTTTATTATTGTTGTACATAAAGGATCTTGTGTGTCTTTGTGATTTTAATATTTTGTATTTGTTTCTTACAGATTAGACTCTTGCTATGAGCTCTTTCTCTCATTATATCTGGATCTCTCGTTTTCCACTTCTTGGGATGTCGCTGTACATTATTATTGATTTTGTCTCCTTATGATGTGTATTGACCAATCAGCGTGCAGATTCATTTCTGTGCGTATTTTTATGGCGTTATGGTCACTTTTTTGCTAACATACAACCAGTGTTTCATTACTGCTCACCCATGTAAAAAGAGATTTTTTATAACGACACCTGTATATGCAAATTTATCTCTGTGTGTACTTTTATGGCTTTATGGTCATTTTTCTGCCAAATAATTAGTGTTTTATTACTATTTTCCCATGCAAAAAGATTTTCCACATCGACACCTGTATATGAATAAACATATTATTCACTAAGCATTCATTGCATGTCACTATGTATCTTTTCAAACAACACAATGTTTCTTTCTTATATTATGGATTTATGGTCCAATCAAGATTCATGTCTTCCTCACATTACCCCTTTTTTTGTTTTCTCACTTTTATTATATTTTTTCATTCATTTATCTTTTCACTTCGTCACTGTCACCTTTTTCACTAATTGTACACATATCCTCACTTTCACGCACATTGCACTCATTCATTTCTTCATTATTCATTTTCTTCTTCTTCACGTTCATTCAGGTTTATATTTATGATTGTTGTACTCATGTTACTCTTGTGACACATTTTTTACAATAATGTCTTATGTTCATATGTCTCTTTGCAGTAGAGTTACATCTAATTTTCTTCACTGGCGCTTTAAACCTTATTAGGGATCACGGTCGCTGTTTACAAACATGTGTATCCAGGGTTACCCACCTTTTCGCTGCATCGCTCCCTCTGATTGGTGTTCAGGTGGTCGGCCTCCGTTCCGCCGCTCATGACGCGCCTGACTCCGGACCCACGTGACCGCGTCTGCTGACGCGGTGACGTGTGTCCGGCTCCGGCCCCTCGTGATCGGCGCTTCCGGTAGGCGCGGCCATCTTGTTTTCACCTCGAGGAAGCGATCGGTAATTATGCGGCGTTACACTATTATTACACTGCTACATCTGGGATCCCTGATTAGGATACTCCCTGATTGGTCAGCGCTCCCTATAAGAAGTGGAATATACATTATTCAATGCTACCCCCAGACGAAGGCAGTTGCGCCGAAACGCGCGTTGGGGCAGACATCTCGCTGTGCATGTTAAACCTGGGCTCTTAAATGGGTATGTCTATTGTCATTATTCATTGTGACTACTTTTTATACTCTAGCATCACCCATGTTTTTGCGGCGCTGTTATTACGTATTTGAGTACTCTTTCCTAGACCATTATATATGGTATATACCTCTATTTTCCTGTACTCATTATAATTAGTATACAGCTTGTCGATATATTCAGTGCCAGGTTAAGCCATTTGGCTTTCAGTACCTTCTGTCTATTTAGACTTTATTCATTATATAAAATTGCATGGCTTGTATGTCTTTTTTACCTGTTGGTTTATGGATTCTTTTTAATCATTGTATATTATGTGTCATTCTCTAATAAAGTGTTTCTTCATTTTTCTACATCTTCAGTCTTTTGGCATCTTTTTCTCTAGGTTATATATTTATGCTTTGGATGCTTTATGGGTATACGCCCTAGGATCTGGCTCTTACTTGAATACATGCTTGCTGACGGCCGCATTTTACTTTTTCTGAGCCATTTCAGATCCATGCTGTGTTTTTTGGTTATATTATTCGTTTTGTTTCTGTTTTTTACAGATACTTCCAGCAATCCAACCATGGATTTTCGGGCCAGGGAACAATCATGGCTTTCCCAAATTTCGAATGTTTTTAAAGATGGATCCATGGCCACGGGTGCTGGCAGTCAGAGAGATGTTAGGGAGTCTCAGAATTATTTTAAAAACCTCATGCATAAAAGGATGAAGATATGGTGGAACCGTGCTTTTTTACAAAATTACCTTCAACATAATCTCATCCCCAGGGGCCTGCGTGTCCAGGTGTTTCCATCGTTCCCCATTGAGGATGAGGGTTTCACATCCTCGTGGGAGAACAATTGCAACGCCTGTTCCCGAAAAATGATGGATCTGCTTATTGATCTTAACACCAAATCACTTAACACCATGGATGTGGAGCTGGAATCCATCCAATTACGTTTCAAGTCGGAAATGTCTAGGGAAAATCTTGAGACTTTCAATGGCCATTTGGAACAACAATGTACCACATGGGAGAAAGAAATCGAGTCAATCAAAATTAAGAAATTGATTCGTGATCATGATGATTATACCCAGAAACGGATGTATAGATGGAACCGCCGTACACCAAATTTGAGTGTCAGTCGTTCTCCATCTATCTCTTCCATATCATCCCTTAGCGATCAGTATGATATGACTACACGTAACACGGGTCCAGGACGTATCAGTACTAGACAGAAACGTAAAGTCAACTACAGTAATTCAGTATATCCTAAAAGAAGGGTTAATAGAGGAGCTGACTACAATTCCAGACAAGCGCACTCTAACCCAATCCTGGAACCCAATTTGGGTCAACAACATCTGAAGGTAATAAACCTCTCTAAACACTCACTTACTTCTAGTGATATGTCTCTGTTGGAAAGGGGGTTGACCTTTTCCCCCGCTTCTTCTTTTGACCATTTCTCAGCAGTAAAAGATTTACAACTATTTGGCAGATCCCTGATTTTTAAGAAGTGGTACTTTAGGGAGGAGGACAACATTTTCACAACTTCACAAGAAAAAGAGACACTGCGTGCGTTGGAAGAATTACTCAGTCAAGAAGAATGTACGCCAAAAGGTAAGATACCGGAGTGTGTCAAGAACAAGTCCACCAAATTTCCCCCTCTTTCCATCTGTCCAGCAGTTGATTTATTCGTGAAACTTGTCTCCAAAGAATGGAGTACGATATCAAATAAAATTGGCCACGATAATTTGAATCGACTTGAGAGAAAAAGCCTTGATAAAATAAAAGCTTGGGACGATGTGATAGTGAAACCGGCGGATAAAGGGGGTAATGTAGTTCTTTGGCCACGTCAATCATATGTTCATGAAGCTAACCGCCAATTACGAAATGCCGTTTGCTACCAAAAGCTCACTTTTAACCCCCTGTCATCTTTCAGATTGAAATTTCATAAGATTCTGCAGGATGCTGTGGAGAATGGTACAATTACGAAATCTTTGAGTGACTCTTTATATGTACCGGAACCCACCATACCAACAATGTACCTTTTGCCTAAGATTCACAAAGATGCAAAGAACCCGCCAGGTAGGCCCATTATTTCAGGCACTGGGGGTCTTACTGAAAAGGCATGCAAATGGATCGATTTTCATTTGAAACCTCTGGTTGAGTGTCTTCCATCCTACCTACGTGACTCGGCTGATTTACTGTTAAAGATTGAGGGGATCCATTTGGATTCAGACCACCTATTGGTTACATGTGACGTTGAGTCTCTTTATACCAGCATTCAGCACAGTGATGGTTTGCATGCAGTGAAAAATTTCCTGCAGATGAGTGATATTGAGAGTGAGATTTCTCAACTTATCTTATCACTCTTAGATTTTACACTTAAACACAATTTTTTCACTTTTAATGGTTCGTTTTTCCTACAGCTCCAGGGGACGGCTATGGGGGCAGCTTGCGCACCCTCATATGCCAATTTGTTCCTGGGGCTGTGGGAAAGGGACCTTTTCCTGTCGGATCATGGGCCATCAATGAGCCGTGTCCCCTTTTGGGCACGGTTCATTGATGACATTTTCATGATCTGGCAGGGTACTTCTGATGATCTCCTCTCATTCATTGATGTTTTGAATTGCAATCTGCTTAACATTAAACTTACATGCAAATGGAGTCACTCTAGTATTGACTTCTTGGACATCCTAATTAAAAAAGATGTTAATGGTCTCTTACAGACAGATCTTCATCGGAAAGAGACCTCTACTAATTCACTATTGCATGCCACTTCCCTACACCCTCGACACACCATTGACGCGATTCCAGTGGGTCAATTTTTGCGCATCAAGAAAATTTGTTCTACCGAGGAAGATCTTAAGTATCGCTTTGAGGAATTAGGAGACAGGTTTACTCAAAGGGGTTACAGTCAACGCAGTATACGTATGGCCCGGCATCGAGCGTCAAAAGTCAACCGTCAACAACTACTTCAAGTTACCCCAAAAGCTGGCATACAATCGAAGGTGAGATTTGTTACCACCTACAATTCACGGTGGACAGATATGCGCAACATCCTGAATAAATTCTGGCCCATATTGTTGACTGACCCTGTTCTGTTGAAGGTGCTACCTCATTACCCTGCCATGGCGTCGCGCAGAGCTCCCAACCTGCGCGATACCATGGTACGTAGTTACCTTTCACCTATTAAACCTGGCAAGGTTTTTGGCACCAAGGGGCCGAAATGGGGTTGCAAACCGTGTGGTGACTGCATTAGCTGCCCAAATGTTGAGCGCTCGGATAGTTTTGTGGATTCCAGTGGCAGTCACAATTTTAAGATTTGTTGGCCCATATCCTGTGGCACCAAGGGGGTCATATATTATGCCCTTTGTCCATGCCCCAGGATATATGTAGGTATGACTACCCGTGAGTTGCGTTTGAGGGTTAGGGAGCACGTTAGGGATATTGATAATGCCAAGACCACAGATAATGTTGAACAGCTTAAGACAATCCCTAGACATTTTCGACTACATCATGCCTGTAATTCTAAGATGCTAAAGATTAGGGGCATTGACCACATCAATCTCGGTATGCGTGGAGGTGATCTTAAAAAACGCCTACTGCAGCTTGAATGCAAGTGGATTTGGAGGCTCCAAACCATGCACCCCGCAGGTCTCAATGAGACCGCAGGGTTTTCATCATTTCTCTGACTGTCAGCAGCTTTTAGTGGTGTTGGATTTTATTATTGTTGTACATAAAGGATCTTGTGTGTCTTTGTGATTTTAATATTTTGTATTTGTTTCTTACAGATTAGACTCTTGCTATGAGCTCTTTCTCTCATTATATCTGGATCTCTCGTTTTCCACTTCTTGGGATGTCGCTGTACATTATTATTGATTTTGTCTCCTTATGATGTGTATTGACCAATCAGCGTGCAGATTCATTTCTGTGCGTATTTTTATGGCGTTATGGTCACTTTTTTGCTAACATACAACCAGTGTTTCATTACTGCTCACCCATGTAAAAAGAGATTTTTTATAACGACACCTGTATATGCAAATTTATCTCTGTGTGTACTTTTATGGCTTTATGGTCATTTTTCTGCCAAATAATTAGTGTTTTATTACTATTTTCCCATGCAAAAAGATTTTCCACATCGACACCTGTATATGAATAAACATATTATTCACTAAGCATTCATTGCATGTCACTATGTATCTTTTCAAACAACACAATGTTTCTTTCTTATATTATGGATTTATGGTCCAATCAAGATTCATGTCTTCCTCACATTACCCCTTTTTTTGTTTTCTCACTTTTATTATATTTTTTCATTCATTTATCTTTTCACTTCGTCACTGTCACCTTTTTCACTAATTGTACACATATCCTCACTTTCACGCACATTGCACTCATTCATTTCTTCATTATTCATTTTCTTCTTCTTCACGTTCATTCAGGTTTATATTTATGATTGTTGTACTCATGTTACTCTTGTGACACATTTTTTACAATAATGTCTTATGTTCATATGTCTCTTTGCAGTAGAGTTACATCTAATTTTCTTCACTGGCGCTTTAAACCTTATTAGGGATCACGGTCGCTGTTTACAAACATTGTGTATCCAGGGTTACCCACCTTTTCGCTGCATCGCTCCCTCTGATTGGTGTTCAGGTGGTCGGCCTCCGTTCCGCCGCTCATGACGCGCCTGACTCCGGACCCACGTGACCGCGTCTGCTGACGCGGTGACGTGTGTCCGGCTCCGGCCCCTCGTGATCGGCGCTTCCGGTAGGCGCGGCCATCTTGTTTTCACCTCGAGGAAGCGATCGGTAATTATGCGGCGTTACACTATTATTACACTGCTACATCTGGGATCCCTGATTAGGATACTCCCTGATTGGTCAGCGCTCCCTATAAGAAGTGGAATATACATTATTCAATGCTACCCCCAGACGAAGGCAGTTGCGCCGAAACGCGCGTTGGGGCAGACATCTCGCTGTGCATGTTAAACCTGGGCTCTTAAATGGGTATGTCTATTGTCATTATTCATTGTGACTACTTTTTATACTCTAGCATCACCCATGTTTTTGCGGCGCTGTTATTACGTATTTGAGTACTCTTTCCTAGACCATTATATATGGTATATACCTCTATTTTCCTGTACTCATTATAATTAGTATACAGCTTGTCGATATATTCAGTGCCAGGTTAAGCCATTTGGCTTTCAGTACCTTCTGTCTATTTAGACTTTATTCATTATATAAAATTGCATGGCTTGTATGTCTTTTTTACCTGTTGGTTTATGGATTCTTTTTAATCATTGTATATTATGTGTCATTCTCTAATAAAGTGTTTCTTCATTTTTCTACATCTTCAGTCTTTTGGCATCTTTTTCTCTAGGTTATATATTTATGCTTTGGATGCTTTATGGGTATACGCCCTAGGATCTGGCTCTTACTTGAATACATGCTTGCTGACGGCCGCATTTTACTTTTTCTGAGCCATTTCAGATCCATGCTGTGTTTTTTGGTTATATTCCTCAGGATCAAGGATACCCCACGAGGTGAGATTTTGCATGAAGCCCCAGATCGATGTCGATTGACAGTCATTTTGTATGTCTTCCATTTTCTTACTATTGCACCAACAGTTGTCTCCTTCTCACCCAGCGTCTTACTTATGGTTTTGTAGCCCATTCCAGCCTTGTGCAGGTCTATGATCTTGTCCCTGACATCCTTAGAAAGCTCTTTGGTCTTGCCCATGTTGTAGAGGTTAGAGTCAGACTGATTAATTGAGTCTGTGGACAGGAGTCTTTTATACAGGTGACCATGTAAGACAGCTGTCTTTACTGCAGGCCCCAAGTTGATTTGGAGCGTGTAACTGGTCTGGAGGAGGCTGAACTCTTAATGGTTGGTAAGGGATCAAATACTTATTTCTCTGTGCACAATGCAAATAAATATATGTAATTTTGACTATGTGATTTTCTGTTTTTTTTTTTTTAATATAATCTATCTCTCACTGGTAAAATTAACCTAGCCTAAAAATTCTAGACTGTTCATGTCTTTGACAGTGGGCAAACTTACAAAATCAGCAAGGTATCAAATACTTATTTCCTTCACTGTGTGTATATATATATATATATATATATATATATATATAGAGAGAGAGAGAGAGAGAGAGAGGGAGAGAGGGAGAGAGGGAGAGAGGGAGAGAGGGAGAGAGGGAGAGAGAGAGACATTTTGTGACAGAGTATTGCAAAATCATGTTTCGTTTCAAAGCTGGTCATCTTGCGCCACACACCTCAGGATATGTGAAGATAAAAGTAAAGGTAAAGGAGGACACTTTCTTCCCTGTGCCTCTTGTGATTGTTTATGTGTCATGGTAAGTGGTTTCTGAACTTTAAATAAAATATAAAACTAGACAAAGGGAACTTGTTTAAACACATAACACATTTTTTTCATTTATTTAAAGGGCTTTTCCCATGAAGGACATTTAGGACATATCCACAGGATATATCCTAAATGTCAGATAGATACGGGTTCCACCCCTGGGACCCTCACCTATCTCTATAACTGGGCCCCCTAATCCCCGTTCTAGCTTTTTGTGCTCACGCTGACTCCCGGCCACTTACTGAGCTACGCTGTTTCTGTAACCCCCATAGTAGTGAATGGCAGTTCCGGAAGCAACGTAGCATGCGAGCTACGCTGTTTCCGTAGCTACTATTCAGTTCTATGGGAGTTACGGAAACAACGTAGCTCAGCGAGTTGCTCTGTTTCCGTAACTACTATTCAGTTCTATGGGAGTTACAGAGGCAGCATAGGTCAGCGAGTTGCGCTGTTTCCGTAACTCCCGACTACGTAATTAGTAAGTGGCTGGGAGGCAGCGTGAGCACAAAAAGCTAGAACAGGGTTTAGGGGTCCCCGTTCTGGAGATAGGTGTGGGTCCCAGAGGTGGAACCTGCATCTATCTGACATTTAGGACATATCCTGGGAAAACCCCTTGAACATATTAACCTGCACCCTTTTCACCCACTTTTATCAGCAAGAATGGTTAGAAAACACCTTCTATAATCTGAAATCAGCATTTACTGACAGTTGAGATATATTGGCCACTGTATAATAATAGAGCCGCCTGTAAGGGAACAAATACTTGTTCATAGCTCTGAATGATAGCTACTTACCAATATCTGGAGGAAGATCCTATCATTGGCCAGGCTTGTCGTATACATTTTTCATGCATTATTAGGCATGTCTGGTCACATTACGCACCTGCACTACACAGGTCCTTTTGTGTTATTTTACTGTATATTTACTGCATATTTATGCAAGTTGTAAAATGTCCAGTCACGTTTAAACAGGCGTATCTGATAACAGAATTTTGTTTTGTCTTGCACAGGTGTGGCATGGTATATACATCTTCAATTGTGGCTTCATTGTCTAGTCAAACTATAATTTTCAGCATTTATTCGTTGTGTTATCATCATCAGCCGAACCAGACTGCAAGTGTCTTGTAATAAGTGACACTCAGGAATGTTGAGTAGTTGCCTCTTTATCCTATGAGTAAGCTATGGAAAGTTAATTCTGAACACATATTTCTCGGGTGTGGTTTGGGTGGAGAGTAAATTGAAGTCATGAGAACAAAAATTACTGACCTGGATAGTAATTATTGTTTGCTGGAATTGTGACAACGAGATATAGGCCTCTGAAAAAAGTGCCAAAGTGCTTTCTTTGAAGATAAAAGAAATTACTCCAGTGTATTTAAAGAGACTCTGTCACCACATTATAAGTGCCGTATCTCCTACAAAAGGAGATCGGCGCTATAATGTAGATGACAGCAGTGCTTTTTATTTAATAAAACGATCTGTTTTCACCACTTTATTAGTGATTTTAGACTACTCACTGTCTAAACACTTCAATATTGTTAATGTGTTAGTATAAAACAGCACATAAGGATCTAGCAGGATCCCTATGCGCTGACTAAATGAATGGAAATGAGTGCATGAGGCTGATTGGTCAGCGTCATACACTCCTCTGTACAACGCCCACTTGGTCTAAAGTAAAAATATGCCCACTTGGGCATTAAGCAACTCATTAGCATAAATCTAAAATCGCTAATAAAGTTGTGAAAATACATCATTTTTTTAAAATAAAAAGCACTGCTGTCACCTACATTATAGCGCCGATCTCCTTATGTAGGAGATAGGACACTAATAATGTGGTCACAGAGCCTCTTTAAGGCTCCTTTTACACTGGCCAATATGGAGACGGCTCGTTGATAGGCACTCGTTTGCTCCTTTCACAGGGAGCTATGATCAGTTATGTATAGGGACGAGCGATCGTTAATATTTTTACTATGATAAAAACGGCTGCCAATAATGCCAGCTCGATTATTGGCCCATGTTAAGGGGCCTTTAGGGATGTTCTGACTGGACCTGTGATTTCTTGCATTTTTGTCTAACCTGACAACTGTAGTGTTGTAAAGGATTGACAAAAACAAACCTTTAGTTTGCTCCTAAGCTCATATCCATGCACATCCATGTTGGTTAATATAACATAATAATTTAAAAATGACTTTTCTCATGTCTAAGGCCCCATGCACATGACCGTGAATTTTGTCCGTGGTTGCGGCCTGTAACTACGGTCCGCAATTACGGACCCATTCATTTCTATTGACCACGAGCACCTTCCCGTATATTTACGAGAAGGTGTCCGGGCCGTAGAAAGCCTCCGCAAAAAAAGGACATGTCCTATCTTTTGCTTTCTATGGACCGTGCTCCCATACTTTATATGTGAGCATGGGCCGAAAATATGGGTGGCTGTCCACGAAATCGCGGACTGTGATTATGGGAACGGCCATGTGCATGAGGCCTTAAAGTCTAAAATTACCCATTTAAGAGACATTAATTCAAATATTCACATGTATATAAATTTTAGGTACGATGGAAAATAAAAGTAGTGTGAGAGTGGCATGAAAATTCTCTTCCAGGAACAGTATGACCCTTGGAGGAAGCTGCCACCTAGCAATGTCCTTCAGGAGACAAAAGATATTACTCAGATTTAGGGCTAGATTAGGCAGAACCATTTTTCCAACCACTAAAACAATTGGTTGTGATTGACATTTTCCATGACAAAATTCCTCTGGAAGAGCAAGGGCTTGAGAGACAGACATGCGCCAGGCAGTCATATGTACTATAAAAACTATCATTTTTAAGTATGCACAACTAATTTAAAGGATAAAGGATAGTTTTCATGTTTTTTGTGCATTTACACTAGGCAATTTTTATCACAAGCATTGGGAAATGTCCAATCAGTGTTGGTGGCCAGATCTTTAGTTAATCATGTTCACCTCCATAAAAACAAGACTTCGCTGGAGTTCCAAAAGTAGCATGAATGGCCACCAGGGGGTACTGTATTAAGAGGGCAAGGGAAATATAGTAAGGAGACTAAACTCAATTACCGATCACTGCGAGTGAGCTCCGACATTTCAAAAAGCAATGAAATGCAAACCTGGTTCCTAACATGGTGCCCTTCATTTCCCAAATAGTATTTTTTCCCTCTCCCCATGGATCCACTAAATATATGTAATGTGCCTTAAAGGCTTGATAAAAATCAAATTATTTGCCATTATTTCAAAATCAGTGGGTGACTTTAAGAGAAGATTTACAGCCTTCCTTATGTGCCCACCAAATGCACTTAACAGGGTACAAGGTTGAGGTTGTTGAACTCAATAAAGAGTTTAAGGGACCTGATTATTTTCCCGTATCCCAGATATTTCTGATGGCATCCCTGATAGCATGCGATGATGTTCTGCAATCGTGCGTTGTTTTCTATTTTCTACCAGCGATTAATCCCTTAACGAAATGCCACATACATGTACATGGCAGCCATTAAGGGGAAATATGGAGTGGGCTCACAGGCTCAGCGCGCTCCATACTCAGCGAGTGTCAGCTGCGTAATACAGCCGACACCTCACTGCAATGGGCCGAATAAAAGATTACTTTGATTCTGCCTGTTTAACACTTAAATGTCTTGGTCAATCGCGACAGCATAGTTACATAGTTACATAGTTTGTACGGTTGAAAAAAGACACATGTCCATCAAGTTCAATCAACATTTTTTGAATCAGAGGGCGGGCCCCCTCCAATGTGTCATCGGCCGCCCCATGTATCGACAGCGTAGTGCCGATGGTCATCATGGCAGTCGGGGGTCCTAATGAAGGCCTCCAGGTCTGCCATCTTTGTACTCCTTTGAAGTCATGCCTCAGGCAGGGCTTCAAAGGAGACTGTCAGTATAGCGATATACTGCAATACCTTAGAATTGCAGTATATCATCCAAGCGATCCAAGTCCTCTAGGGGGAAAAAAAAGTAAAAAAAAACTGTTCAATAAAGTTTTTTTAATGTTCCAAAAAAAAATTCAATTAGAAGTAAAAGCAATGTAAAAAAAAAATAACAGTTACCATTACTGGTATGACCGTGTCCGTAAAAGTCTGAATTATCAATATAGGGTCGTTTAACCCACTTGGTGAATGCCCTAGAAAATATATTTATAAAACACGCAAATTGCTGTTCTTTTGTCACATTAGCTCTAAAAAAAATTTTTTATAAAAAGTGATCAAAAAGTCGCATTTACCCCAAAATGGTATTAGTAAAAACTACAGCTCTCCCTGCAAAAAAATAAGCCTTCACATTGCACAATTGACAAAACAATAAAAAAGTTATGGCTCTCAGAATATGGCGACACAAAAAAATTTTTTTTGCAAAAATATATTCATTTGGTATCACCGTAATCGTATCAACCCGTAGAATAAGGTGAACATGTCATTTTTAGGGGCGGACGTTCGCTGTGTCACTTCTCCTGCATCCATTATGGTTATGGTATATCCCTTTGATATGCATATGCACTTTTTTTGTGTAATTTTCCTCCTCCATGTCTATATTGAGCTGTTATATGTTTTACTTTTTTGCATTTATACATAATCACTATATTTTGGTCTATATAGCTCTTTTTGGAGGGTGTTTCATTGACACACTTTGTACATTCTGTCTATCTTTGGAGATGTACAGCGCATCATCCTTTTTTATCTGTTGGTTTATGGATTTTTCATTTTATCTACTGTGTTTTTATTATGTAATTCAATAAAGATTTTTCTATTTTGTCCTATACTTTGTCTTCATGGCATCTGTTTCTCGTAGGTTTATATGTCATTTTTATTGCCTGATGGACGCGGTAAAAACGAAACCCCCAAAGAATGGCGTAAACACTGTTTTTTGCCCATTTCACCCCCCAAAATATATATTTTTTAAACTTCCCAGTATGTTATGTGGAACAATCATCCATGCCATAAAAGACTACAACTTGACCCACAAACAACAAGCCCTCATACAGCTATGTCGACGAAAAAATAAAGGTGGGCAGGAAAAAACAAAAATGAAAAAACGAAGATTGGCTGTGTCATTAAGGGGTTAATAATGATAGAAGTCTAGACCATGTAGGCATTAATGGTAAATTTCATCACGTGTTAACTATATTTATATATGTGGAAGGCCAAAAGAGCAGAATTAATGATTTTTCTTTTTCACCATGTTATAATATCTCCATAGGTTTGCTTGCTGTCCCATGTAAGCCTTTTGATATAATAATGAGCTATGTGAAATGACAAATTCAGTTTGCTATATTGGGAATGTATCCCTTATATAGTGTTCAGGTGGTATATATGGTTCATAATCCTTATCAATGCATATATATAGCTTAATCACTGGTTCTGATCCAGTTATAGTCTGTCAACTTTTTGGTAAACTACTGGTATATTCTATGCCCTGTGACAGTGATCTACTTAGAATTCAGCTCCAATGTAGGTCATTAGAATTATGCCAAAGTCCTACATTTTGTATTAAGGTATTTTCCCGATTTATTTTTATTATGATATTTTTTGCCATATCTGGAGCACATTATATAATCATATGGTTTTCTCAGGTATTTGTTTACCAGGTTTCGGAGGCTAAGCCAACCCCAAAACCTACTGATTAGCTCACAAACCACAAAAAGAATAGCTGTTTGAGGAAAAAGTTGAAAACAAAAGATGCCGTGCTTTACCCACCCTTTAGTCAAGCAGTACAGCCTGACACACAGCCTTCATGTGCTGCGAAACGATTGTTCCCGTGCATTGTCACAAGTGTTAATGTGTGTCTAGCAAATCCATTTAAACGTTGCCAAGCCCATTCTCTCTTTGTCTCGCACTGTACATCTGCTCACATATACTTTTCCATGACTAGTTGCTAGGTGCGGTAATCAAACACACGTAATGACACTCAGATATTGGATTCAATAACACTATAACATGACCCTTGAAACAAACAAGAATATCTCCTGACAGAGCTCGCATAGTTTTCTCAGCACGTTGCACAAAAAAAATCACTACCTCTGGGCAAATGCTCATAATTAGAAAATGGACCTACTGGGGTGGTGTAACATACCATGACCAATGTTCCCTCTAAATCTTGGCAGCTCCTGAGCGGGGCAGTTAGGGAGCAGGGCGAGTCTCCTTCAATGGTGGGCGATCTGATGACCAAAAGTAATACCCCCAGTAACGCTAATATAGCGACTAAATAAGAGAATAAAAAAGGTTATTTTAAATTAGTTTTAATTACTTTTTAGATACTATAATATTACTAGTCCAGCAGTAAAATAGACAGTTATAAACACCAATTATAGGCATCAATGAAAGAATCCCTCATTATACCACTGCCCCTATAGATAGCGCCACACAGACCCTTGTATATAGTACCACACAGACCCGCTGTAGATAGCGCCACACAGACCCCCCCTGTAGATAGCGCCACACACAGCCCCTGTAGATAGCGCCACAGACGCCCTGTAGATAGCGCCACACAGACCCCCCTGTAAATAGCATCACACACAGAACCCATGTAGATAGTTCCACACAGACCCCCCTGTAGATATTGCCACACAGCCCCCTATAGATATTGCCACACAGCCCCCCCTGTAGATAGTGGCACACAGCCCCCTGTAGATATTGCCACACAGACGCCCCTGTAGATAGCCACACAGCAATCTCCCCTCCCCTTGTACATACTGCCACCCAGAAATCCCCCCTCCCCTTGTATATACTGCCACACCGCAATCCCACTCCCCTTGTATATACTGCCACACAGCCCCCCTCTCCCCTTGTATATACTGCTGCACAGCCCCCCTCTCCCCTTGTATATAGTGCTACACAGCCCCCTTCCCCTTGTATATAGTGCTACACAGCAATCCCCTGTGCATATTACCACACAGCAATCCCCCCCTGTATATTACCACACAGCAATCCTCCCCTGTATATTACCACACAGCAATCCCCCCTGTATATTACCACACATCAATCCCCCCTGTATATTACCACACAGCAATCCCTTCTGTATATTACCACACAGCAATCTCCCCCTGTATATTACCACACAGCAATCCCCCCTGTATATTACCACACAGCAATCCCTTCTGTATATTACCACACAGCAATCTCCCCCTGTATATTACCACACAGCAATCCCCCCTGTATATTACCACACAGCAATCCCTTCTGTATATTACCACACAGCAATCCCCCCTGTATATTACCACACAGCAATCCCCCGCGTATGTTTCCACACATCAATCCCCCCCCTGTATATTACCACACAGTAATGCCCCCCTGTATATTACCACACAGCAATCCCCCCCTGTATATTACCACACAGCAATCACGCCCTATATATTACCACACAACATTCCGCCCCTGTATATAACCACACAGCAACCCCACTTGTATATTACCACACAACAATCTCCCCCCTGTATATTACCACACAGCATCCCCCCCCCCACCCTGTATATTACCACACAGCAAGACTGTGCGCAAACCACTATTATGTACACGCTAGGGTGGATTATAACATAAATCATATAAATAATTTTAATGACACTCAATTAAACTTTTAAACGTGGGTTGACACGAGGGTCGGCCACAGCTTTATTTATTATTTAAATATTTTCAAAATAAACTGTTTTCCTATTATACCCGTATGCCAGCCCGCCTAAGGAAGGGCATGTAGGCCATACCTTTACCAACAAATTACCGCCTGCTGTGACATAATTCTCAAACCAGAATACAATGCATCATGACATGAAAAACTTCAGTTCCTTTGTCAAACTTTCAGACACAATCAATAACAAATGCACAGTCTATATAAAAGGAGAGTATAGTTTTCGCATAAAACATTCAAAGTGCTTCAGAATTTTTATTTTATTTAAAATTTTTATTTTTTTACATATATTGCATCTTTTTTTTTTATATATATATATATATATATATATATATATATATATATATATACATTTAGCATCTTTATTTTTATTTTTTTTAAATTAGATTTAACACAAAACAAATAGGGAGGGAAGGTGGGACAAGTAACGGCCCGAAGAGAAAGATGTCTGCCTGCCCTCGCCTTATAAACCCAGAAGGGGAGGGTGGGTAAGCCCGCCCCAAAACTACCCAAAAAACGCCCAGTGGGCGGGTGCCCTCTGCTCCTATAGGCCCTATGGCCCAAACTATAACTTGGACAGCCCACACCCTATCAAAATATATCTCTCCTTTAACCCCTTCCATGCCACACAGTAATGGGCCCAACGGCTAATAAGCTTGAGGGCCTCCAAGACTGTGCGCATACCACTAATATGTACAGGCTAGGGTGGATTATAACATAAATCATATAAATAATTTGAACGACACTCAATTAAACTTTTAAACGTAGGTTGACACGAGTGTCGGCCACAGCTTTATTTATTATTTATTATTTAAATATTTTCAAAATAAACTGTTTTCCTTTTATACCCTTATGCCAGCCCGCCTAAGGAAGGGCATGTAGGCCAAACCTTTACCTACAAATTACCGCCACAAGGAGGGTGTGCATCCTTAACTGCACACACCTACTCCCCTACGACCCCCGGTCAACCGAAACAAAGCCTCCTCCATACCATCCTGGAGTCCTGACAAAAATATGTCCAACCCGATATCAGTGAGGTGCACCCCATCCTGCAGAAGTAAACACCAGTTATCACCTTCCAACTGCCTGTGCCTGATAACCACACCACCACCGGCTCTGACGTACCTGGAGACCCTGGTGTTTAACAGGCGCCTGCCCCTTTCAATGGCATTAACATCATGGGCACCTTGCCATTCTGCCCTAGGAATAATCTCGGAACCAAACGAGTACTAAGTCAGAAAAAAAGGAAGTAAACCTTTCTAGGTCAGACTGAATTAAAGCAATCAGTTCACCTAAATGGATGGAACATAAGTCATTCCCCCCAACATGTATCACCAACACCGTAGGTGTTACACACTGTCTGCTGATCGCTACCACTCCCGGCAATACCTCCAACCATCTCAGGCCTCGAACACCCCGCCAATGAATGTCAGCTCCCAGCAGACCCAGCGAGAGACCTCCCAGTCGTATGGCTGCCCTTCGTTCTGCCCAGAAAACATACGAGTGCCCGAGTATCCATATCACGGGGTGAGAACCTGGAATTAACAAACGAAATTAATGCAAAATCAGATCCGGGCGGATATAACCAGCAAAACACTCAGATCGCCAGTGCCCGATGCGGCGAACCTCGCCATCAGATAGGCCTAGTTCGCGGGCCGTGGTAGCAGCCCCAATGCGAAATGAGTGGGTTCCAAACTCCTTAGGGGGGAAACCCGCGCTGGCTGGGGCTGACCTAAAAACTGACGAAAATTGAAACCTAGTGAGAGGTTTGCCGTCTAGGTGAGACAAAAATTTAGAACCCGACAACCGTATTTGCGAATATAGAGCAATGGCCTGAACAGGGCAGGCAGGCCCGGGTACGGGCCGCAGGGATACCCAACAACCTTTCCCAAATACATCCATCTTGGATTTCCATATATGGAATCGAATACCCGAGCTAGATAGCGCAAAATCATTAGCTAGTAAACCGCCAGGGTGGGACACGGACATGGCGATTAATTCGGAAATGCGTAAGGCTCCGAAAAAGGTCAAAACCAAGGCCGCTGTAAACAAAGAAACTTCAAAAGGGGAAGAACAAAACTCCGTAAGGATCTGTAACAATTTAAGGAGGATAGGGAGGGAAACTGGACGTCTGGCCTCGCGCCTAACCGCAGATTTCTTCCATCCCTTCAGAGCCTGGGCTATAAAAAAGGACTTAGTGACATCCGGCCAAGCACGAAACGTAAAGAAAAAGGCCAGACCAGGCTATCTGGCATGGCTCCCCCATACCCAGAGGCATCGCTAGCAGCCGCTATGGCTGCTACAGCGGTAGCGACGCCACATTCAATAGTGTCTGTGTCCTTCAGACGCAGATGCTATTGAACACTATGATTAGAGCAGGGAGGTATCTCCCCGCTCTACCATAGCCTACTGTAACAGTGGCGTAGCTCTAGGGGTCACAACGGTCGAAATTGCAACCGGGCTCCTAAGCCTGGGGGCCCACAGGGCCCCCATAGCCACACAGCGCTGACCGCGCTGGTCCCGCTTCCTGAATGCTGGAGCAACTGCTCCTTGATCCAGCAATTACTCTGCCGTGAGCGGCTTGGTGCAGGCAGGCGCCACGTAGGGACGCCATCGCGCCTGTCTGCGCCGAGTAACTCAGCACAGACCGGAGGAGAAGGATCCTCCACCCATCATGGGAACGGGGATAGGTAAGTAATAATGTTATTATTTTTGAATTAGGCACTATGGGGTTATTATACTGGGAGGCTGATATGGTGGCAGCAATAGGATCATTTTACTATATGAGGGGCATTATACTGTATGATACTGTGTGGGCTGAACCAGGTGTGTATGGGTGGGGATAGGGTGGGATTAGAGGCGTGGCTTAAAATAAAAAAAATTGACGCTGCGCACCGCATCGATTGTTCCTCTTTGTGATACTTGAAAGTATAGCACTGTCTACAGGGAGGGCTGTATAGCACTGTATGGGGAGGCTGTATAGCACTGTCTACAGGGGGGCTGTATAAGACTGTATGGGGAGGCTGTATACACTGGCGTAGCTATAGGGGTCGCAGCGGTCGCAATTGCGACCGGGCCCCGAAGCCAGGGGGGCCCACGGGCCCCCGCACCACATCAATAAAAAGTTACTATAGTAACTCGGGCCGCGGGCCCCTGTTACTATAGTAACATACTTTACTTACCTTCCTGGTTCCGGATGGCAGCGGCGGTCCTGACGTCAGGCGCTGTGCGCAGCGCATGACGTCACAGCGCTATGCCGCCGCGCACAGCATCGAGACTACAGAACTCCCGCCGCGGCCGAAGAGGAAGGTAAGCTTAGCCCTGACTGGCGGGGTCTGACTCCCGGGACCCGCCAATCAGCTGTTTTGAAGGGGCTGCAGCACTCGTACGAGAGCTTCTCCCCTTCATTCCTGTCACTTCATTCCGGTCACACTGTGAATCGGTGTCGGCGATTCACAGTGTGAGCGAGTAGTGAAATGAAGGGGAAGCAGCTCTCGTACGAGTGCTGCGGCCCCTTCAAAACAGCTGATTTGCGGGTCCCGGGCGACACATCAGCTATTGATGGCCTATCCTGTGGATAGGCCATCAATGTTTAGGGACTGCACAACCCCTAAGCCTACGATGTATCAGGCTTAGGGGGCCCATGAGACAGGATCACAGATTGTGTGATCCTGTCTGCTGGGCCCTGTATCTAAGCCAATCACATGGTAGGCTTAGATACATGGCCCATGCGTGATCCTGTCTGCTGGGCCCTGTATCTAAGCCTACCACACTAGGTTTAGATACAGGGCCCCAGCACACAGTAATCTTATACTGTATAAGATTACTGTCTGCTGGACCCTGTATCTAAGCCTACCTTGTGGTAGGCTTAGATACAGGGTCCCACAGACAGTATCACACATGGGCCCTGTATCTAAGCATTAGGGTATGTGCACAGACACTAATTACGTCCGTAATTGACGGACGTATTTCGGCCGCAAGTACCGGACCGAACACAGTGCAGGGAGCTGGGCTCCTAGCATCATAGTTATGTACGACGCTAGGAGTCCCTGCCTCGCTGCAGGACAACTGTCCCGTACTGTAAACATGTTTTCAGTACGGGACAGTTGTGAGGCAGGGACTCCTAGCATCGTACATAACTATGATGCTAGGAGCCCGGCTCCCTGCACTGTGTTCGGTCCGGTACTTGCGGCCGAAATACGTCCGTCAATTACAGACGTAATTAGTGTGTGTGCACATACCCTAACACACGTGTTACTAATCATTTTTTGTGTGTTTTCTTACAGGTTCGGTCGTTGGAATACGGCGGATTCCAGGACTACTTCGATGACAGCTTTTTTTTTATTAATAAAATGGTTAATGAGGGCTGTGTGGGTTTTTTTTTTATTTCAATAAAATATTTTTTCTATGTCTTTGTGTTTTTTTTTAAACTATATTACTACCGCCTTAGTAATTGCCGCCGGCTGATTGACAGCGTCCATTGCTAAGGCGGGGCTTAGTGTTAGCGGATGCAGAGGCTAACACTAACCCCCTTTATTACCCCGGTACCCACCGCCACCAGGGGTGCTGGGAAGAGCCGGGTACGATCCAGTACCTGACCATCTGTAGTGATGGTCGGCCACTGGGGTGGCCGCAGGCTGGTATTATCAGGAGGGGAAAGGCCAAAAACAGTGGCCCTTCCCATCCTGGTAATGCTGCCTGCTGCTGCTTTATTGTATCTGGCTGGTTATGAAAATGGGGGGTACCCCACGTCATTTAAAAAAAAATAAAAAATAATTGGAAAGAACGATGTCGGGTCCCTCCCAATTTTCATAACCAGCCAGATACAACACAGCAGCAGCAGGCAGCATTACCAGGGTGGGAAGGGCCACTATTTTTGGCCTTCCCCAGCCTAATACTACCAGACTGCGGCCACCCTGGTGCCTGCCCGTTACTACAGATGGTCGGGTACTGGTTTGTACCCGGCTCCTCCCAGTACCCCTGGTGGCGGTGGGTACCGGGGTAATAATGGGGGTTAGTGTAGCCTCTGCACCGGCTAACATTAAGCCTCGCCTTAGTGATGGAGATTGTCAATCAGCCAGCGGCCATTACTAAGGCGGTGATAATAAAGTTTAAGAAGATACAAGCACATAGAAAAAATATTTTATTGAAATAAAAAAACACAACCCTCATTAACCATTTTATTGAGAATAAAAAAAACGCCGTCATTGAAGTCCTCGTATCCGAAGTCCAACAACCGAACATGTAAAAAAAACACAAACACACAAAAATAATCAGTAACACATAAAGAAGCAAAATTATTATTCTTACCTATCCTGGGTCCAGCGCTGGAGCCGCAATGTCAGCGAGCTGGGCCCTGTATCTAATCCTATCATGTGTGATACAGTCTGCTGAGCTGTGTATCTAATCCAATCATGTATGATACTGTCTGCTGGGCCCTATATCTAATCCGATCATGTGTGATACTGTCTGCTGAGCCACTGTATCTAATCCTATCATGTGTGATACTGTCTGCTGAGCCACTGTATCTAATCCTATCATGTGTGATACTGTCTGCTGAGCCACTGTATCTAATCTTATCATGTGTGGTACTGTCTGCTGAGCCACTGTATCTAATCCTATCATGTGTGATACTGTCTGCTGAGCCACTGTATCTAATCCTATCATGTGTGGTACTGTCTGCTGAGCCACTGTATCTAATCCTATCATGTGTGGTACTGTCTGCTGAGCCACTGTATCTAATCCTATCATGTGTGGTACTGTCTGCTGAGCCACTGTATCTAATCCTATCATGTGTGGTACTGTCTGCTGAGCCACTGTATCTAATCCTATCATGTGTGATACTGTCTGCTGGGTCACTGTATCTAATCCTATCATGTGTGATACTGAATGCTGAGCTGTGTATCTAATCCTATCATGTGTGATACTGCCTTCTGAGCCACTGTATCTAATCCTATCCATAGTTTATAGGGTCGTAGTGCTATAGATATGCTATGCTGTCTCACATACACACTTTTTTTTGGGGCGGACACATATGTATTGGGGCTATTTCCCGGACATTTTAAGCCCTGAGGGTATGTTCACACGGCAGCGTCCGTTACGGCTGAAATTACTGTGCTGTTTTCAGGAGAAAACAGCACCGTAATTTCAGCCGTAATGGCATGTGCAGGCGTCTTTTGCTGCGTCCATTACGGAAGTAATTGAAGCTGGTTTTCCATGGAGTCCATGGAAAACGGCTCCATTTACGTCTGAAGAAGTGACAGGCACTTTTTTACGCGCCGCCTTTTGACAGCGGCGTAAAAAAAAATGACCGTCGGCACAGAACATCGTAAGACCCATTCAAATGAATGGGCAGATGTTTGCCGACGCTTTTGAGCCGCATTTTCGGACGTAATTCAATGCTAAAACGCCCGAATTACGTCCGTAAATAGTGTGTGTGAACCCAGCCTTAGTGACGCCCCGGCTGCTAGTGCTGCATTGTTGGGTCACTTAGGAGACCCAGCGATGCAGCTGAAAGCGGACCGTCGGCCATGAGAAGTTTGCGGGGGGGGGGCCCAGTAAGAATTTTTGCATCGGGGCCCATGAGCCTCTAGCTACGCCCCTGGCTGTATAGCACTGTCTACAGGGGTGGTGTATAGCACTGTCAGTGGCGGATTAAGTAGACGATGGGCCCTGGGCTGTTACCCAAACTTGGGCCCCCTTACGCACCGCCGCCCTGCCGCGCCATAACTATTTTTAACACTACCTTTTTGGGCAAGCATTAACAAATGGGTGTTACGGATTCCCCTTGTCACAGGGCTGTGTCCCTACATACTGACAGTATCACACTGTGCAGGGACACATCCTCCTGACAAGGGGAATTGTCTATCAGTCCTGGACTGCAGAAAGACTTTTTGTGAAATACAAGGATTTCGTATAAAAAAAATGTCAGGAGAGGTGACAGATTCTCTATAAATCTAGTGACTCACATGTGACGACGTTTGCCACTCAGATGTCTTAGACTCCTCACTTTTCCAACATTTCCACACCTATATATGAAAATAAAGTTATTATGGTGCCACATACTGTACCCCTAAATATAATAGCACCAAACACTGCGCGCCTGAATATAATAATACCACACACTGTAAAACACCACCTACACACAGCCCCCTGTACATAGTGCCACACACAGCCCCATGTACAAAGTGCCACACACAGCCCCCTGTACAAAGTGCCACACACAGCCCCCTGTACATAGTGCCACACAAGCCATTGTAGATATTACACCCCCATAGATAGCGCCACACACAGCCCCCTGTACATAGTGCTACAAACAGCCACTGTACATAGTGCACACAAAGCCCCTGTAGATATTACACCCCCATAGATAGCGCCACACACAGCCCCCTGTACATAGTGCCACACACAGACGCTGTAGATATTACACCCCCCCATAGATAGCGCCACACACAGCCCCTGTACATAGTACCACACACACCCCCTGTACATAGTGCCACACACAGCCCCAGTAGATATTACACCCCCCCACAGATAGCGCCACACACAGCCCATGTACATAGCGCCACACACAGCCCCCTGTACATAGTGCTACAAACAGCCACTGTACATAGTGCACACAAAGCCCCTGTAGATATTACACCCCCCATAGATAGCGCCACACACATCCCCCTGTACATAGTGCCACACACGGCCCCCTGTACATAGTGCCACACACAGCCCCTGTAGATATTACACCCCCCCATAGATAGCGCCACACACAGCCCCCTGTACATAGTGCCACACACACCCCCTGTACATAGTGCCACACACAGACCCTGTAGATATTACACCCCCCCCATAGATAGCGCCACACACAGCCCCTGTACATAGTGCCACACACTCCCCCTGTACATAGTGCCCCACACAGCCCCTGTAGATATTACACCCCCCATAGATATCGCCACACACAGCCCCCTGTACATATTACCACACACAGACCCTGTAGATAGTGCCACACACAGCCCCCTGTACATAGTGCCACACACAGCCCCTGTAGATATTACACCCCCCACAGATAGCGCCACACACAGCCCCCTGTACATAGTGCCACACACAGCCCCCTGTACATAGTGCCACACACAGCCCCTGTAGATAATACACCCCCCATAGATGGCGCCACGCACAGCCCCTGTACATAGTGCCACGAACAGCCCCCTGTACATAGTGCCACACACAGCCCCCTGTACATAGTGCCACACACAGCCCCCTGTACATAGTGCCACGCACAGCCCCCTGTAGATATTACACCCCCCACAGATAGCGCCACACACAGCCCCCTGTACATAGTGCCACACACAGACCCTGTAGATATTACAACCCCCATAGATAGCGCCACACACAGCCCCCTGTACATAGTGCCACACACAGCCCCCTGTACATAGTGCCACACACAGCCCCTGTAGATATTACACCCCCCATAGATAGTGCCACACACAGCCCCCTGTACATAGTGCCACACACAGACCCTGTAGATATTACACCCCCCATAGATAGCGCCACACACATCCCCCTGTACATAGTGCCACACACAGCCCCCTGTACATAGTGTCACACACAGCCCCTGTAGATATTACACCCCCTATAGATAGTGCCACACACAGCCCCCTGTACATAGTGCCACACACACCCCCTGTACATAGTGCCACACACAGACCCTGTAGATATTACACCCCCCCCCATAGATAGCGCCACACACAGCCCCTGTACATAGTGCCACAAACAGCCCCCTGTACATAGTGGCACACACAGCCCCCTGTACATAGTGCCACACACTCCCCCTGTACATAGTGCCACACACAGCCCCTGTAGATATTACACCCCCCCATAGATAGCGCCACACACAGCCCCCTGTACATAGTGCCACTCACAGCCCCCTGTACATATTACCACACACAGACCCTGTAGATATTACAACCCCCCCATAGATAGCGCCACACACAGCCCCCTGTACATAGTGACACACACACAGGCCCCTGTACATAGTGCCACACACAGCCCCCTGTACATAGTGCCACACACAGCCCCTGTAGATATTACACCGCCACATAGATAGCGCCACACACAGCCCCCTGTACATAGTGCCACACACAGACCCTGTAGATATTACACCCCCCATAGATAGCGCCACACACATCCCCCTGTACATAGTGCCACACACAGCCCCCTGTACATAGTGCCACACACAGCCCCTGTAGATATTACACCCCCCCATAGATAGCGCCACACACAGCCCCCTGTACATAGTGCCACACACACCCCCTGTACATAGTGCCACACACAGACCCTGTAGATATTACACCCCCCCATAGATAGCGCCACACACAGCCCCCTGTACATAGTGCCACACACAGACCCTGTAGATATTACACCCCCCATAGATAGCGCCACACACATCCCCCTGTACATAGTGCCACACACAGCCCCCTGTACATAGTGCCACACACAGCCCCTGTAGATATTACACCCCCCCATAGATAGCGCCACACACAGCCCCTGTACATAGTGCCACAAACAGCCCCCTGTACATAGTGGCACACACAGCCCCCTGTACATAGTGCCACACACTCCCCCTGTACATAGTGCCACACACAGCCCCTGTAGATATTACACCCCCCCATAGATAGCGCCACACACAGCCCCCTGTACATAGTGCCACTCACAGCCCCCTGTACATATTACCACACACAGACCCTGTAGATATTACACCCCCCATAGATAGCGCCACACACAGCCCCCTGTACATAGTGCCACACACAGCCCCCTGTACATAGTGCCACACACAGCCCCTGTAGATATTACACCCCCCCATAGATAGCGCCACACACAGCCCCCTGTACATAGTGCCACACACACCCCCTGTACATAGTGTCACACACAGTCCCTGTAGATATTACACCCCCCCATAGATAGCGCCACACACATCCCCTGTACATAGTGCCACAAACAGCCCCCTGAACATAGTGCCACACATAGCCCCCTGTGCATAGTGCCACACACAGCCCTTGTGGATATTACACCCCCCCATACATAGCGCCACACACAGCCCCCTTTAGATATCACACATCCCCCCCCCCACAGAGAGCGTTACACACAGCCTCCTATAGATACAAATGAAGATCCCCTCAAACGGAAATCTTTAGCAAAGTTTCCATCACCATTGAGATTAATGGTGATGCAAACGGAAGCTAAGGTTTCCATTTGCCTTTCCGTTGAGGGGTTAACCAGACGGAACCCCTCAACGGAAGGGCAGTGGTGATGTGAACAGGGCCTTAGATACAGGGCCCTAGATACAGGGCCCATGTGCATGTGTGATTCTGTTTGTTGGACCCTGTATCTAAGCCTAATGTAGGCTTAGATACAGGGTCCAGCAGACAGTATTCTTATGCAGTATAAGCTGGGGCCCTATTTCTGAGCCAAACACATGGTAGGCTTTAAAGGTTGCCCAGTCCCTAAACATTGATGGCCTATCTTCAGTATAGGCCATCAATAGCTGATGGGTTGGGGTCAGACACCCGGGACCCCCGCCAATCAGCTGTTTTGAAGGGGTTGCAGCCGCTCATACGAGTGCTGCTTCCCCTTCATTTCCCTCACTTGCTCACACTGTGAATCGCTGACACGTCCGTATCGGCGGTTCAGTGTGAGAAAGTGACCGGAATGAAGGGGAAGTAGCGCTCGTACGAGCGGCTGCAACCCCTTCAAAACAGCTGATTAGCGGGCGTCCCGGGTGTCTGACCCCAACCCATTAGCAAGACAATAAACTTAAACTTACCTCCTCTTCGGCCGCTGGTCCTGATGCATCGTGATGCACAGCACAGAACCTGCGATGCGCTCCAGGAAAAGGAGGGGTAAGTACTGTCAGTTACTATAGTAACAGGGGCCCGTGTAGTTTATTACATAGGCTCCAGTTACTATAGTAACTTTTCATTGATGTGTGAATGTGGCTGCCGCTAGCACCGGGGCCCCCTCCGGTGCTAGCGATGCCACACCGGGCATGAGGGGGGCCGTGCGATCATGTGTGGTTTGGTCGGCCATGGGCCCTCCGGGAGCCTTGGGCCCCGGGCGGCCGCCCGAACCGCCCTAATGATAATCCGCCACTGAGAACTGTCTACAGGAGGGCTGTATAGTGCTGTCTGCAGGGGGCTGTATTGCACTGTCTACAGGAGGGGGCTGTATGGCACTATTTACAGGGAGGCACTATCTATAAGGGAGGGCTGTGTGTGGCACCCAGGCGAGGGGGCCCCAGTCAAAAGTTTGCTATGTGGCCCAGTGTTTCCTAGTTACGCCCCTGATAATATGTAGACATAGTTTACAGTTATATAATCTTATACTTTACCTTAAATCCCCCTGTAAAATATACCTGGAGGAAATAAAATGCATCTCTAACTAGTAAGTCTTATAATGTGACGTTTCAGCCGATTATAGTGGATCATAAATATAACAATGAATTTGCATTTCTGGTTCAAACACAACACGCTTAACATTTCAAGAGGACTGATGAGATAAGATCAAGTTTTCATGTCTTTGTATAAAGTGACACATCATTTATTTAACACTGAGGTTGCTCGAGGCAGAAGGTGTGTGAGGCAGCGATGTATACTTAACTACACATCCAGCCCTAACGCTAAGGTTTCCTAGAACTTAAGGTTACACTTTTTATGCATTTCATTAATAGTTTTAGAGCATAGGAATATAATAATATTAATTTATTGTCAGCACTATTTTTGCAGAATAATTTTTTAAGATAAACGTCTTTAATAATGCCAACTTGTAGCGTTAACAGAAAGGGCACAATAAGGGCCCATGGGTGCAAAAGGGATGGGTTACAACTTTGTAACATGCCTCCCACACTGATTGCAGGACTCGTAGAGGGGTGCTAGTGCAGATGCAGCAGAGCTGTCTCCAATGTCCAGAAGAACCTATACTATAGCATTTCTAGATGAGATTACCAGGACATACTGCCATCTATCTATACCACTGCCCTTCCATCCCCCACAAGCGCTTTGATTGGTACAAACAGAAACAATTAAGATGTAGGGGGCATATAAGAAGCTGTATCACGTTCTGATTGATGGCTATGGACAGCTTTTTATGAAAGTGTGGGATCCTAAACTAGAAAAAACTATGCAGTGCCCACATTTTATATTGTGTTCTTTTTCAAGGAGGTGGATTGATGGAAGAGGAATTGGAAGAGCACCAACGATCCTTCCTTTAGCTTACAGACCCCCATCGGTGTAAACTGCAGGCCTTTATCTAGGACATGTGAGAAGATTTTAATACCGGAGATATAGCAACTCCAACTACTGTAGATAAGATAATTTACCTATCGGACGTCCACAAAAGGCAGTATTATAGAAGTTTGTGCTGGTAGAAATATTGCACTAAGTTGGACCAATGACCTGACTAGGCTTAAAAAGTGACAACCGCTTTTCTGAACCAGAAAAATGCTCAAGGCAATTGTCACTTCCTTCCCGCACTCCTATTTGCAGGTTATAGGAAACACATTATTTAAGGCACTTCCCATGGTTAATATTTTACAGTATATAAGGAATATGAAATCCATTCTCTGAGGGATTATAGGAAATTATTAGTGGTATTTAGCAAAGCTTACCTTTAAAAATGTCTTCATTATTGAGATTACTGCACCAATGACATCAATATCAATTGTGAAAAAGTCCAAACTATTACAATATAACATTATTTAAACTGCACAGTCAACGCTGTAAAAAAGAAAATATTAAAACCCCAGAATCGCTGTTTTTTGGTCACTTCATCTCCCACAAAAAATGGCATGAAAAAAGTGATCAAAAAGTCTCATTTACCCCAAAATGGTAGCAATAGAAACTACAATTTGCCCCGAAAACAATAAGGGTATGTTCACACGGCGGGGGTCCGTAACGGCTGAAATTACGGGGATGTTTCAGCCTGAAAACATCCCCGTAATTTCAGCCGTACCGGCATGTGCAGGCGCTTGAACGCCGCGTCAATTACGGCCGTAATTAGCGCTGCTATTCATTGGAGTCAATGAATAACGGCTCCAATTACGGCCAAAGAAGTGACAGGTCACTTCTTCTACGCGGGCGTCTATTTACGCGCCGTCATTTGACAGCGGCGCGTAAATATACGCCTCGTGTGAACAGACAAACGTCTGCCCATTGCTTTCAATGGGCAGATGTTTGTCAGCGCTATTGAGGCGCTATTTTCAGACGTAATTCGGGGCAAAAACGCCCGAATTACGTCCGTAAATAGGCCGTGTGAACATACCCTTAGCCCTCATATTGCTCAATCATCGGGAAAAAAAAGTTATGGCTCTCAGAATATGGCAACAAAGCAACAAATTTTATCACTGCAAACCCGCCGCAAAAAATGGAACAACTGCTATTTGATGCGGGATTTACATCCCTATTGAATTCAACGGTGGAAATCCCTCAACAAATAAGCAGCGTTTATGTAAATACAATTGACATGCTACGGAATAAAACTCTGCACCGCAGGTCAATTTCTGAGCATTTTTTCCGCACAGTATTTACGCAGCATGTGGATGAGATTTGTTTTATCTCATCCACTTTGCTGCTAATGTATTTGTTGCGTATTTTCCCCCACAAATTTTGTTGTGGAAAAAATGATGGCTTTTGGAATGTGGGGAGAAAAAAAATCAAAAGTGAAAATCTGAAAAATGTCTGCAGCGGGAAGGTTTTAATGATTACAAATAATTTAAAGTGTAGCTAAATGTTTGACAAACTTTTGACATGTCAGAAGTTTGTATTGGTGGGGGTCCGAGCACGGAGACCCCCACCAATCGCTAGAACGAAGCAGCTGAAGAGTTCGTGTGAGCGCTCAGCTGCTTCGTTTCTGTTTTTGTTTTTCCGGAAATAAATGTATCGGTGTACGGGCTCATAGAAAGTCTATGAGCCCGTACTCCGATACATTGGCTTTCTGGAAAAAGCCGAACAGAAACTAAGCATCTGAGCGCTCACACGAACTCTTCAGCTGCTTCGTTCTAGCGATTGGTGGGGGTCTCCGTGCTCGGACCCCCACCAATAAAAACTTCTGACATGTCACTATGACATGTCAGAAGTTTGTCGAACATTTAGCTACACTTTAATAACTTAGAAACTTATACAATTATCAATATTATTCAATAAGTAAGTGAAAAAATATGAAAACAAATATTGAAAATACACATATGCTATTTTTTCAAAAAGTGCATAAATTATTGTATACATTTTTTTCAGTACATCTAAATATCACTCGCTCCAGTAAATTAACAAGAGATCCTTGGTCAAGGTGCAAAATTTACTGCAAGAAATTGTAAGGGTATGTGCACACGATGAGAGGCTTTTACGTCTGAAAAGACAGACTGTTTTCAGGAGAAAACAGCTGCCTCGTTTCAGACGTAAAAGCTCCTCCTCGCATTATGCGAGGCGTCTGTGACGCTCGTAAATCTTGAGCTGCTCTTCATTGACTTCAATTAAGAACGGCTCAAATTACGTTGCAAAGAAGTGTCCTGCACTTCTTTGCCGAGGCAGTCAATTTACGCGTCGTCGTTTGACAGCTGTCAAACGACGACGCGTAAATTACAGGTCGTCTGCACAGTACGTCGGCAAACCCATTTAAATGAATGGGCAGATGTTTGCCGACATATTGTAGCCCTATTTTCAGGCGTAAAACGAGGCATAATACGCCTCGTTTACGCCTGAAAATAGGTCGTGTGAACCCAGCCTAACACTTCCTGTAAGAATTTGCACTTTTCTGATTCATAACCACATTAAACAAAAGTATCACGTTTTCATTATTGCTCACACCGGTCATTTCTGTTTTTTATGACAAGATAAATGTTCTTTTAACATAGTTTGAGGCATATAGGCTAAAAAAAAACAAGTTGAAGGCAGGTGCTTGAGGGTGCAATTCATGTGTGATACCTCATGCTTCATTCATATCTAGCGTGGACAGCAATGTGGCCAAGCCTAGGTATGTTGAGTTCAAAGACTCACAAACCTGTTATCTAAACCTAGGAACCAGTATTTTATGAAGAGGTCAACTTAATAGTGGACATGTGTCAAACATATGTCTCATGGGACTATACAGTCTATGGGTTAAGTCGCCAGCAAGTGCGGTTATATTTATTCGACTCCCCAGTAATGATAGAAACTCCAAATATCAGATTAAACACAAGAGAAAGAAAGAGTCAGAAACTATCAATAAATATAAATGCCAGATGGCATAGAAAAATATATATTTTATTAGACAATACAAGTAACACGATTAAAAATAGACTACAAATCAAAAAAGACTGTATATCTCCAAAAGTATGGGAGAGGAACATGGGTCAAAAAGGTAAAACAATACAAACAGCAGTTAGTTTATATCTGTAGTTGTTAGTTTGTAGCAGTGGTTCTAAACGGTTTGCAAACGACAGATACAGAGAAAGCAAAGGTTAATTATAACCATACACAGTAACGATACATATCAGCAAACAGCGATTGGTCTAATAGTTAGGCATAAAGAAACTCAGTACGACCAAACCTGCTGTCTAAGTAGACATAAGTGTTTAGCAGCTAAACCTATCGCAAGTTTAGAATAGTAAATGTATCAATCAATGATCATATATTTAAAGATTGCAAAGGAAGCACCGCTAGTACTGACCCATATCGTTCCAGGAATATGGTGACTCCCAGAAGTGGAGAAACCCCAACGCGCGTTTCGCGTGGATGGCTTTTTCAAGGGGTATGTTCCTAATCATTTAGATTACGCCTCTTATGCTGTAACTCACAAGGTCAGCTGAGCTCATCAACCAATAGAGGAGTGACTTCCGCCGTGCGCGTCCAAAGAAGAGGCATCGCGATACTTAAGCTCCGGGCCGTCAAGACACGACCACGCATGCGCGGCTCCGGAAACCGCGCACGCGCAGACGCGTACAATGAGCAATCCAGGCAAGTCCCGGCGATGACAGAACTGACACACACGGATGAAGAACAGAGTAAGGTAGGGAAAAGGGGACTCGATCTAGCACTAAAAAGATAATTAGGCCACTCTAAGTGCCGTTTATCTTATACGCGGACAAGTTTAATGGGACTGTCACACTAACTCAAATATCGGAAAAGATCCATCAAATGAATAGATCATTCAGACATGCTTCTCGTATGTCTGAATGATCTATTCATTTGATGGATCTTTTCCGATATTTGAGTTAGTGTGACAGTCCCATTAAACTTGTCCGCGTATAAGATAAACGGCACTTAGAGTGGCCTAATTATCTTTTTAGTGCTAGATCGAGTCCCCTTTTCCCTACCTTACTCTGTTCTTCATCCGTGTGTGTCAGTTCTGTCATCGCCGGGACTTGCCTGGATTGCTCATTGTACGCGTCTGCGCGTGCGCGGTTTCCGGAGCCGCGCATGCGTGGTCGTGTCTTGACGGCCCGGAGCTTAAGTATCGCGATGCCTCTTCTTTGGACGCGCACGGCGGAAGTCACTCCTCTATTGGTTGATGAGCTCAGCTGACCTTGTGAGTTACAGCATAAGAGGCGTAATCTAAATGATTAGGAACATACCCCTTGAAAAAGCCATCCACGCGAAACGCGCGTTGGGGTTTCTCCACTTCTGGGAGTCACCATATTCCTGGAACGATATGGGTCAGTACTAGCGGTGCTTCCTTTGCAATCTTTAAATATATGATCATTGATTGATACATTTACTATTCTAAACTTGCGATAGGTTTAGCTGCTAAACACTTATGTCTACTTAGACAGCAGGTTTGGTCGTACTGAGTTTCTTTATGCCTAACTATTAGACCAATCGCTGTTTGCTGATATGTATCGTTACTGTGTATGGTTATAATTAACCTTTGCTTTCTCTGTATCTGTCGTTTCCAAACCGTTTAGAACCACTGCTACAAACTAACAACTACAGATATAAACTAACTGCTGTTTGTATTGTTTTACCTTTTTGACCCATGTTCCTCTCCCATACTTTTGGAGATATACAGTCTTTTTTGATTTGTAGTCTATTTTTAATCGTGTTACTTGTATTGTCTAATAAAATATATATTTTTCTATGCCATCTGGCATTTATATTTATTGATAGTTTCTGACTCTTTCTTTCTCTTGTGTTTAATTTAATAGTGGACATGTGCAAATCCCCTCTAACAAAATTTCACCTAAAGAAGTATCTACGTAATTATAAGTGTATACTTTTAAATGATGCGATCAAGGATCAAGTAAGGTCAATCTTTACAAGACTGCTAGACATATGTATAGGCCAACACAGAATTACCGGAGTCTGTGAAAGTGATACCATCCTAGAAGGCAATGGACAGTGTCATTAAGACAAATTATAGGTCAGTTCCTTGGATATATCGGTCAAGCTAAATATCATGTTCTAAGTCACATTTTCGTTCTTTCATCTCTCAGGTAATGTCTAACCCATGACACTTAGGTCAATATCTAGGAGATATTACTTATGTTCAAAAAATAAATACTCAATTTGTAAAAAAATTTCCCCACTTTTGCTTATCCACTTGACCAGCCAGTAGTCCACATTGATTTCACAACTTCAAACTGAAGATATGAAAAAAACTGGAATGGGTCTGGAGCTTTTTATATGCAGGTCTAAGGGTATGTTCACACGCAGTGTTTTCAGACGTAATTCGGGCGTTTTACGCCTACAAACGTTTGCCCATTGCTTTCAATGGGTTTTACGGTGTTCTGTTCCCACGAGCCTTAATTTTACGCATCACTGTCAAAATACGGCGCGTAAAAAGACGCACGCGAAAAAGAAGTGCGTGTCACTTCTTGGGACGTTTTTGGAGCCGGTTTTCATTGACTCCATTGAAAAACAGCTCCAATAACGTCCATAAAATAAGCCCCAAAAAACGCGAGTTGCTACAAAAACGTCTGAAAATCAGGAGCTGTTTTCGCCTGAAAACAGCTCTGTATTTTCAGACATTTTTGGTCACTGCGTGTGAACATACCCTTATAAAAGGCTAGAGAATAGTGATACCAGAGCAATGGATGTAGTCAAGAACTACAACAGATATAAAAGCCAATTTGAGACAACTTATGACCAAATTTTGGTAAAAATTGTGGTAAAAATGCACCTCAACCGCAACGTTAGAATATACCCTGAAGTCAAAATTGGCTGCAACCTTAAGTGGATAGGGTGCAGTCACTCACGGCAAATTTTGTTGCAGAAATTGCTGCCACTGAAAATCAGTTACATTCACCTGAATAGAACTTGCAGAAATCCACGCACCTGCTGCAGAAACAACCCCATTCAGATGAATGGAACTGATTTTTAGTCACAGAAATGTAAACAACTAAGGCCTCGTCTACACGAGCGTGATATACGTGCGTGCGACGTGCATGCTTTTCACGCGTGTCGTACAGACCTATGTAAGTCTATGGGGGCATGCAGACAGTCTGTGAGCTTTGCTCAGCGTGAGTCCGCTGAAAAAAACGACGACATGTCCTATATTTGTGCGCTGTTCGCGCATCACGCACCCATTGAAGTCAATGGGTGCATGAAAATCACGCCGGTCGCACGGAAGCACATCTGTGCGAACAGCGTGATTCGCGCAACAGCTGTCAAACTCTGAATGTAAACAGAAAAGCACCACGTGCTTTTCTGTTTACAAACATCCAAACGGAGTGTCATAATGATGGTGACTGCGCGAAAATCTCACAGACGCGCATCATACGCTGATGAGACACGGAGCTGTTAAGTGCCTTTTGCGCACGCAAAACGCCGTGTTTTTTGCGTGCGCAAAACGCACACGCTCGTGTAAACCAGCCCTAAATGTGCCACATGTGACTCCACCCTAGCTCCTTGTTCACTGCAGATTTAGCAAGTATGTTTTAAGCCAAAACCAAGAACGGAACCTAAACAGAAGGCCTCCTGATTCCAATTCTGCTTTTGACTTAAATATGCATGCAAAATGTGCACTGTGTGAACAAGATCGTACTGTGCTCATCTGCTGCAGAAGCAAGGGTAAGGTATTTTCAGAGCTCAGTTTCCTATATTTCTAAATTAAAAATAAAACGTTTTGAGAGTCAACAAGATATAGCTAAGCAGAGAAGCGATTGTAGCTTTATAGAAATTGTATTTTGGATGGATAATCTTATTCCCTTGCAATGAGTATTTTAATAAAAATTTTTAATGTCCAGCCTATTTTAGATGTTAATTACCAAGCCATTTTTTAAGTTTTTCTATCGTCTCATTCAAAGAGCTATACACTTTTTATTTTTGCGTTGACATAGCTGTATAAGGTCTTGTTTTTTGCGGGACAAGTTGTAATTTTTAATAGCCCAATTTTGGGGTACATAGAATTTATTGATTAACTTTTATTAACTTTTTTTGGGGGGGTAGAAAAAAAACCAGCAATTTCGCCACACTTTTTTGCGTCCTAAATTTACGCCGTTTATCGTATGGTATAAATAGCACAATAACTTTATTCAGCGGGTTGTTGCGATTGCAACAATACCAAATTTGTATCGTTTTTGTATGTTTTACTACTTTTACACAGTGAAAGCACATTTTTTTCAAAATTATTTGCTTTTGTGTCTCCATATTTGAAGAGGCGTAACGTTTTTATTTTTTCACTTTTTATCACATTTTTTTTAAGACTGGATTCAAAGAAAACAGCAATTTTTGCATGTTTTTTTATTTTATTTTTTACCATGTTCACCGTGTGGGTTTAATGATATAATAAGTTTATATTCTGGAACGTTACGGACGCGGCGATACCAAATATGTGTAACTTTTTTACTTTATTGTGTTTGTTAATAATAAAGCAGTTTGAAAGGGGGAAATAGTGGCTTTTTAATTTTTTTTTCAGTTTTTTTTTTCACGTTTTATGAAACTTTTTTTCACTTTTTTACTAGCCCCACTATGGGACTTTACTATGCGATCATCCGATCGCTTTTATAATACACTGCAATACTTCTATATTGCAGTGTATTATGCCTGTCCGTGTAAAACGGACAGGCATCTGCTAGATCATGCTTCCGGCATGACCTAGCAGGCATTCACCACAGGCAGACCTGGGGGCCTTTATTAGGCCCCCGGCTGCCATCGGAGACACAGACACTCGGCGATCTTATCGCCGGGTGTCAGTTGGATGAGAGGGAGCTCACTCTCTCTCTCCAAAACCCCTCAGATGCGGTGCACGCTATTAAACGGGGTGAGATCGATACTAATATCGATCTCACTCGGTCGAGCAGGGACGCCCCCAGCCCTCAGCTACCTCTGGTAGCTGAGAGCAGGGAGATTTGACAGCTCCCTGCTCTGTTTACTTATTCCGATGCAGCGACGTAAAAAGTCTATTGCATCGGAATAAGGCCCGTTAGTGACCGACGTAATAACACTATGGGCCGGTCACTAACGGATTAAAATAACTTAAATAAATATAATACATACTTTTAATTAATTATCGTAACGTTAATAACCCATAGATTATCAAGCGCTCTAACATTAAATAAATATATATATCATGGGCGGACCAGACCAGGTTTATTCCAGGCAGGGTTATGATAAAGACTGTCTGCCAAGTCTTTGCTAATTTACAATACAGGAAAGTGTACGCAAAGAAGGGTGCTATCCTCTCAATTGATTATATGAAAGCTTTCGATACAGTCAAATGGCGGTTTCTTTTTAGGACATTGGGTTGTTTTGGTATCTGGGAAAAATTCATAAAGTGGATTAAATTACTGTATAGGCAACCACAGGCCAGAGTAGGCATGAATGGTCAGAAATCAGCTTACTTTAATTTAGAAATGGGGGTGCGGCAGGGTTGTCCTCTATCCCCTTTCTTATTTACTTTAGTAATTGAGGCTTTGACAATGAAGATAAGAACGTCCGAGAATATAGTGTGTTTTCAAATGGGTAATAAGATCGATAAAATCTTGTTATACGCAGACAATGTTCTTCTGTTTATAGGGGATGTATCTTCAGTCGACCATGTAATTCGGTTATACCAAGAGTTTGGTGAGCGGGCTGGTGTCAAAAATCTAGTTTGTTAAATATCTCAGCTGAGGTTAACCCCGATCAGATTTTCTCCTTAAACTCTGTTGAGGTGTTTGATTATTAAACATTTCCAGGGACCCCGCTGACTACATTACACTGAATATAAATCCTCTCTTTGCATTTTTGAGGGGGCAAGCTAAAGCATGGAATAAGTTACCATTGACCAGAGCTGCAAAAATTGCACTGATCAAAGTGTTTTTTTTACCTAAAATATAAAAAAAATTCTCCAACTGTCCAATTTGGTTACTGGGAAAATGTTTTAAAACTCTTGAAGCTATCTCTAATGACCTAATTTGGAACGGGAAAAAAATCGCATTAAATACTCTGTTCTTACCCTACCAGTAACCAAAGCGGGCTTTGCCCTTCCTGATTGGAGGAAGTACTTTTTAGATTTTTCAGTTCCAACAGTTGCGGGACTGGGAGGGTCTGGGGGCTAATAGATTTTTGTTGAAAACATTAGGAGACAAATGGTCTAATATATTTGAAGCTCTAGAAGCCGGGGTTCTGAAATTCTCTGATTTGGGACTTGGGCCTATTTATGATAACCAGTAGCGGGTCTAGGATGCTGTCAAACTCATTGAAAAAATGAATACCTTTATTAAAGTCACTCCTCTATGGGACAATAGGAATATTGGTGAGTTTGACGCCTCCTGGACTCTTTGTATTGGAAAAACATCACATCACAAGTATATCACATTTATTTAATAATGCACAACTAAAAACTTTTACGGCACTGCAGAGACTGTACAAGGTCCCTGTTTACATATTTTCAAATAAAATACGCCTTTTTGGCCATTAAATATAAATCACGGTTTGTTATCACACCTTTTCAATCATTAGAATAATTAAAAAGTAAGAAAGAACTTTTGTCCACACTACATAAAAAATTCCTTTTAGGGGATGAAGGAAAACATATTAAATCACAAAGAAAATGGGATAAGGATCTTGGAATTAGGATTGATTGGGAGTTAGTTTATAAACATATCGGAGAAGCAACATTAAATCTCGATCACCGATTTATTTATTTTATGATCAATCATAGACTTTATTATACACCGAAGCTTTTAAAGGTTATGGGGTTAAGGAATAAAGATAATTGTCAGAAATGCGGTATACATCAAGCGGATCTCATCCACTTGTTGTGGCGTAGTCCCAAGCTACATAGATACTGGAGAGGAGTAGCAGCATCTATTTCTAAATTAATTCGGAAAGAGGCTCCAATCGAACCGATGCTATTTATTTTTGGCATCTCCGGTCTTTTGAAAGACTGTGGTTGTAGCAAACAAATGAGCAAGATTTTGTTTCTGGCAAGATTGGTTATCATTTATAAATGGATCTAAAAAGATTTCCCACGGGATGTAGAATGGAACCTGTAAAGGATCTGCAAGACACAACTTCTGTGTCGACGCCCATAGGTAATCAGTCTGCACCTGCTTCTATGTCTGTGAGACTGACTCCATCTTCCACCACCCAGGATGGCAGGCTTAGGAGTGGGAGAGCCTATCACAGCCTGGCCAGACGGAGCTAGCTCCCGCCCTCTGTCTATTTATACCTGCCTTTCCTGTTCCTCCTTTGCTTGTGATTCTTCTCTGCTGGTTTCCTGGCCCTGCTGCAGCTTCTTGAACTACTGATCCTCTGCTTGTGATTGACCTTGGCTTTACTGACCATTCTTCTTCTCTGCGTTTTTGTACCTCGCTCATCTCCAGGTTTGACTCGGCTCGTTCACTTCGCTTGTTGCTCACGGTGTCCCCGTGGGCAACTTCCCCATTTCCCTGGCTTCTTTGTACCCTTGTCTGTTTGTCTGTCGTGCACCTATTGAGTGTAGGGACCGTCGCCCAGTTGTACCCCGTCGCCTAGGGCAGGTCGTTGCAAGTAGGCAGGGACTGAGTGGCGGGTAGATTAGGGCTCACTTGTCTGTCTCCCTACCCCGACATTACATAATCACAAGCCCATATACCTAGTCTACCCTGGTCCCTGACACTACTATGGACCCCCTTGAGACCCTGGCTCAGCAAATGCAGGGCCTCTCCCTACAGGTCCAGGCCCTGGCTCAGAGGGACAACCAGCCTGATGCTACCCTGGTAGTGCCCCTCACCTCACCTCTTGAACCCCACCTCAAGTTGCCTGACCGGTTCTCAGGGGACCGGAAGACTTTTTTTCTCCTTTCGGGAGAGTTGTAGGCTCTATTTTCGCTTAAAGCCCCACTCCTCAGGTTCTGAGAGCCAGCGGGTGGGTATAATTATGTCCCGGCTACAGGACGGGCCCCAAGAATGGGCCTTCTCCTTGGCTCCTGACGCCCCTGAACTTTCCTCCGTTGATCTTTTCTTTTCTGCTCTCGGGCTCATTAATGACGAGACTGACAAGACTGCCTTTGCCGAGAGTCAGCTGGTGACCTTACGTCAGGGTAAGAGACCTGTTGAGGAGTATTGTTCTGACTTTAGGAAGTGGTGCGTAGCTTCTCGGTGGAATGACCCTACCTTAAGGTGCCAGTTTAGGTTGGGTCTGTCGAACGCCCTGAAAGACATGCTAGTTAGCTATCCCTCTTCTGACTCCCTAGATCAGGTTATGGCTTTAGCGGTACGACTTGACCGATGTCTCAGGGAACGACGACTTGAACGTGTTTGTGTTTTCTCCTCTGACTCCCCCATGATGCCTCCCGAGGTTCCGTTGCTTCGTTCTTCCACGGAAGACTCGGAGGTACCTATGCAACTCGGGGCCTCCGTGTCCCCCCAACAACGTAGAGAGTTCCGCAGGAAGAATGGTCTCTGCTTTTACTGTGGGGATGACAAGCATCAAGTGAACAACTGTCCTAGGCATAAGAATAAGCAGCCGGAAGAACTTCCGCGCCTAAGTGACCATCGGGGAGGTCACTTGGGCGCACAGGTATTTCCCGTAAATATGAAACGTAATAAAATCTTGCTTCCCTTTCAGGTCTCTTTTGGTGGTAGGTCTGCTACCGGCAGTGCCTTCGTGGATTCAGGGTCTTCTGCTAATATTATGTCTGTGGAATTTGCTATGTCTCTAGCTATGCCATTGATTGATTTGCCTAAACCTGTCCCGGTAGTGGGTATCGACTCCACTCCTCTTGCTAATGGTTATTTTACGCAGCATACCCCTGTTTTTGAACTCCTTGTTGGCTCCATGCATTTGGAGCAGTGCTCTGTACTGTTGATGCAGGGATTATCGTCCGATTTGGTTTTAGGCCTTCCCTGGTTGCAGTTGCATAATCCCACGTTTGACTGGAATACTGGGGAGCTTACCAAATGGGGTAATGAATGCTTGACGTCATGTTTTTCTGTTAATTCTATTTCTCCCCCTGAGGAGGTGAACACGCTACCTGAGTTTGTTCAGGACTTCGCTGATGTTTTCTCTAAAGAGGCCTCCGAAGTGTTACCTCCTCATAGAGAATACGATTGCGCAATTGATTTGGTACCAGGAGCTAAGCTCCCTAAGGGTAGGATATTTAATCTCTCTTGTCCCAAACGTGAAGCCATGAGAGAGTATATCCAGGAATGCCTGGCCAAGGGTTACATTTGCCCCTCTACTTCTCCGGTAGGTGCTGGCTTCTTCTTCGTAGGGAAGAAGGATGGTGGTCTTAGGCCGTGCATTGACTACCGTAACTTGAATAAGGTCACTGTAAGGAACCAGTATCCCCTTCCTTTGATTCCTGATCTCTTCAATCAGGTTCAGGGGGCCCAATGGTTCTCTAAGTTTGATCTACGAGGGGCTTATAACCTTATCCGCATCAAAGAGGGGGATGAGTGGAAGACTGCGTTTAACACGCCCGAAGGTCATTTCGAATACCTTGTCATGCCCTTTGGGTTGTGTAATGCTCCTGCGGTCTTCCAGAATTTCATAAATGAGGTTTTAAGAGACTACCTGGGGGTATTTCTTATAGTGTACCTTGATGACATACTTGTGTTTTCCAAGGACTGGTCCTCCTACATTAAGCATGTCAGGAAGGTGCTCCAGGCCCTTCGGGAAAACAAACTGTTTGCTAAGACTGAAAAATGTGTGTTTGGGGTGCAGGAGATACCGTTTTTGGGTCAAATCCTCACTCCTCATGAATTCCGCATGGACCCCGCCAAGGTCCAGGCTGTGGCAGAATGGGTCCAACCTGCCTCCCTGAAGGCGTTACAGTGCTTCCTGGGGTTCGCTAATTATTACAGGAGATTTATTGCTAACTTCTCGGTCATCGCCAAGCCTCTTACGGATCTCACTCGCAAAGGTGCTGATCTCCTCCACTGGCCTCCTGAGGCTGTCCAGGCTTTTGAGGTCCTTAAGAAGTGCTTTATCTCGGCCCCAGTGCTGGTTCAGCCCAACCAAATGGAGCCATTTATCGTGGAGGTTGACGCGTCCGAGGTGGGAGTGGGGGCTGTCTTGTCCCAGGGTACCAGGTCCCTCACCCATCTCCGCCCCTGTGCCTACTTCTCCAGGAAGTTTTCGCCCACTGAGAGTAACTATGATATTGGCAACCGCAAACTCTTAGCCATTAAATGGGCATTTGAAGAGTGGCGCCACTTCCTGGAGGGGGCTAGGCACCAGGTAACGGTCCTTACCGACCACAAGAATCTGGTTTTCCTAGAATCTGCCCGGAGGCTAAACCCGAGACAAGCTCGATGGGCGTTGTTTTTTACCAGATTCAACTTTTTGGTCACCTATAGGGCTGGGTCTAAAAATATTAAGGCTGATGCACTGTCGCGTAGCTTCATGGCCAGCCCTCCTTCGGAGGAAGATCCTGATTGTGTTTTGCCTCCAGGTATAATAATTTCCTCTATTGATTCTGATTTAGTCTCTGAAATTGCGGCTGATCAAGGTTCAGTTCCCGGGAACCTTCCTGAGAACAAGCTGTTTGTTCCCCTCCAATTCCGGCTAAGGGTACTCAGGGAAAATCATGACTCTGCACTATCTGGTCATCCAGGCGTCCTGGGTACCAAACATTGGCAGAAACTATTGGTGGCCTGGGTTGCCTAAAGACGTTAAGGCCTACGTCGTCGCTTGTGAGGTTTGTGCTAGGTCCAAGACTCCCAGGTCCCGACCAGCGGGCTTACTATGTTCTTTGCCCATTCCCCAGAGACCTTGGACCCATATCTCCATGGATTTCATCACCGATTTGCCTCCATCTCAAGGCAAGTCGGTGGTGTGGGTTGTAGTAGACCGCTTCAGTAAGATGTGCCACTTTGTGCCCCTCAAGAAACTACCCAATGCTAAGACGTTAGCTACCTTGTTTGTCAAACACATCCTGCGTCTCCATGGGGTCCCTGTCAATATTGTTTCTGACAGAGGGGTACAATTTGTTTCATTGTTTTGGAGAGCCTTCTGTAAAAAGTTGGAGATTGATCTGTCCTTCTCCTCTGCCTTCCATCCTGAAACTAATGGCCAAACTGAGAGGATTAATCAGTCTCTAGAACAATATTTAAGGTGTTTTATCTCTGACTGTCAATATGATTGGGTCTCATTCATTCCCCTCGCCGAATTTTCCCTTAATAACCGGGCCAGTAACTTGTCAGGGGTCTCCCCCTTTTTCTGTAATTTTGGGTTTAATCCACGGTTCTCCTCCGTTTCACCTGGTAGTTCCAACAATCCTGAGGTAGATGTCGTTTATCGGGAACTGTGCACAGTCTGGGCCCAGGTTCAGAAGAACCTAGAGGCGTCCCAGAGCATACAAAAGACTCAGGCAGATAGAAGACGTTCTGCTAACCCCTTGTTTGTGGTCGGGGATCTGGTGTGGCTATCGTCAAAAAATTTGCGCCTTAAAGTTCCGTCCAAGAAGTTTGCTCTCCGGTTTATAGGGCCATACAAGGTCATTGAAGTCCTTAACCCTGTCTCCTTCCGACTGGAGTTGCCCCCGTCTTTTCGAGTACACAACGTTTTTCATGCCTCCCTCCTTAAACGCTGCTCCCCGTCCTTGGCTCCCTCGAGGAAACCTCCAGTCCCTGTTCTCACCCCTGAGGGGGTAGAATTCGAGGTGGCCAAGATTGTGGACAGCAGGATGGTCCAAGGCTCCCTCCAGTACCTGGTCCATTGGAGGGGATACGGGCCTGAGGAGAAGACTTGGGTACCCGCCCGGGATGTTCACGCTGGGGTGTTCCACCTTCGTTTCCCCAATAAACCAGGTCCACCTAGAAAGGGTCCGGTGGCCCCTCATAAAAGGGGGGGTACTGAAAGGATCTGCCAGACACAACTTCTGTATCGACGCCCATAGGTAATCAGTCTGCACCTGCTTCTATGTCTGTGAGACTGACTCCATCTTCCACCACCCAGGATGGCAGGCTTAGGAGTGGGAGAGCCTATCACAGCCTAGCCAGACGGAGCTAGCTCCCGCCCTCTGTCTATTTATACCTGCCTTTCCTGTTCCTCCTTTGCTTGTGATTCTTCTCTGCTGGTTTCCTGGCCCTGCTGCAGCTTCTTGAACTACTGATCCTCTGCTTGTGATTGACCTTGGCTTTACTGACCACTCTTCTGCTCTGCGTTTTTGTACCTCGCTCATCTCCAGGTTTGACTCGGCTCGTTCACTTCGCTTGTTGCTCACGGTGTCCCCGTGGGCAACTTCCACATTTCCCTGGCTTCTTTGTACCCTTGTCTGTTTGTCTGTCGTGCACCTATTGAGTGTAGGGACCGTCGCCCAGTTGTACCCCGTCGCCTAGGGCAGGTCGTTGCAAGTAGGCAGGGACTGAGTGGCGGGTAGATTAGGGCTCACTTGTCTGTCTCCCTACCCCGACATTACATAATCACAAGCCCATATACCTAGTCTACCCTGGTCCCTGACACTACTATGGACCCCCTTGAGACCCTGGCTCAGCAAATGCAGGGCCTCTCCCTACAGGTCCAGGCCCTGGCTCAGAGGGACAACCAGCCTGATGCTACCCTGGTAGTGCCCCTCACCTCACCTCTTGAACCCCACCTCAACTTGCCTGACCGGTTCTCAGGGGACCGTAAGACTTTTTTCTCCTTTCGGGAGAGTTGTAGGCTCTATTTTCGCTTAAAGCCCCACTCCTCAGGTTCTGAGAGCCAGCGGGTAGATTAGGGCTCACTTGTCTGTCTCCCTACCCCGACATTACAGAACCGTAATGTGAATAGAGTGATGCATTTAGAAAGATCATATGACTTGACGCTAAGTAAAGAGGAAGAGGAATTTTTTTTTACAAGATCTGGAACCGATGGATAATGTAACTATCCCCCAAACAAAAAAGACCTTAGGGCTGGTTTAAAATGTGTTCGTAGTTGTTTGAGGAGTAATGTTTTGTTTTTTTTCTCTCCCATCCCCACACAATATTTTTCAGGGTTTTAGGGGGTGACTGTTGATTTTCCAGCATTGACTTTTGGAATAGTGTCTGTACTGCATAATATTTTGTTTGATATAATGTTAACTCAAAGCAATAAAAAATGATTTTGTTAAAAAATAAATAAAAGAAAAGATAATAAATATATGTATATGTATATATATATATCATGGGCATATAATAGCTTTACCAGCAGTAGCAGCTGCCATGGGGCCCGGAGGTTTAGAGGGCTCTCTTAGGTGAAGAATATTGTTATTTTTTGTAGGTAATAAAAGGTGGGTGGCTTTCTGCTATCTAGCCCAAAAATTTGAGTTGTCTGATATGTGGCACTATTGGTTTCTGTTCCTATATGTGCTCGTATGATGGTTATTCTGTTCGGCACGAGGAACAGAATAACGAAAACAATACAAGTACAAAATCTGTCAATTGACAGACACCAATGGTACCCAACGAAACCCATTGACTTTAATGGGTTCCATCGGGTTTTCGTCATGATTTCCATCAATTTGCTGGACAAAATAGCGCTTAATTCTACATTATGTTGCCTATGATTTTTGAGCCTCCAACGCAGAGGCTCAAAATCCATACCTTTATTTATTGCTACTTATGCAGGTGTTTCAGTTTCTTGTTACTAGGTGGTGAGGGCCCATCTCCCCTGAGATAGATAGATAGATAGATAGATAGATAGATAGATAGATAGATAGATAGATAGATAGATAGATAGATAGATAGATAGATAGATAGATAGATAGATAGATAGATAGATGATAGATAGATAGATAGATAGATCTTTTAAGTTCTTTTCATTTTGTCTCCAAAAATAGACTAGAACTAGACACAGACATCCTCCACAGCTGAGGGACTGAACAGCTCCAGTCAATGGTTGACTTGTTTCGGCTGCCAGCAATTCTCTTGCTGGGGAAGAAAATAATCAGCGGAGTTACCTAGGAGAAGCTCGTACTCAAAAGTCTCATTAAGAATATGCTGCGATAGGCTATGCTGCCCGGCTGGAGGCAAAATATGCTATTATTTCCAGCAGGATGTAAGGAAAAACGGCAAAAATCTTGTGTATAAAGAAGCTACTGTTAGCAGACAGCAGGGAACTTATGTTATATATACCCTGTATTATATATGTCTATAAAATCCTGACAGAATGACATAGCGAACACGCATATCCTTTATGTCATGTCACTTCATCAGTCCACAGACACTCACTATCTTGGTTAGTTGGACACATATGTCTTGGCTCTTTCTTTTTCTTTTTTATTCCTCTTACGTAATTCTCTTACTACCTAACTCTTTAATGCTCTGGTGTTTATATAACATGTGAAAAAATGTCTACTAAGAAAATGTCTTTATCCAGGATTTCTTTCTTTATACTATACTGTGAAAAAAGAATTGTCGGCACCATTTACATGGGCCTGTTGCGTACCTCATAATCTAAAAATGTGCCGCAAGACCATATCGCAGTTAAACGTGTTCAGTTGTGCCTCACGGTTTTAACTACACAGTACACTACTGGCCCATGTAACATACTTGTATTGTGTTTTTTTTTTTACTGTTGACTAAACCCCTAACCCAGATTATCTTGTTGCTGCACTAATATGATTCACCCACGTGCAATGCTCTTGGAAAAGCTGTTGCTAACATTGTACTTTAACCCCTTCCCACAATGTGCCATAATAGTATGATGCAGTAAACAGGTAGATTATGTTCTATTATGATGTAGTGATGGTGCAGGAGCTGAGCCTGCGCTATCAACAGGAGGCATACCTCCCAACCGTCCCGGATCCGGCGGGACAGTCCCGGTTTCTCACCGCTGTCCCGCCGTTCCGGCCGGTCTGTAAATGTCCCGCTGGGCGCTGCATCAGAACAGCTGATCGCTGCTGACTGCAGCAGCGATCAGAAGAAGGCAGGAGTCTTGCGGCAGTGTTCTCACTGGGATCGATGCCGGCCCGTGAGTGGACCAGTCCAGTCACCTGACCTGTCATCTGACCTCACCGGTCAGGTGACAGGACTGGTTCACTCCTGGGCCAGCATCAACACCAGTGAGAACGCTGTTGCAAGACTCCTGCCTTCTTCTGACGGTGAGTGATGGGGCTATTCACACGACCGATTTTTTGACGGCCCGGGAAACCTGGCCGTCAAAAAATGGGACCTGCCCAATTTTCGGCCGTTTACCCGGCCGCCCGGCTCCCATAGAAGTCTATGGGGCCGGGTAATACACGGCCATCCCTGGATGTGTCCCGAGTGACGGAAGTCACGGCGCTTTCTCTCCTCCTCCTCCTCACAGTGCAGAGTTCATGTGAGGAGGAGGCTCTTTTTTTGCTCACGGTAGAAGTCGGAAACCCAATCCCCGCTACAGGAGTGAGTGGCCGGGGATTCCGCTACAGAAGTGAGTGACGTCACTGTCCATATATGGACACAGTGACGTCACTCACTTGTGAAGTGGAATCCCCGACCCTGTGGCTGGGGATTCCGCTACAGAAGAAGTGAGTGACCACACTGCCCATATATGGACACAGTGACGTCACTCACTTTTGAAGCGGAATCCCTGACCCTGTGGCCGGGGATTCCTCTCCAGGAGAAGTCAGTGACTACACTGTCCATATATGGACATTGAAGTCAGTGACTTCTCCTGGAAGGGGGGGATGGGTGCAACCTACAAGGGGCTGTGTGGCATTACCTGCTGTGGCCTGGGTGGCATTACCTGCAGGGGGCTGGGTGGCATTACCTACAGGGGGCTGGGTGGCATTACCTACAGGGGCTGGGTGACATTACCTACAGGGGGCTGGGTGGCATTACCTACCAGGGGGACTGTGGCATTATTTACAGAGGACTGTGTGTGGCAACAAATTTAAATGAAATTCATCCGATTTTAAAACGGACAGGGAAAAAAATGGATGCAAAACGGGTCAAAATCGGCCGTTAAAAATGGCAACACGGCCCGGAACAGAATCGGAACGGATGCAAAACGGCCGGGAAGAACAGCCCAAAACGGCCGTTTTTATCGGCCGACACTCGGACCCTGTCGTGAGAATAAGGCCTCATTCACAAGATAGGCTTTCCCGGCCGGGTGCCGGCCGTTCATAAATCGGCCGGCACCCGGCTGCATTAGGAATAATAGACCCCTAATGGGGCTATTCAGACGACCGATTTTTTGACGGCCGGGAAAACCGGCCGTTAAAAAATAGGACATGCTCTATTTTCGGCCGGGTGCCCGGCCGCCCGGCTCCCATAGAAGTCTATGGGGCCGGGTAATACACGGCCATCACCGGAATGTGTCCCGAGTGATGGCCGGGTTTTCCGTGTCTTGCGCTCTATCTCCTCCTCCTCACAGCGCAGAGTGCATGTGAGGAGGAGGAGTTGATGCCATTCGGACGAATGGCTGTACGCTGTACACTGTGTGGCAGGGCCGGGGTGTACAGCAGGTGGAAGGGAGCACTGCGCTGGCTCCCTTCCCCTGCTTGTTTTAAAAGCGCCCTGGCCCGGCGACACCTTCCATGGCGCCGCTAGCAGCTGCGGCTGCTACTACTGTAGCGACGCCACTATAGCAGAGCAGGGAGGTATCTCCCCGCTCTGCTATGTGCTAGCTCCATTTTAGCTCCCTGAAGGAGCGGAATCCCCGTGTGTTCGGGGATTCCGCTCCTGGACAGAGCGCTTGATGTCTCTGTCCATATCTGGGCAGTGACATCAGGGGAAACTCCTGAAGCGGAATCCCCGAACACATGGGGATTCCCCTTCAGGAGTTGCCGCTGATGTCACTGTCCAGATCTGCCCGGCCCGGAACGGATGCAAAAATAATGCAAACCGGCCAAAATGGCCGATTTTACCGGCCGACACTCGGGCTCGGGCGGGACCCGGTCGTGTGAATCCCGCCTAAAGCCTACCTCTATCGCTATCCACTCTGGCGGCAATGTGGCACCTACAGGGGGACTGTGTGTGGAGCTATCTACAGGGGTGCTGTGTGTGGCGCTATCTACAGGGGTGCTGTGTGTGGCGCTATCTACAGGGATGCTGTGTGTGGCGCTATCTACAGGAGTGCTGTGTGTGGCGCTATCTACAGGGGGCTGTGTGTGGTGCTATGTACAGGGGGCTGTGTGTGGATCTATCTACAGGGGGACTGTGTGTGACGCTATCTACAGGGGTGCTGTGTGTGGCACTATCTACAGGGGTGCTGTGTGTGGCGCTATCTACAGGGGTGCTGTGTGTGGCGCTATCTACAGGGGGCTGTGTGTGGCGCTATGTACAGGGGGCTGTGTGTGGATCTATCTACAGGGGGACTGTGTGTGACGCTATCTACAGGGGTGCTGTGTGTGGCACTATCTACAGGGGTGCTGTGTGTGGCGCTATCTACAGGGGTGCTGTGTGTGGCGCTATCTACAGGGGGCTGTGTGTGGTGCTATGTACAGGGGGCTGTGTGTGGAGCTATCTACAGGGGGCTGTGTGTGGCACTATGTACAGGGGGCTGTATCTGGCGCTAGGTACAGGGGGGCTGTATCTGGTGCTATGTACAGGGGGGCTGTGTCTGGCGCTATCTACAGGGGGCCTTTGTCTGGCGCTATCTACAGTGGCGCTGTGTGTGGCACTATCTACAGGTGGCTGTATCTGACGCTATGTACAGGGGTGGCTGTTTGTGGAGCTGTCTACAGGGGGCTGTGTGTGGCGCTATGTACAGGGGGCTGTGTGTGGAGCTATCTACAGGGGGCTGTGTGTGGCACTATGTACAGGGGGCTGTATCTGGCGCTATGTACAGGGGGGCTGTATCTGGCGCTATGTACAGGGGGGCTGTGTCTGGCGCTATCTACAGGGGGCCTTTGTCTGGCGCTATCTACAGTGGCGCTGTGTGTGGCACTATCTACAGGTGGCTGTATCTGACGCTATGTACAGGGGTGGCTGTTTGTGGAGCTATGTACAGGGGGGCTGTTTGTGGAGCTATGTACGGGGGGGCTGTGTGTGGCGCGATCTACAGGGGGCTGTATCTGACGCTATCTACAGGGGGCTGTATCTGATGCTATCTACAGGGGGGCTGTGTGTGGAGCTATCTAGAGGGGGGCTGTGTCTGGCGCTATGTACAGGGGGGCTGTGTGTGGAGCAATCTACAGCTCTCGTGGATGATTTTTCCATTGACCGGAAGCAGAGTTACAAAACTGGAAAAAAAATCCCCATCATGTAACTCTGCTACCTGTCAATTGAAAAGTCATCCACCACAGGGTCTCCCTCTTGATTTTCATTGTTCTCAGCCTTTTGGTTTGTCCTGCAGCTGCAGCCGCCGTGATGAGCAAATGTTATACCCAAGATAGGAAAAGTAACATAAAGACGATATAACCTGAAATATAATATCTGTGATATCCAGACAGTCTAGAGATCCGCAGTGAGAATGTGCGCGCGTTATTTGCAGAAGGATCTGGCTGTGATTTGATGTGTTTATGCGGAATATTGGGCATGGTTAGGGGGCGTGGCTTAAAAATGGCCCTCTTTTCCGAATTCAAAAGTTGGGAGGTATGCCAGGAGGTGTTAGCTATAATATAGAGCCACTATACCACTTGAAGATAACTCCAATCGTGGTCCTATAACCTCTTAAATACCGCAGTCAATAGTGCTACAGCATTTGGGTTGACAGAGGCCTGCCGTGGCTATATACCTCGGGAAGGTAGTGGGTGTCCAAAGGTGTGCATAGTATAGACAGTCTCACAGCTTACATCTCTATAGGGTCCTACTTTGAAGCTGGTTAATGCCTCCATAAACACCATTTTAAAGCATGAAGGACCTGGGATGAAACTTTGTTTCATTTCTCATTACCCTATAGAAAACAAGAGTTTGATCCCCCTTTTAAATAGCAGCTGCCTTGACTGATTCAATAGTATGGCCGCCTTCGGGTGCAGCGGTAAGTTGCACCATTACTACATGATTTATATTTACTCCAAGCACAAATGAAGGCAAAAAAGTTTCATTATGCCTTAAATATTGTAAAACTAAGTACAGTCGTGGCCAAAAGTTGTGAGACTGACACAAATATTGGTTTTCACAAAGTTTGCTGCTTCAGTGTTTTTAGATCTTTTAGGCTAGATTCACACAAATGTGTCCATTTTGTGTACCCCAAAAAACTCAGCGTTTTTCCTGCATTGGAGTGCCGTGTGGCATCAGTGTGCAGTGTGTGTTACGTGTGGCATCAGTTTTGAATGTCAGTGTTGGTGCAAAAAAATTTTTTATGCATTTCTTTAGCAACAGGTGCGTGAATCATAGACAGCACACGGCAAATGTCCGTGTGCTGACCGTGATTTTCACACACCCATTGACTTCAATGGGTGCATGATCCGCAAAAATGCACCAAAATAGGACATGCAGTGAGTTTCACAGAACGGACACTCGCTGCGTGAAAACCCCATTGAATAGCCATGTGAAGGTGTTATTGAGGACAGGAGTGGAGGAGAGGTAACAGACTGAGCTACGTAATGGTAAGAGCAGAGTTCACAGCAGCACAGAGTATTTCAGGAGAGGAGCGTGCAGATTCTCAGGATCCTGTTTCTTTTAAAGGAAGGGAAGAACAATCTCGAAATCTCACAGTATGCGACTACACAAGGTCATCAAGGGAGACGGAATTTGGTGCAGAGATTTCATCCCCTCGCCTTTTGTCCATGTTTGATAGGAAGCAGAGGTAAGAGAGTTACTAGACAAAAAAAGGGCTGCATTGGGTTTGTCAAGCCACAGAAGGGAGTTAAGGGAGATGCCTATGGTGGCCTCCTCCACGGGAAGCCCAAGTCTACTTGAAGTATGATCAAACCACTCAGTTATGCTGGCTAATTGTATGGAGTGATGAATGATGATGAAAGATAAAGTCCACCATCCAGACTTCTTTTTAATGAATTCTCCGTAATATATATAGAAAAGAAAAGCAGATCCGGAGTTTTTTTTTGTATATAAAATATAGCTTTTACTTGTTTCTCTTAAAAAATTACTTTAGAAAAAACATAAATGTACAGACAATATATATAAAAAGTAGCAAGTGTACTGAAGTTTTGATGCAGGATGTCAGAGAAAACGGGTGACATCCATACGGGTAGGGGGGCATTGAGCCCCATACTCTTGTACCTGTCGGTCACTTATTATTACCTGTTGGTCACTAACTGGAAAGGATCTCTAGACATAAAAATTGATGAACACTCTTTATTCATTATATACACACACACACACACACACACACACACACACACACACACACACACACACACACACACACACACGCATGAACTGCTGTTAATGTCGTATCACCTCACGATACTGGATACAGGCTATGAATGAGCATCAAAACTTCAGTACACTTGCTACTTTTTATATATATTGTCTGTACATTTATGTTTTTTCTAAAGTAATTTTTTAAGAGAAACAAGTAAAAGCTATATTTTATATACAAAAAAACTCTGGATCTACTTTTCCCTTTTAATTGTATGGAGTGGTAGTAGGATTCAGTATCCGGAAGTCCTATCCCCCCTGAGCGTTTAGAAAGGACAAGGGTGTGAAATGCTATTCTGGGTTTAGTATTATTCCAAATGTATTTAGAAACTGTTGTCTAAGGGCAGCAAAAAAGGCTTTCGGGAGGGGAATCGGGAGAGTTTGGAATAGATAGAGGAGTTTAGGGAGAATGACCATCTTAAGTAAGTTGGATATACCAATCCATGAAATATATGGGCTTTGCCAAGACAAGATAGTGGTTTTAATATCGGAGAGTAAGGGTGTGTAATTGCTTTGATACCAGTGATCTGGTGAGGGAGTTAAATTAATCCCTAGGTATTTTATACTATCCGAACGCAGCAGGAAGAGGGAGATGGGTTTCAGAGACGTTAACAGAGCCTGAGTGCAGGAGACACAGAGGCCCTCGGACTTGCTAGAATTAATTTTGAAGTTGGATAAGTCACCAAAATGGGTAAACATTTCTTGAGGACGGGGTAGGGCTGTGGAGGGGTTAGTGATGAAAATAAGCAAGTCATCGGCAAAAGCCGCTGTGGAATGCACTCGGTCACCAATGGAGACCCCCGTCAGAAGTGTCTCCTGACGCAGACTCTGGATCAAGGTCTCAATTATGGGGACAAAAAGGAGGAGTGGACAACCCTGTCTTGTTCCATTCCTGATCTGGAAAGGCCGCGATAGGTGGCCATTTACTCTAACCTTGGCGTGTGGGGGTGTACAGAGATAGGATTTTGTGAATGAAGAGTTGTGGAAAGCCGAAACGGGAAAGCGCCTTGATCATAAAGGTCCAGTCCACCTGGTCAAAAGCCTTCTCTGCATCAGTAGACCACAGAAACAGAGGAATCTTTCTCGACCTGGTGTACTGGATCAGATGGAGAATTCGCGTAGTGTTGTGTTTACATTCTCTACCCTTAACAAAACCAGTTTGCTCTGGGTCAATCAGGAATGGTAGTAAGGATTGCATCCTATTAGCTATGATTTTGCCATATAATTTAACATCTACATTCAAAAGTGATATGGGGCGATAACTACCACATAGCGAAGGGTCTTTACCTTTGTTTGGTATTACCGAAATATGTTCTTCAAGCGCTGAAGGTGAGAAATGTTGAGAAGCGTTAAGAGAGTTGCCATAGAAAAATGTGGCTGGAAGACCGTCAGGAACTGGGGACTTACTAGAGGGCGTACTGGAAACGCATCACCCCAGGTGTCTCCCCAGGACGTAGATCATACAGTGTTTGATGGAAGGAGCAAAATTCAGCTGCAATGTCACTTGTGTCCTCAAGCACAGCTCCAGTAGGGGACCGGATTTTGGGGATATAGTTCTGCTGTCGTCTCTTTTTAGCTAAGTAAGCCATGAGTTTGCTTCCCTTGTCACCATGCATGTAGTGTTTGTAGCAGAGGTATACACCTTTGCCGTGCGCAAGTTCAAACATTGTTTGAGCTTTTCTCTGCAAAGTATAAGTGAGGAACGTTTATGTTGGTTTTCGAAGTCAGATATTCGGGAAAGAAGGCCATCAATCTCCCTGTTCCTCTCTCTCTTCATAAACGAACCTATGCTTATGAGGACCCCTCTGATCACTAGTTTATGAGCCTCCCAAATACTGCTGGAGGAGACATCCTGCGTATCATTCTCAACAAAGTAGGATCTCAGTGCTGCCTCAACTTGCTGTTTATTGCGCGGAGAGTAGAGGAGAGTTTCATTAAGTTTCTATTTATATTGCCTAGGCAAAAGAGTGTGTATGTTGAGGAACATGGACATTGGGGCATGGTCAGACAGGAGAATGTTGCCTATAGAGGGTGAATCTATTAAAGGGAGTTGGCTAATAGTAATGAATAGGTAGTCTAATCTTTGGTAAGAATGGTGGGGTTGGGAGTAGAAGGTGTAGTCCCTAGCATTGGGATAAAAGGATCTCCACACATCCATCAATCGTAAAGAGGTTAGGAATCTGTGGATTTTCCTCAGACCTGAGTAGCTGTGAACGGATGTTCCCATAGAGGAATCCAGAAGAGGCTCAAGGGTAATGTTGAAGACTCCTCCCCGAAACGTTAGGCCCTCAGAGAACTGAGAAAACTTTTCTAGAGTGGCAGATATCCAAGGAATCTGACCCGAGTTTGGGGCGTATATGTTCCCAATGGTAGTCAGGGTGTTTGCCACTTTACCTTTTATGAAAAGAAAGCAGCCTGCGCCATCAGCAATCTGGGAGACCAATTCAAAGGGGATGTCAGACCGTAAAGCTATACTGACTCCGTTACGTTTGCCACTATCATTGAATGAATGGAACCATGTAGTGTATGGTGATTTATGAAGGTTTTGAACTTTACCTTTCAAAAAGTGGGTTTACTGTAGCAGCAGCACAGATTAATCCATTCTCTTAATGGAGTGTATGACCTGGGAGCGCTTAGTAGGTGAGTTGAAGCCCTTGACGTTCAGTGTCGTAATCTGAATACGTGACATAAATGCACCAGTATAAAGAAAGAAAAAAATTAGAAACAGAGAAAAGATAACAATGACAGATAAACTTCTTTCAAATGTTTTGGTAAAGTTATTTGCACTGATCCACAGTGAGGTATTAGTCAGTTAGGAGCTGACTGGTGGAGAGGCGCAGCGGCGGGGAGAAGAGTGAACGAGTGAATAAGAATATGCACCCGTGAACTCTTGTCATCCCGACACACAGACGACTATAATTCAAGACAGACTGTAGCCAAGCAGTTGTAGAGAACTGATTTTAAACCACCTGAAGAAATAAGGTTAAGACAATAAATCCTTATACAAATATATCCTTAGACAGACAGAGCATGGATGCGAATAAAACACCTTCATAAACAGGGCAGCAAGTCTATCATGGTGGATTATTTGCCGGTCTTTCCTTAGCTGGGAGGAATCTGGGGTTCAGCCAGACATCAGGTTTAGGCAGAGAGGGAAGGGATACTACATCTGTGTAAGTGTTTATTCCCAGTAATGAATCAACGGGCTGGTTCACGTTATACCTCCCAACTTTGTAACAAATATGTTGAGGAAGGGTAAATTTATAAAATATAACTTTTATTTTTTCTCATAAAAATGGAATAACAATATCGTTGTGTGTGATAATATATTGCATATACAGCCTGCATATTCGGCTTGATGAGTATAGGATAGATTTTCCCAGAATGAGTACAGCAGAGTAGTTTAGGATTATAGGGTTGTACAGTGGTATACTGTCAATCCCCAGACTAACTTTTTGCCCTCTTTGTTGACAACTGTGTCTGGTACTCGTTCTTACAAGAACGACCACGTTGTCTCTAAAGCCAATCCCCAGTTAGTTCCGTAACTGAGAGTGCTTATCACAGGGTTGATTGGGATCTAAAAAGAATGACCCCGTTGTCTCTGGAACCTATCCCTGTACTGATATGATAGTTATGCTAGAGGTCGTGCTCCTATTGTATATACAGCCTGCATGTTAAGCTTGATAAGTGTAGGATAAATGTTCCCAGAGTGAGTACAGCAGGGTAGTTCAAGATCATCTCTGTTAACAACGGTATCTGGTACTCATTCTAACTAGAACGACCATGTTGTCTCTGAAGCAAATCCTCAGTTAGTTTCGTAACTGAGAGTGCTTATAACAGGGTTGATCGGGATAATCGGAGTATACAGTGGTATTCTACCTAGTCCACAATTAGATTCTCAGCCCTCACTATTGACAACGATATCGGGCACTCGTTCTTAAAAGAACGACCCCGTTGTCTCTGGAGCCTATCCCTATACTGAACGCGTTTTCCCATATATTCTGGTTCATCAGGGAGTGTTTGAGCCTCACGGCTTGATAAATCATATGTGTAAGGTTGCCAAAATGGGATGGCGGTGGGGTCGAGGTCTAGTGGAGGGCAAACTTTCTCTAGATCTTCCGGTAAACGAACAATGAACAACCGACCTTGGAAATGGTAGGATAGTCCAAAAGGGAAAAGCCATTTGTATGGTATTTTTAGGGTTCGGAGTCGGTCCGTTAGGACCCCTAGAGGCCGTCGTTTGGATACGGTGGTCGGGGAAATATTCTGAAAGAAAGTCAGTTTATGTCCCTCAAATATAAGGTCAGGCATATCCCGTGTCTTGCGGAGCACCGCTTCTTTAAGAGGAAAGGACAGTAGCTTGCATAGAATATTCCCTGGGGGTTCATCTTCTTTTGGTTGTGGACGGAGAGCCCTATGAGCTCTTTGAATCTGTAGGTCTGGGGGCGAATCATTACTGAGGACAAAGTCTAGGATTTTCTTAGTTATGGACAAGGTCTTATGCGGAGGGAAGTTTTCCGGCATTCCCCTTATCCGTAGATTGTTTCGTTGCCCCCTGTTGTCCTGATATTCCAGATAGGTGTGAGGAGAATTCAGGTGAGTTTTACACGCCCGAAGAGCCAAGGAGGTCGCGTCTCTGTGAGTGAGAAGAGCAGTTTGGGTTTCTTCAGGTACCTCAACTCTAGCTCCAATGTGTTGGACTGTCTGCTTAATATCGGCAAGTTCCCGCATTACAGATTGTAGGGCTTTCTCAATAATCTTTTGCAAGCCTTTAGTAGAAATGGAGATCATAGAAAGTGGGTCAGGTGCCGCTTCTTCCTCTACGTAACTTTCAGCGTCTGAAGTGTCACGGTGTTTCGGCAGGCACCATTGTCTTTTTAGTGGAAGGTGTAGATCGTTGGGGCGAGCGTCTTTTCAGGAATTTATCCATGTCAGGTTGGGATTTCTTTTGTTTGGGGGTAGTAGAAGAGTCTCCATGTTTAGCATGACCAATTTTCACCATATTGCTTTGTATATGTGTCTGAGTGAGCCGGGAATGAAAAGGCCGCGTTGCAATCACATTTGATAGTAAAGTTTCAATGTGTATGTTGAAGTAAGAGCAGCCGGAGTGGAGCAGCGTCTAGTTCTGCGGTTGGGTACTACAATTTCCAGGAGGCAAGACAGCTGTGCAGCATATGGAGGCCTGCGTGGAAGGCAAGGCGTGACTCTCAAGCGGGTCTAGGCAGGGAAAGACAGTCCAGTGAGTGGGAAAGGGTATAATATAGGAGGGTGGGCCCAGCAGGATCTGGCAGGGATTGCCGGCTGAAAGGCTGCCAAGTCTAGCAGGTGTAGAAGCAGAGGACCTTGTGGGGTTTCACCTAGCTGAGTAGATGGGGCGGTTGCACTTACCCCCAGATGTGTAGAATAGGAGACAGGTCTCACCCCAGAGGTGAGGGTGGGAGGCTGGTGTGATGTCCCTGCAGCCATGATCCTAGAAGCAGGTGAAGCCTCCAGGCGGATGTTGAGGTCTGTAGCAGCAGGCTGGTAGTATTGTAGTCCCCAACAACTGAGGACCGACCTCCAATGGAGGCTGGGTCCTCTGCAGTAGCTAACTGGCGGCCGCTGACTCAAAATCAAGGCCGGGGATCCGGTCCTCTGACTAGACCGCACGACCTCGGGAGCTCCGATTTGCTCTGGAGAGTGGCAGCTGTTGTGGGAGCTGGGCACAGTGGTGTGGCAGCCCCTCCGTCTTGGACTCCGCTACCTTCGGAAGCCAGGCCCGTCTCAACGGGAATCTTCGGGTCGCTGCTCCAAAATCGAGGCCGGGGATCGGTCTCCTTGCAAGGCCGCAACACGCTCGGTTCTCGTATTCGTGCCGGACCAGGATTGATCTATTCCCCAGAGGGTGGGGAACACAGCCACGCAGGAGCAATCACCTCCAAAGGTATTAGGAGGGAGGATGGCAGCTGATGGAAGCTGAGCTTGCTGGAGTTCCTGCAAGGCATGTCTGTACCCGCCGACGTCGTAAAAATGCCACTTGAATCAGTTTTTTAATCAGTTTTATAATATTTTGTTATACAGGACTCAAAGACCTAGTAATTGTAATACATGATATAGGTTCAGGTTTTTGCCTTCATAAACAAACATCAATAAGAGAGAAGTTAATAATTGTCGTTTTGTAACTTTGTCATACTTTTGCATTGCAGTCTTAGTAGATTTGCATTTGCCCATTTATTTCCCTTTGTTAGGACTAACTTTGTGTTTGTATATAACAGGCTCCCCAACGCATAGCTGGATCCTTCGCCCGATGGATACCAGCGAGAACCGACAAACTCCCTCTGACTTACAAAGGGCTCCATCGGGTTCCAACAAGGTATCTGTCATTTTGATGGGAAAAAAAAGCGTTGAATTCAGCATTATTTTTCCCTTCATTAGGCAGAATCTGCAAACAGAGCCTCCAACACATATGTAAACCTAGTGAAAGAAGTAAATATGTTATCATATTTACTGTCACGCTTGGTACGTGGACCCACTGGGCCGTACCGCCTTAACAGTATGGCAGCTGGCAAACAGGACACAGGTCAAAGTCTATAGTTCGTATAGGTGTACCCGTGGTAGCTTCAGACAGTAGCGAGGCAGGCTCGGAAAGGACTTTGGCAGCAGGCGGACACCAGGTGTGGTGTAACAGGACAGGCATGGTACACAGGGATAGCACGGGATACAGGTTACAGGTAACAGGAACGGGAAACACTGGGAACTGGAAAACACTAGGAGACCATTTGCAGAGACAAACTAGGGTAACGACAACAAAGCTCAGGCAAGGCAGGAAGGGGCTGGGCCCCTCTTATAGTCCAGGGTGCTCATTGGGTAATTTGACACTTTAACATAGGTGCACGCGCTGGCCCTTTAAGAGTGGCCACAAACGTGCATGCCCACCCTACGAGACCCGGCCGAGAGGAGTGGAAGTGAGTGCTGAGGAGGAGATGGGGGCCAGCGCTCACAGATCCATGGCTGTGGCCGTTAGGAGGTGAGTGAGCCTGACAGCCCTTGGCCATGGGCATGACAGTATCCCATTTCTTACGCCCCCTCCTCTTGGGGCCAGAACGAGAGAGGAATTTCTTCAGAAAAGTAGGAGCATTGAGGTTCTCCTCTGGCTCCCAGGATCTCTCTTCAGGACCAAACCTCCTCCAATCCACCAAATAAAAGGTTCTTCCACCCACTCTCTTGGTGTCCAGGATCTCCTTACCCTCAAAAGTATCTGATGAACCGCTGGGAGCAACTGCAGGACTAGGAATCTTGGAGTAGTGGTTCAGGACCACAGGTTTCAGAAGGGAGACATGGAAGGAGTTGGGGATCTTGAGGGTAGGGGCAGCCGAAGCTTGTAGGAGACAGGGGTGATTTGTTGCAAAATCTCGAAGGGTCCAAAGTACCTGGGAGCAAACATGTACGATGGCACCCTAAGCCGGATATTCTTAGAGTACAGCCAGACCTTAGTGCCTGGAAGAAACTGGTGAGGCTCTCGTCTTCTTGTGTCTGCCTTTCTTTTCATGCGGTCGACCGCCAGCAGAATAGAAGATCGGGTCTGCTGCCAGATTTGTAGAAAGTCCCTGAATGTAAGTCAGCTGCAGGTACCTGGGACATAGTGGAAACAGGGAAAGGTATTCATGGGTGTTGGCCGTAGACAATGAAGAATGGGCTGGAGGCGGTGGACTCACTAGTGTGGTTGTTGTAGGAGAACTCAGCCCAAGGAAGCAGCTGCACCCAGTCATCATGCTGCCTGGAGATAAAAAGTCGTAAATAGTTCTCCATTATCTGATTTATTCTCTCGACTAGATCATTGGACTGGGGATGGTAGGCGGAGGAAAAGTCCAACTTCACACCGAGGAGTCCGCAGAGGGCTCTCCAGAACTTCGAAGTGAACTGAACCCCCCGATCCGACACAATATGCAGAGGCAAGCCGTGCAGACGGAAGATGTGTTGGATGAAGAGATTGGCCAGTCGGAAAGCAGAAGGTAGGCCGGTCAGTGGAACAAAATGAGCCATCTTGGAGAATCGGTCCACCACCACCCAGACCGTACTGCATCCAGCAGAGGGAGGCAAGTCCGTGACAAAGTCCATAGCAATATGTTGCCAGGGGGCATTGGGCACGGGCAGCGGCTGGAGCAGGCCAGCCAGTTTGGAGTGGGCAACTTTATTTTTTGCGCACACTGTGCAGGAGGAGACAAAGTCTGTGATGTCTTTGGGCAGCGTGGGTCACCAGAACTGATCAGTAATCAGGTCTCGGGTCTTATGGGCACCCGCGTGACCTACCAGTTTGGAACTGTGTCCCCAGCAGAGGATTCTTCTTCTGTCTGCCCGATGCACAAAAGTCCTCCCCGGGGGAATGTCTCTAACTTGCAGAGAATTGACAGGGATGATGCAGGATGGATAAACAATATTTTGTGGAAACTCCATAGTGTCCTCTGTCTCGAATGACATGGACAAGGCATCGGCCCTCACATTCTTGTCGGCCGGACGGAAGTGGAGCTCAAACTGGAACCGGGCAAAGAACAGCGACCACCTGTCCTGACAGGGATTCAGTCATTGGGCCGTTTGGAGATAGGTGAGGTTCTTGTGGTCTGTGAATATCAAGATGGGATGAACTGCGCCCTCTAGTAGATGTCTTCACTCCTCCAAAGCCAATTTGATGGCCAGCAACTCCCGATCCCCAATCGAGTAGTTGCGTTCTGCGGAAGAGAAGAGTTTAGAGTAATAGCCACATACCATTGTCTTGCCCTTGGAACCTCTCTGGAACAGGAGTGCACCAGCACCGACAGAGGAGGCATCCACCTCCAGCGAGAACTGTCGAGATACATCTGGATGATGGAGGATGGAGGCTGACGTGAAGGCACTCTTCAGGCTATTGAATGCGGATTCCGCCCACGTCTCTTGTGACGTCATCATGGTCTTGGATTGACCAGCGGGGTCCATGGCCTGAGCTTACTGTCAAGTTGGGTACGTGTACACACTGGGCCGTACTGCCTTAACGGTATGGCAGCTGGCCAACAGGACACAGGTCAAAGTCTATAGTTCGTATATGTGTACCTGTGGTAGCTTCAGACAGTAGCGATGAGGCAGGCTCGGAAGGGACTTTGGTAGCAGGCGGACACAAGGCGTGGTGTAACAGGACAGGCGTGGTACACAGCACAGCATGAGTCCAACTCAATAAGGCACTTGACCAGGATAGCAAAGGATACAGGTTACAGGTAGCAGGAACGGGAAACACTGGGAACTGGAAGACACTAGGAGACTATTTGCAGAAACAAACTAGGGTAACGACAACAAAACTCAGGCAAGGCAGGAAGGGGCTGGGCCCCTCTTATAGTCCAGGGCGCTCATGGGCTACTTTGGCACTTTAACTTAGGTGCGCGCGCTGGCCCTTTAGGAGTGGGCACGAGCGTCCGCGTGCACTCTACGAGACCTGGCCGAGAGAAGCGGAAGTGAGCGCTGGTGTCTCCTAAGGAGGAGGTGGGGGCCAGCGCTCACAGATCCATGGCTGCGGCCGTCAGGAGGTGAGTGAGCCTGACGGCCCGCGGCGATGGGCATGACATTTACTATATGGGACATGTATGAGCAATTTAATAGGCACCAACACACATTATATATTACTTGAGAGTTGTCAGATGAATATTTGCAGTAAAAATAAGTAATGTAAAAGCAAAACTCGTTAAACCGCTCACAATAGGTACCATCTGTACAGTGTTTTCAGGTGTCAGTGGTACTTACAGTAATAAGGACAGAGTGTTCCTGAAACCTTAGGTTTAAAGAAAAAAAATGAATTTCACATCACATAATGAAAGTCTTTTAACAGGTGTAATCTGTGTATTCTGGCACCTTATAAGTAACTGTCATAGCCAGAATTGCTAAATTACTAAATACAGTAATTTTGCACCCTTGAGACCAGTAAGGTGCTATATTATCAGATTTTTCCAGACTACCAGACTAATAAAAATCAGTAGGTTGCTACTCAATTTCACAAAAGCTGCATCATTGTCAGTGATAGCCCCAGTCCTGAGGTGAGCCTTATGAGGGTATGGTAAGCATTCCTCAATGCCGGTGATATAATTGTAGTTAAAATCATCAGTAATTACAGCAATGAAGGATTTTCATTGTAGACGTTTGCAGCCCCTAGCATGTGTCAGGGGCGCTGCTAGGATCTTAAAGGGAATGTGTTGCCAGAAAAACATGTTTTTTTTAAAAAAATTAAACATTTAGTGTGTGGGTGATTAAACATTGTTAAAAAAATTTTTATTTTTTTGCACGAGTCCAGGAAATATTATAAATTATTTCTAATTTATAATACTACCCATTTTTGGTCACTAGATGGAGCTGTTCCCAAAATTGCAGCATTGCAACATTGGGTTAAAAGCCCTCGCTCTAGTGAGCTCTCAGCATCCCCCCCTCCTTTATCCTGGCTAGTGCCGGGATAAACGAGGGGTTTGAACGATGTAACCTCCTACACTGTGTGTCGCCATTTTTTGAGCTAACCCACAGTGTAGTAGGTTTACATACAGTAGTAAACACACACAAACACGAACATACATTGAAATCTCTTACCTGCTCCTGCCGCCGCGGCTCCCTCCGGCCCGTCCGCTCCGTTTGCTGCCGCTGGTACAAGTGCAGAAATCCGGAAGCTGCGACCGGAAGTAGTAATATTACTGTCCGGCCGCGACTTCCGGTCCACAGGAAAATGGCGCCGGACGGCGCCAATTTCGAATAGGACTGTGTGGGAGCGGCGCATGCGCAGTTCCCACACAGACGCCGTACACTGCAGTCAATGGGACGGGAGCCGTTCGTCGTCCCTATGGGACTGTGGCTGCCGTATTCCATGTCTGTATGTGTCGTTAATCGACACACACAGAAATGGAACAAAAAATGGCAGCCCCCATAGGGAAGAAAAAGTGTAAAAATAAGAAAAAGTAAAACACAAACACACAAATAAATATAAAAGTTTTTAATAAAGCACTAACATCTTTAACATATAAAAAAATAATTTCTGATGACACTGTTCCTTTAAGATCAGGGGCACAAGCCCAGAGACATATGTTTACCCCCCCAAAAAAAAGTGTGTGTATGTATATGTGTGTGCATGTGTGTATATATATATATATATATATATATAAATACCAACATAGAACGAAGTAACGGCACCAAGGACTTCAGGGCGGATGAAAAACAGGGTGGATTTATTCACCTCAAGAAATCACAGCAACGTTTCGGTTCAACAGGAACCTTTCTCAAGCCAGGTTGAGAAAGGTTCCTGAGGAACCGAAACGTTGCTGTGATTTCTTGAGGTGAATAAATCCACCCTGATTTTCATCCGCCCTGAAGTCCTTGGTGCCGTTACTTCGTTCTATGTTGGTATTTATCTGAAAAGAAGGGGAATTGATTCATCCCCTGGTGACGAGCACATGGCCTGATTTGCTTGATATATGGAGTGCTGTGTTTCCTTGCTTCTGGATCGTATATATATATATATATATATATATATATATATATATATATATATATATATATATATATATATATGAGACAGCATATCTGTAGCACTATGACCCTATAGCTATGGATTGGATTAGATACAGCGGCACAGCAGACAGTATCACACATGTTTGGGTTAGATACAGAGAAGAGGCCGTACTGCAGACAGAAAGGAGAATAAGGGGAGGCCTCCATGACTAAAATAGATGGGAGGGGTAACGAGTTGATTGGCCTATGGGAAGTTTAGGATAGGGTCAGTAGGAGGGCTAATGGGATAAGGGGTGGGGTGTTTAGGGGCTGTACCTTTTCCCTGTTGTCTCTCTCCCTCTCTTTGCCAGGACGCTGAAGCAGGAACGTGTCCTTCCTCTCCTCTTCAACCATGGTGTCCGAAGATCTTCTGCAGCAGCTGCGGACCGCTGCTGCATCCAGGGGGCCTAGGAGGAATCCCAGAACGTGGCGGCGCCCGGTGGCTACTACCACGAGGATGCTGCCTTTACTTCCGGCCACCCCCCCTCCCTCTTCCATCCGGGGCAGAAGTGTTTCGGCGGCCCTGCATGGCGATGATTCAGCCAGAGGGCCGGCTGGTCTAGATGCTGAGATGCCGTTTTGCGACAGTGACGTGGGAGGACAGGTCAGTTATGTGGGTGCCAGGCAACGAACAGCTGGTGGCTGGTTCTTCAGGCCAGCGTAGAAGTGACCTGGAGACGTGCCGTCAAGATGATGTGATGTCTTCTTCCCAGTTCCCATCCAGGAGCTGGAATTCCATGTGCACACATTGCCAATGCGGACACGTGCACACATTGCCAATGCGGACAGCGCCACAGTGGGAACGGAGCATTGGATGATGGTGAGCTGAGGGACTCTACACGTGGACATTCGGGTCCGGCTGATGGGATCACAGCCCCTGGGCAGCATGGTGAGTTGACGCCTACCTTACCTTTTCCTGCTTTATTGATGTCGGGTGTCGGCTCGGATTTAGTCGCGTCGGGGGTGGTCGCGCGGGGATCCGGTGTCCCCACATTGTCCCGACCCACGGTCGCTTGCAATCTGGCGGAGTTAGTGGGTTGCTTAAAGGAGTTAGTGGGGCAGCTGGGGGTGTCCCCATCATTAGGGCAGGCAGTCGCATCGCCGGTCGCGGTTTTGGCGGGTCCCCCCTCAGCGCCCCGGTTCTTAATACCAGGAAGGTGACAACCAGTGGGGCGGTTTCAGTGCAGACGGAGGCCCCGAAGGAGGTAGATCAGGTGCGTTTGGATGACCGTGTGCGGGGTGAGGTTTATGTGTGTTATGAGGGCCCGTTAGGGACCCATTTGAAGCAGGAATTTAAGGAGCGTATTTGGAAGGATGAATAAGTTGAGATTTTTTGCTATCTGCCACTGGAGAAGTTCAATTTAGATAAAGTTAAGCGTGATGAGACCAAGAAAGATGAGGAAGAAAAAAGGAGGTACAGGTTGATCCCAAAAACATTTGTTAATTGGTTGCAGGATTTTGCTATATTGGCGAGTGTTATTGGGGAGAAGGCGCCGGACAATTGCTCGGCTCTTTTTTGTTATTTGGACGCGGTGGAGGAGACACACAGGGCTTATGGCGGTCAGGCTTGGCTCTGATATGATGAACAATTTCCTCAGCGAAAAGCGGTTCGGCCAAACATCCGGTGGGACAATAAGGATATAGCCTTGTGGTTAAAGGTGACTGCGCTGTTTAAACTGGGTCAGTGCTTTCCCGGGAGCGGGAACGCGGTGGGAACTTCCAGTCAGGCAGGTCAGGCCTCGGGCTCCAAGCTTGGGCCGTGTTGGCAGTTTAATGAGGGGCAATGTAAATTTGGAACCACTTGCAAATTTAAGCATGTCTGTTCACACTGCAACGGTCAATCTCACGCGGCTTCCAAATGCTTTAAGAAAGGGCGACGACAAGGGGGAGCCAAAGGTTCCTCTGGTCATCGGGGTGACGCCGGTGAGGCTCACAAAGATGGCCCCCTTTCTAAGTAGATACCCCGATAGGGATGGGGCGCAGTTGATTAGCTCGGGTTTTGGCTCAGGTTTTATTATTCCGCCTCCCACTCATGTGGTCCCTTTTACACAGCGCAACCTTTGGTCTGCCTATCAGCATGCAGGGGTGGTGTCAGAAAAACTTCAGAAGGAGGTTGCGCTGGGTAGAATGGCCGGCCCTTTCCCGACAGTTCCGGTGCCGGGTTTGGTAGTTTCTCCCCTGGGTGTGGTTCCAAAACGGGAAATTAAAAAGTTCCGTCTTATACATTTGTCGTTTCATGCTGCGGTAGCGCTGGTGCACGGTTACGGAAAAGGGGCCCTGATGGCGAAAACCGACATTGAGGCGGCTTTTCGATTACTGCTGGTGCACCCGGACAGAGAGCAGCTGTTGGGCTGATACTGGGATGGGGGGATTTAGTTGATTGTTGCCTATCTATGGGCTGTTCTCTTTCGTGTGCTTGCTTCTAGGTTTTTAGTTCACTTCATTCATTTTTTGAATGGGTGGTTAGGGTTGTCGCCGGGGTAGATTCAGTTATTCACTATCTCGATGATTTTTTGTGCGTCGGTCCGGCGGGTTCTGGAGTTTGCGCAAACTGGCTGGAGACAGTTAAATGGGGTTCGTGGAAGTTTGGTGTCCTGTTGGCTTCGGCAAAAACTGAGGGCCCTGCGATGTCCATTGGTTTTTTGGGTATTACGATTGACTCGGTGGCTATGGAGTGCAGATTGCCAGATGATAAACTGGTTGCTTTGCGTTCTGACATTAATAGAGCATGTCATCTTAAGAAAATTACGCTAAGTGAGTTGCAGTCGCTGCTAGGGAAATTTAATTTTGCTTGCCGCATCATGCCGATGAGCAGGCTGTTTTGCCGTCGGTTGGCAGCAGCGATGGCGGGAGTTCGGGAGCCACATCATTTTATTCGTTTAGTTGCCGATCACCAGGATGATTTGCGAGTGTGGCTTAATTTCCTGGCTATGTATAATGGTCGCTCATTATGGATGTCTCGGGCTTTTGATAGTTTCGATCTGGAGTTGTTCACTGACGCGTCGGGTGCCGTGGGCTTTGGCACATTCTGTAAATGTCAATGGTGCGCGGGTCCGTGGCCGGTTTCTTGGGTAGAGTCGGGTTTTACACGCAACTTGGCCCTGATCGAACTGTTTCCTATCGTGGTAGCAGTTACCATTTGGGGTGACAGGTTCCGGGACAAGAAAGTTTGCTTCCATTGTGATAATCTGGGGGTGGTGATGACGTTAAACAATGTTTCGGCGTTGTCTCCACTGGTAGTTCGTATGTTAAGTCAGTTGGTGCTCACCTGTCTGCAATTGAATGCGTGGGTGGTGGCGGTGCATTTCCGAGGGTGGAGAATTGTATCCCTGATGCGCTTTCTCGCTCGCAGTGGGATCGTTTTTATCAGCTGGTTCCGGATGCGGATTTAACTGGGGTGGATTGTCCCAGTCATCCTTGGGAGCCGGTATACGGGCTGCAGGTGCCTTAATCAAACGATCGCTGGCCAGCTCGACGTGGGCGGCGTACTCTGCTGGATGGCGTCAATGGGAGGAGTGGGTGAGATCTCTGGGGGATGTTGTGTCTGATGGTGACAGGAAATGTGCTTTGTTGTTTTGGTTGGGGGAAGCTTTTTCTGCTGGTTGCACGGTTGCCAAGGTCAATCGCTTTGTGGCGGCCATTGCTTTTGGTTTTAAACTCTGGGGGTTAATGCATGTCACAAAGCATTTCATGATGGGCCCGGCATTGCGGGGCCTGAGAAAGGGTGTGCTGGTGAGGGATCAGAGGCGTCCAGTGTCATTCCAATTGTTGTGTGCTATGGGAGATGTGGTGTGGCAGGTGTGTCGTTCGCCTTATGTCGTTCGCCTTGGTTTCGCCTAGTTCTTCCAGACCAGGGAGTTTGATGCAGGATAATGTGGATTTGTATGGGGATAAGGGTGGAGATAGTACTCTGTCATTCGAAAACCGATCAAACGGGTAGGGGGAGACGGGTGGTGTTGTTTGCATTGCCTGAGTATGTCCAGTTTTCTGCCTCAGGGAGTTTTTAGCGGGTAGGGGTCTCTCGCATTCCCTGTTACTGAGGCACTCTGACAGTACATTTTTGTCACGTTTTCAGTTTGTCTCGGTATTTAAGAAATGCTTGGTGGCTTGTCACATGCGGGTAGAACAATACTCGTCTCATTCATTTCGCATTGGTGCTGCGACGGAAGCGGTGAAGTGGGGATTAGACGAAGGAGGGGTGCGGCGCATAGGGCATTGGGAATCGGCGCGTTTCCGTTCTTATGTTCGCCCGCATATGTTATGACCTGTGTATTTGTGTATCAATGATCTGGGTGTGTGCGTTCCGCCTGTGATGTGATTTCTGACAGCGTGTGTGAGTTGGTGTGCGTGTATGTTCTCCTTTGTCCTGCAGGCTATAACCCCTGCTTGGTATGGATTATGGGGCATTCGTATGTGTACTGGGGTGCCCTCCGGGCCGACGTACAGCCAGACAGTCAACAGCTCCGAATTCCGTGGGACGCAGCGATCCTGCGTTGGATGGGTTTCCGTGGCATGACCTGGAGTCGGTTGTTGCATGAGTTCCACAACTACGTACTTTTAGACAGGGCACCAGAGGTGCTGGTACTGCACATTGGGGGCAATGATTTGGGTTTACGCCATTTTTGGGAATTGGTGCGGGACATCAAGCATTACCTGCTTTGCTTCTGGTCGTTACATCCCAAGCTGGTGACTGTGTGGTCGGAAATTTTCCCGAGGAAGAGTTGGCGGTTGGCTCGCTCCGTGGCTAGGGTCAAAAGGGCTTGCATTAAGGCCAACAGGGCTATATCGGGCTTTGTTGCATGCAACGGCGGTGTTGCAGTGCGTCATTGGGACTTGGAGTCTGGGAGGACGGAGTGCACCTGAATGAGGTGGGAATGGATATGTGGAGTATGGCTCTGATGGATGGAATTGAACAAGCGGTGGGTGTGTGAAGGAGCTCACAGGCTTGAGGCGGTCAAGGCCTATTTCGCTTTGGCGGGTGGGGGGGGGAGTCCTTGAAGTAGGTCGAAAAAAGTGGTGGGGGGAATGCAGCCCCCAATTAGTTGGAAGTCGGCTTCCTAGGGTGTTACCCCTTTTGAAGGCTGTGATATATATGGTGGAGGTCATGTGCAAAAGGTAATTGGTGCCCCCGAGCTGGGTTATGGCTCGGGGTAAGGTATTGGTGGGCAGATAACCAGTAAATAAAATATTAGTGGCTTCAAGAACTTGCCCCTGTCATTCGTTTGTTAAAATGGTAATGTTATGACCCTGATAGGGTCGCAGTGTCTTATTTATGTATATGAAGAATTCCTTTGTGGGAATTCGAAAGTTATTTTATTTGTTATTTAAAATTCCTTGTTATTAAGATAATAAACGGCTGCTGCGGCCATTAAAATCCAACTCTGTTTCGGTGTCTGCTTTATTAAAAGGTAAGAGGCATATAGGAGTACACGACTTGATTTATGTGAGTCATGGCTATGCAGACTTTAACACACATGACAGGCTTAGATATAGGGCTTAGCTCGCTGAAATTGTGGCTCCAGCGCTGGACCCAGGAAAGGTAAAAATAATAATTGTTTTTTTTATTTACACTACCGTTCAAAAGTTTGGGGTCACCCAGACAATTTTGTGTTTTCCATAAAAACTCACACTTATATTTATCAAATGAGTTGCAAAATGACTAGAAAATATAGTCAAGACATTGACAAGGTTAGAAATAATGATTTTTATTTCAAATAATAATTTTCTCCTTCAAACTTTGCTTTTGTCAAAGAATGCTCCATTTGCAGCAATTACAGCATTGCAGACCTTTGGCATTCTAGCTGTTAATTTGCTGAGGTAATCGGGAGAAATTTCACCCCATGCTTCCAGAAGCCCCTCCCACAAGTTGGATTGGCTTGATGGGCACTTCTTGCGTACCATACGGTCAAGCTGCTCTCACAACAGCTCTATGGGGTTGAGATCTGGTGACTGTGCTGGCCACTCCATTACAGATAGAATACCAGCTGCCTGCTTCTTCCCTAAATAGTTCTTGCATAATATGGAGGTGTGCTTTGGGTCATTGTCCTGTTGTAGGATGAAATTGGCTCCAATCAAGCGCTGTCCACAGGGTATGGCATGGCGTTGCAAAATGGAGTGATAGCCTTCTTTATTCAAAATCCCTTTTACCTTGTACAAATCTCCCACTTTACCAGCACCAAAGCAACCCCAGACCATCACATTATCTCCACCATGCTTGACAGATGGCGTCAGGCACTCTTCCAGCATCTTTCAGTTGTTCTGCGTCTCACAAATGTTCTTCTGAGTGATCCAAACACCTCAAATTTCGATTCGTCTGTCCATAACACTTTTTTCCAATCTTCCTCTGTCCAATGTCTGTGTGCTTTTGCCCATATTAATCTTTTCCTTTTATTAGCCAGTCTCAGATATGGCTTTTTCTTTGCCATTCTGCCCTGAAGGCCAGCATCCCGGAGTCGCCTCTTCACTGTAGACGTTGACACTGGCATTTTGCGGGTACTATTTAATGAAGCTGCCAGTTGAGGACCTGTGAGGCGTCTATTTCTCAAACTAGAGACTCTAATGTACTTGTTTTGTAGCGGGGCCTCCCACTTCTCTTTCTACTCTGGTTAGAGCCTGTTTGTGCTGTCCTCTGAAGGGAGTAGTACACACCGTTGTAGGAAATCTTCAGTTTTTTGGCAATTTCTCGCATGGAATAGCCTTCATTTCTAAGAACAAGAATAGACTGTCATCATGTTCACATGAAAGCTCTCTTTTTCTAGCCATTTTGAGAGTTTAATCGAACCCACAAATGTAATTCTCCAGATTCTCAACTAGCTCAAAGGAAGGTCAGTTTTATAGCTCCTCTAAACAACAAAACTGTTTACAGCGGTGCTAACATAATTGCACAAGGGTTTTCAAGTGTTTTCTAATCATCCATTAGCCTTCTAACACAGTTAGCAAACACAATGTACCATTAGAACACTGGAGTGATGGTTGCTGGAAATGGGCCTCTATACACCTATGTAGATATTGCATTAAAAACCAGACGTTTGCAGGTGCAATAGTCATTTAGCACATTAACAATGTATAGAGTGTATTTCTGATTAATTTAATGTTATCTTCATTGAAAAAAACTGTGCTTTTCTTGCAAAAATAAGGAAATTTCTAAGTGACCCTAAACTTTTGAACGGTAGTGTATGTTTTACAATTTTTTTTTCAGTATTTGTGTTTTTTTACAGGCACGGTTGTTGGACTACTTTGGAATCGAGGACTACTTTGATAACAGCGTTTTTTTTTATTCTCAATAGAATGGTTAACAAGGATTTTTATTTCAATAAAATATATATTTTTTTGTCCTTGTATTTTTTTTTGTAAATTCTTTCTTTATTTGCCTTTTCAAACAATGAACATATCAAGCAAGGGAACGGAAAAAATAATGGGGGGAGGGGACAAGGGCACATAGGCCCAAGATATTGCATCAAACAATTTACAAAATCATATATGCGACATTAGGGACAGAGGACAGGGGAGAGAAAGGAAAAGGGGGGGGGGTGGAGGAGGAGGGAACACATAGGTACATGATCCAGAATACAATTCAAAAACGTCTGAAATTTCAGCTGGCCATGGTGGTCCGATATTCTGGAGAGTCCTGATAGACAATCCAGTGGGACCAAGTCTTGGAGAAGCTGCCATTTCTGTTAGTCAACTGAGATGTAAAGTCTTCCATGCGCTTAATTTCCTCCATTTTATGAAATTAGAGTCTGAGAGAGGGAGGTTCCGTACTTTTCCACAGAACAGGTATACAAGCTCGAGCGTCCTTGTATTTTTTTTAAACTATATTACTACCGCCTTAGTAATGGCCGCTGGCTGATTGATAGCATCTGTTACGAGTCTATTACTAAGGCGGGGCTTAGTGTTAACCGATGCAGAAGCTAACACTAACCCCCACTATTAGCCCGGTACCCACCACCACCAAGATTATTGAAAATAAAAAAAGCCGTCATCGAAGTAGTCCTTGAATCTGACGTAGTCCAATGTCCAAACCTGTAAAAAAAAAAGCACTAAAACAAGCCATTAGTAAAACATGTGGTAGGCTTAGACACCGGGCCCATGTGAGGTACTATCTGTTTGACCCTGTTGCTAAGCCTACTACATGTTAGGCTTAGATACATGGCCCCAGCAGACAGTAATCTTATACAGTATAAGATTACTGTCTACTGGGGTCCTGTATCTAAGGCTTAGATATAGGGCCCATCAGACCGGATCACACATGGGCCATGTATCTATGCCTACCATGTGATAGGCTTAGATACAGGGTCCAGCACACAGGATCACGCCATTTGTGATCCTGATAGGGGTCCCCAGAGCAGTATTGCTTGGGGGACACATGATGGTACAGGCATATTTAAATTATTTGGTGTTATTAGTGTTGTTTGGTTAATTTGAATGCTGTTTTTAGGTGTTTGTGTGTTGGTTTCTCCCCCTCCCTTTTTTTTTTATTCAGGTGGTACTTACCTGTTGGCTTGGTAGATGTGTTGAACGGCAGGAAAAATGTTGTTACTAAAGATTCTGCCCAGCACCAGGAGTGGAACGTGATTGGCAGCTCAGTTCTTTCGGCGGGAATATATTCCTTTAAAAAGCCACGGTCTTTGAGGTCCGGTGACAGTTCCTGACCGTTCCTGCGACCAGCGTTCCTGTAACCAGTGCAGATGGAGGACCTTCTTCGGCAACTCATCGCCCGGGGCGAAGACAGCAGGAGGAGAAGACTGGCTGCGAAGCTGCTTGAGCATCCCGGAGCCGCGAGATGCATTGGAACAAAGAGGAAGTCCGGCGCCGGGTATGATGACTTCCGCCAGCGATGACAACATCCGGGAGGAGACATCGCATGGGAGTTGCATCATTGTTGAGGGAGCACCAGTAGCGCAGACGAAGCGAGCAAGGAGGAACCGTGCCGTGTACACTCCGGAGGTAAGAAGACAGCGGAGTTCCTCCTCTCATTCGCGGCATAGCGGTGCACTTCCGCCCAAGGACAGGAGCCGGCATTCAGTATCTTCAAGGGTGGCAAGTGCCTTTTCAACTCAGCGGAGCCATGCTGAGGTTGGGTAGTTAACTCTTCAGCTGCTGGTCCTTCTTCACTCCAGGATTCTGACATTTTTCACACAGTTGGAGTTGGCTGTTCTTCTCAACCTGGATTACATTCTGAGGTAAATCTCTCACAGTAACATCAGCAGGAGCTGAGTTCAAAGCAAAGGAAGCAAGTATTCTCTGGATTACACCGGGAGGCGTCAGCAAGGAGTGGTGAGATATCAAATGTACCACAGAATGTCATTAATACTGATTTATTGTCTAATTTTCTTCATTTATTGAATGAGTTTATGTTAAATTCTTCAGCTTCTCCCTCCGTTTCAAAAGTCTGGGTTAAACCTCCAGCATCTACTAGATTAACTAGTGGTTCTAATGTGAGTCAAAATGTTATTACTTTTCCTGTTCTTAATTCTATTGTTATTCAGGTTGATTGTTCTGTTCCGTTGTTAGACAAAGGTTTAGGTGTTGTTGAAACTTGTTGTAAGAAGGCAATTTCTTGTGAAATTTCTCCCTTAGGTTTTCATTTAACAAACACTATAAAAAAAAGTATATGGAGAAATGAATTTATTGACCTTTTATCACTGCTGCCCTCAGTGAAAGAGCATGTGGTTCGCAGTGATAAGAAGGATGAGAAATCTGAGGATGAGAGGAAGCGTACGTTACCAAGATCCTTTAATAATTGGATACAAGTGTTTTGTATCTTTGCTTCTGTTGTATTAGGGGAGCGTCATCTAGAGTTTTGTTCTGGGCAAATTCAGCATCTTGACATTATTTTAGAGGCTTATAGAAACTTTAGTGGTTTTGCGTGGTATAATTACGATTAAATGTTTCGCCAAAATTGGCGGTACACCCCAGAATGAAATGGGGTGTAAAAGATGTAGGATTGTGGATTAATTTGATGTTGCCTCAAAGATCAACTGTTAATAAACAGACTACCCCTCTGCATGGTACTATGCGTAAGGGTGTCTGTTTCGCTTACAATGAATCAACTTGTAAATGGTTGAATAATTCCAAATATAAACATGAGTGCTCCTTTTGAGGGGGCACTCATGCCATGTCAAGATGTTTTAAAAAGAACGGTCAATCAAATCTGCAACTTAACACAAAGTTAGTGAAAGTGCAAAATATGCTCCCATGGGTAAAGTGTTAACACGACAGACAGAAAGCTGAGCTAATTTTTCATGGATTTTCTGAAGGTTTTCAGGTGCCTGAATTTCGTGGCATAGGCTGTTATTGTGTAGATAATCTAAAATCAATTGATATGCATAGTGACATAGTTAGACAAAAATTACAGAAGGAATTAGATTTAGGGAGAATAGCGGGCCCCTTTTCCCACCGGCCTTTTGTTAACTTTAGATTATTATCCCCGTTAGGCATAATTCCAAAAAAGGAAGTAGGCGATTATAGATTAATTCACCATTTATCCTATCCTAAGAAGTCTTCTCTTAACGATGAGATTGATAAATCTTTTTCTTCTGTAGAATATGCTTCGTTTGATCAATCAATTAGTATTCTACGTAGTTGTGGTCATAGAGCATTATTAGCAAAAGATGATATAAAATCTGCTTTTAGGCTATTGCCTGTATACCCGAAAGGTTTTAATTCTTTGGGTTTTCATTTTGATAATAAATTTTATTTTGATAAATGTCTCCCTATGGGATTTTCTATGTCATGTAGATATTTTGAAGCTTTCTCCATTTTTTTGCACTGGGTTATTGAATCTAAAGTTTTTGAAGGAAAAATTTTACATTATCTGGATGACTTTTTTGTTTATTGGTCCTTATAGTTCTAATTCTTGTTTGTTGTTATTAAATAAGTTTTTTTTAGTTTTCTGAGTTGTTTGGTGTTCCGATTTCTAAAGAAAAAAAATTGTTTTTCCTTGTTTATCGTTAGAGTTTTTAGGAATTATTATTGATTCAGAAAAAATGGAATTCAGATTACCTGCTGAAAAATTGCATAAAATAAGATCTTTATTATTTGTCATGATGGCTAGAAAGAAAGCCACATTAAAAGACATGCAATCTTTATTAGGACTTTTACATTTTGCTAGTAGGGTTATTCCTATGGTACGTGTTTTTTCAATAAGACTGTATTTCTCTACTAGGGGTCTAAAAACTCCTGGTTCTCACATTAGAATTACTCAGCAGTTGCGAGAGGATTTAAGCTTATGGTCTGATTTTCTCCTTAATTTTAATGGCCATAGTTGTTGGCAGCATGATTTTCAGGACTCTGATAGTCTTTCTCTGTTTACTGACGCTGCCGGTAGTATAGGTTATGCTGCCTTCTGGAACAACAAGTGGTCGGCAGAGCAATGGCCGTCTTCTTGGTTAAACAATGGGATTATAAAAAGCACAGTTTTACTTGAGTTATTCCCGGTAATTGTGGCCATTGTTTTATGGGGATCTTATTTTCAGAATAGACAAATTCTACTTTACTCTGATAATAAGGGTGTATGCTTTTCAATTAATACCCTTTCTTCCAAGTCAGATTTTGTAGTGAAATTATTGAGACATCTAGTTTTATGGTGTATGCATTTTAATATCTGGTTGAAAGCGAATTATATGGAAAGTAAAAAGAATATTTTAGCAGATTGTTTGTCTCGTTCTCATTGGGTGAGATTTCGGGAATTGGCTCCAGATGCGGATTTAATCGGAATGGAATGCCCAGCACATTTATGGGATTTGATTTGGGACTAGTGACGCAGAATATCCAATCTTCGGTGGCTCCTAGAACATGGGCTGATTATTGAGCTGCATGGAAGGAATGGATTGAATATTGTTCCGTTTTACAAGCTGATTACCTGAGTAGTGACGTTTGTCTGGGTTTATTATTTATTTCTGATTTAATGCATAAAGGAGTTTCTGCTTCTTCAATATCTAAAACTCTAGCTGCTGTATCTTTTTTCTTAAAATTGTCCGTTAAGCAAGATTTTTCCACGTTTTTTCCTGTTAAACTAATTTTAAAATGCTATCGTAAATCTTTTAATCAGCCTGATGGGAGAAGGCCTATTTCTTTTGAGTTGTTAGGTCAATTGTGGACAATTTTGGTTAAAGTTTGTTTCAATCATTTTGAGTTAATTTTTGTGCGGTTTTCGTATTTGCTTTCTTTGCAGCTTTAAGAATTGGCGAGTTGGTCGCTGCCAGTTAATCAGTTCATTCAGGCTTGGATGTTAGTGATGTTTCTTTAGACGAAGCCGTAGTTGTGATTCATTTGAGGAAATCCCAAACTGATCAGTATGGAAGAGGTAGTTTTATATCGTTATATCAGCTGAAATTTTCTCATTTCTGTCCCATCATTAATGTGAAGAATTGGTTACAGATTAGGCCATCAGTTGGTGGCCAGTTGTTCATACACAAGGATTGGAGTCCTGTAACTAAATATCAATTTAATGCTGTTTTAATTTTTTTTTTATCCTTATTAAATTTAAGCAGCTATAAAATGTCTTCCCAGTCCTTTAGAATTGGAGCTGCTACTGAAGCAGCTAGATTAGGCCTTGATATAGTAATTATAAAACGTATTGGTAGGAGGGAATCTAACAGGTTTAGATTATATGTGAGGCCTGATTTATTAATTAACGGTTGTTTTCTTTTTTCATAGGTTCTCCTTTAGTATTTTGGATCCTCGGCCACTCTTTTGTTTTTTGGGTACAAAAGCGAGCAATTAAGAGGGTCTAAACTGAGAATCTATATTTTGATACCGGGAATGTTAATCTTTTCTGGTGTGGTATCCGAGGCCTGACCTTGGGGTCGTGTTTTAGGAGAAATTAAAAAGCTATCTGTTTTATGGCCTTCAACCCAATGTTATTTTAATTCATGTTGGTTGTAACAACTTAGGTAAAGTTAAAACTTTGGACAAGTACTAAACATATATAATTACTTTTTGTCACCATTACGGTACCAATGATAAGGTATTGGGTTAAAGCTTTCCCCGTTACGCTCTGACTTTCTGACCTAGTGACCCATCTTGTGACTACCATCCTGGATCTGACTACCCCATCTAACACCCAATTCTGTACTGTGTTGACCGCCCTAATTTTGACCCATGCCTGTTCTTAATCACTCTGCTGCATGCCACCTCTAAAGACCCCCTGACTTACCATATGTTAACAAGAATTGTACAATTGTAACTACTATACTGTTTTCATGGGTAAACACAGACTCAGGAACATTAGTGCTTCTCTCTGGCATCCTATATAGGAAAGCCTGGTGAAAACCAACTAGTGTATACATCTTCATATGAGAAGATACCTGGGACCAAGCAGAAGTCTTTGGGAAAATGGATTAATAGGGTCGTGCATTTTGTTTGTGTCATGGGAAAAGAAAACCACAAGTAGCAGATACCACAAAATATGTACTTTAATAACATATTCAGCTCTGCTACATCTTAATATGGTACATTGTATTCTGTCACATAATTAAAGTATTCAGAATTGCATAAGGGATTTTAATGTTTTTTCAACCATTCTAGTAAGTTCAGATGCCAGTATCTGCTGTTCCATTTAACTGTGTTACGGTACCTTATGTAATATATTTTATTTTACTTGGATGTCTTCTCATAATAAAAAGTGAACTCGTTACTTCTGGTACATTATGTAACCATCTTATTCCTGCCATGCATAGTACAAAGCATTGTGTTTCTCTGTAAAATATATTTTATTATTACTTTACTACTTCATTTTCTATAACACAAATGTAATAGTGAAATGACATCTGTAAAATACGTCAACGCAGAGACTCTTACAGTGTGCTGAAAATCATTCTAACTGAATTACCAGGCAACATCTTATATGATATGATCTTATAAATAACCCATAAAGATGTCAATTATTCTTTTCACATTATAAAAATTAAGTACACACATTATATTAATTGGTGCCAATATCTTTGTTAAAAAATTACAATTGTTCTTCAGCTGTGATAACCAAAAATCAGCGGACCAGCCCTTTATATAAAAAATTCTGTTGATCAGTGTCAAATATCCTAATTAAATCCAATACTCTTTATATGCTCAATAAATGAAACATAGTTCCCATTGCTTTTCCTTGTATTCCTATTTATTCCTGATTTAGAAATCATTTGAGACTATTTTGGTTGGATTCAGGATTAGGGCATGAACAGACATGGCGGAATTGCACTGGAATTCCGCTGCGGACAGTCCGCTGCGGAAATCCGCAGCGTACACGTTTCTCCATTGCTTTCCACAGCTTTTTAGTGAGGTTCGTTTACACGTTGCGGAAAACTCCGCTGCGGACCATAGGCTGCGGTGCAGAATTTGGTGTCCGCAGCATACACTGGTTGTTGCGGACGTGTAGCGGACTTGTTGCGGACTCATTGCGGAATTACTCCATTGACTTCAATGTTGAGTCAAAATTCCGCAATGAAGTCCGCAGATGTTATGTGTGCTGCGTAGCGTATTTGTTTTACGAACATGACATTTCTTCATTCTGGCTGGACCTATGTATTTCTAGGTCTACAGCCAAACTGAAGCCCCATGCACACTAACGTAAAAACGCCCGTAATCACGGGCGTTATTACGGCACGGGCAGGCCCATAGAAGTCAATGGGGCTCCCGTAATTACGGGCGACTACGTGTGTGCACCCGTAATTACGGGAGCGTTGCTGGCGACGTCAGTAAATAGTCACTGTCCAGGGTGCTGAAAGAGTTAAACAATCGGCAGTAACTGTTTCAGCACCCTGGACAGTGACTTCCGATCACAATATACATCAACCTGTAAAAAAAATAGAAGTTCCTACTTACCGAGAACTCCCTGCTTCTTCCTCCAGTCCGGCCTCCCGTGATGACGTTTCAGTCCAAATGATGGCTGCAGCCAATCACAGGCTGCAGCGGTCACATGGACTGCCGCATCATCCAGGGAGGTCGGGCTGGATGTCAAGAGAGGGACGCGTCACCAAGACAACGGCCGGGTAAGTATGAATTTCTTTTACTTTTACTAGGGAATGGGCTTTCCCTTCTCTCTATCCTGCACTGATAGAGAGAAGGGAAGTACTTTCACCTCAATACGCAACGGCTAGTCCGCATCAATTTAATGCCCATTTTAGGCAGAGCCGCAACAGATTCTGCAACGCAGATTATGTGCGGCATTGATGTGGACAGTGACGGAAGAAATACGCCACGTCTGGTCATTATAGTATTATAAAAGATATACACAGTTAATATATATATTTATATATATATATATATATATATATATATATATATATATATATACACACAGGGTGGGCCATTTATATAGATACACCTAAATAAAATGGGAATGGTTGGTGATATTAACTTCCTGTTTGTGGCACATTAGTATATGGGAGGGGGGAAACTTTTCAAGCTGGGTGTTGACCATTTTGAAGTCGGCCATTTTGTATCCAACTTTAGTTTTTTCAATGGGAAGAGGGTCATGTGACACATCAAACTTATCGAGAATTTCACAAGAAAAACAATGGTGTGCTTGGTTTTAACGTTACTTTATTCTTTCATGAGTTATTTACAAGTTTCTGACCACTTATAAAATGTGTTCAAAGTGCTACCCATTGTGTTGGATTGTCAATGCAACCCTCTTCTCCCACTCTTCACACACTGATAGCAACACCGCAGAAGAAATGCCTCCCGATCTGACCCCCTTATACTTTTATCTTTGGGGTCATCTGAAGGGAATTGTCTATGCTGTGAAGATACGAGATGTGCAGCAACTGAAACTACGGATACTGGAAGCCTGTGCTAGCATTTGTTCTGCGGTGTTGCTATCAGTGTGTGAAGAGTGGGAGAAGAGGGTTGCATTGACAATCCAACACAATGGGCAGCACTTTGAACACATTTTATAAGTGGTCAGAAACTTGTAAATAACTCATGAAAGAATAAAGTAATGTTAAAACCAAGAACACCATTGTTTTTCTTGTGAAATTCTCGATAAGTTTGATGTGTCACATGACCCTCTTCCCATTGAAAAAACTAAAGTTGGATACAAAATGGCCGACTTCAAAATGGCCGACTTCAAAATGGCCGCCATGGTCAACACCCAGCTTGAAAAGTTTCCCCCCTCCCATATACTAATGTGCCACAAACAGGAAGTTAATATCACCAACCATTCCCATTTTATTTAGGTGTATCCATAGAAATGGCCCACCCTGTATATATATATATATATATATATATATCTCAGAGAGAAAGCGAAGCAGCACACAAAAATAAATGGGTTTATTTATCTAACATCCACTACAATGTTTCACCTTCTCTATGAAGGCTTGAAAATGCCTTCATACACCGTGTTCCAAATTATTATGCACATTGGATTTAAGTGTCATAAACATTTAATTATTAGTTTTTCAATTAAACTCATGGATGGTATTGTGTCTTAGGGCTCTTTGGATCATTGCAATCAATCTCAGACACCTGTGATAATTAGTTTGCCAGGTGTGCCCAATCAAAGGAAAACTACTTAAGAAGGACGTTCCACATTATTAAGCAGGCCACAGGTTTCAAGCAATATGGGAAAGAAAAAGGATCTCTCTGCTGCCGAAAAGCGTGAAATAGTGCAATACCTTGGACAAGGTATGAAAACATTGGATATTTCAGGAGAACTTAAGCGTGATCATCGTACTGTGAAAAGATTTGTGGCTGATTCAGAGCACAGACGGGTTTGTTCAGATAAAGGCATAATGGGGAAGGTTTCTGCCAGACAAATTAATAGGATTAGGAGAGCAGCTGCTAAAATGCCATTGCAAAGCAGCAAACAGGTATTTGAAGCCGCTGGTGCTTCTGGAGTCCCGCAAACCTCAAGGTGTAGGATCCTCCTGAGGTTTGCAAGTTTGCATAAAGCTATTATTCGGCCACCCCTAAACAATGTTCACAAGCAGAAACGGTTGCAGTGGGCTCAGAAATACATGAAAACTAATTTTCAAACCGTGTTGTTTAATGATGAGTGCCGTGCAACCCTGGATGGTCCAGATGGATGGAGTAGTGGATGGATGGTGAATGGCCACCATGTCCCAAAAAGGCTGCAACGTCAGCAAGGAGGTGGCAGAGTCATGTTTTGGGCTGGAATCATGGGGAGAGAGCTGGTAGGCCCCGTTAGGCTCCCTGACGGTGTGAAAATGACCTCTGCAAAGTACGTAGAGTTTATGACTGACCACTTTCTTCCGTGGTACAAAAAGAAGAACCGTGCCTTCCGTAGCAAAATTATCTTCATGCATGACAATGCACCATCTCATGCTGCAAAGAATACCTCTGTGTCATTGGCTGCTATGGGCATAAAAGGAGAGAAACTCATGGTGTGGCCCCCATGTTCCCCTGACCTCAACCCTATTGAGAACCTTTGGAGCATCCTCAAGCAAAATATCTATGAGGGTGGGAGGCAGTTCACATCAAAACAGAAGCTCTGGGAGGCTATTCTGACATCCTGCAAAGATATTCAAGCAGAAACTGTCCAAATACTCACAAATTCAATGGATGCAAGAATTGTGAAGGTGATATCAAAGAAGGGGTCCTATGTTAACATGTAACTTGGCCTGTTAAGTTTTTTTGATTGAAAGAGCTTTTGATTTCTGTAAATATGACCTCCTGATGCTGCAAATTCAACAAATGACCATTTTAGTTCTCTTTACAACCTTTAAAATGTTTTGATCTCTGTTGTGCATAATAATTTGTGCATTTTGAGTTTTTTTACTTCTAAAAAAAACCTGTTATCATTAGGAGATTTGTTCAATAAAATTTGCATCATACTCCAACGGTTGATGGCTTGAAGATTATACTGACTGTCATTTGCATCGACTATTTAGGAAAATCAGCGAAAAATAACATTTGCATAATAATTTGGAACGCGGTGTAGAGAAGGTGAAACATTGTAGTTGATGTTGGATAAATAAACCCATTTATTTTTGAGTGCTGCTTCGCTTTCTCTCTATCTGACATTCATCATACAAGGAGCGGTGACTCCTTTGTTTGAAGCATAGCACCGGCCTTGCTAGGCGTGAAACCACAGTTCTGCTCCAATCCTCTGTCTTTTGTATATATATATATATATATACACACACTACCGTTCAAAAGTTTGGGGTCACCCAGACAATTTTGTGTTTTCCATGAAAACTCACACTTATATTTATCAAATGAGTTGCAAAATGACTAGAAAATATAGTCAAGACATTGACAAGGTTAGAAATAATGATTTTTATTTCAAATAATAATTTTCTCCTTCAAACTTTGCTTTCGTCAAAGAATGCTCCATTTGCAGCAATTACAGCATTGCAGACCTTTGGCATTCTAGCTGTTAATTTGCTGAGGTAATCGGGAGAAATTTCACCCCATGCTTCCAGAAGGCCCTCCCACAAGTTGGATTGGCTTGATGGGCACTTCTTGCGTACCATACGGTCAAGCTGCTCCCACAACAGCTCTATGGGGTTGAGATCTGGTGACTGCGCTGGGCACTCCATTACAGATAGAATACCAGCTGCCTGCTTCTTCCCTAAATAGTTCTTGCATAATTTGGAGGTGTGCTTTGGGTCATTGTCCTGTTGTAGGATAAAATTGGCTCCAATCATGCGCTGTCCACAGGGTATGGCATGGCGTTGCAAAATGGAGTGATAGCCTTCCTTATTCAAAATCCCTTTTACCTTGTACAAATCTCCCACTTTACCAGCACCAAAGCAACCCCAGACCATCACATTACCTCCACCATGCTTGACAGATGGCGTCAGGCACTCTTCCAGCATCTTTTCAGTTGTTCTGCATCTCACAAATGTTCTTCTGTGTGATCCAAACACCTCAAACTTCGATTCGTCTGTCCATAACACTTTTTTCCAATCTTCCTCTGTCCAATGTCTGTGTGCTTTTGCCCATATTAATCTTTTCCTTTTATTAGCCAGTCTCAGATATGGCTTTTTCTTTGCCACTCTGCCCTGAAGGCCAGCATCCCGGAGTCGCCTCTTCACTGTAGACGTTGACACTGGCGTTTTGCGGGTACTATTTAATGAAGCTGCCAGTTGAGGACCTGTGAGACGTCTATTTCTCAAACTAGAGACTCTAATGTACTCGTCTTGTTGCTCAGTTGTGCAGCGGAGCCTCCCACTTCTTTTTCTATTCTGGTTAGAGCCTGTGTGTGCTGTCCTCTGAAGGGAGTAGTACACACTGTTGTAGGAAATCTTCAGTTTCTTGGCAATTTCTCGCATGGAATAGCCTTCATTTCTAAGAACAAGAATAGACTGTCGAGTTTCACATGAACGCTCTCCTTTTCTAGCCATTTTGAGAGTTTAATCGAACCCACAAATGTAATGCTCCAGATTCTCAACTAGCTCAAAGGAAGGTCAGTTTTATAGCTCCTCTAAACAGCAAAACGGTTTACAGCGGTGCTAACATAATTGCACAAGGGTTTTCAAGTGTTTTCTAATCATCCATTAGCGTTCTAACACAGTTAGCAAACACAATGTACCATTAGAACACTGGAGTGATGTTTGCTGGAAATGGGCCTCTATACACCTATGTAGATATTGCATTAAAAACCAGACGTTTGCTGCTAGAATAGTAATTTACCACATTAACAATGTAGAGTGTATTTCTGATTAATTTAATGTTATCTTCATTGAAAAAAACTGTGCTTTTCTTTCAAAAATAAGGAAATTTCTAAGTGACCCTAAACGTTTGAACGGTAGTGTATATATATATATATATATATATATATATATACAGTCCAATGGTAGATGAACACAGCACTCCAGTGGTTACCAAAAAATCAGGCCATGTGCTCGTTACCTGGGGGTGAATCAATTCCCCAAAAGAATAGAGAGAAGCGTAGAACACAGCAACGGCACCAGGACTTCAGAGTAGATGAAAGCAAAAAGTGGATTTATTCACCTCAGTAAAGCAACGTTTCGGTTCAACAGGAACCTTTCTCAAGCCATAAAAAACTAAACAAAGTGCCAAGTATTTATAGGAGGAGTATACATACATCAGTAATAAAGCAATCAAATGCATAATTCCATCAAAACATGTACAAAAGTGTATATTAATGTTATAGAAAAACATTCACAAAGTGCACATAATCCTTCCATTGTAAAACCTATTAGAACCATTCAATATATATGCATGGTATGGTGACAATAATAGAGAACACTGTAAGTGGGAGCAATAAGGGATAATTGGAAGCAGGCAGAAGCTCATTATGTTTAAGTGGTAGTGTACTTACTGTAAGCTGTTCAGTCATGCACAAAATAGAGAAATGCGCCCGACACACTCGTGTGTGTCTACTGCGCATGTCCCAAGATGGCGTCCGCACCGGATATTAAGTCGGACTTAATATCCGGTGTGGACGCCATCTTGGGACATGCGCAGTAGACACACACGAGTGTGTCGGGCGCATTTCTCTATTTTGTGCATGACTGAACAGCTTACAGTAAGTACACTACCACTTAAACATAATGAGCTTCTGCCTGCTTCCAATTATCCCTTATTGCTCCCACTTACAGTGTTCTCTATTATTGTCACCATACCATGCATATATATTGAATGGTTCTAATAGGTTTTACAATGGAAGGATTATGTGCACTTTGTGAATGTTTTTCTATAACATTAATATACACTTTTGTACATGTTTTGATGGAATTATGCATTTGATTGCTTTATTACTGATGTATGTATACTCCTCCTATAAATACTTGGCACTTTGTTTAGTTTTTTATGGCTTGAGAAAGGTTCCTGTTGAACCGAAACGTTGCTTTACTGAGGTGAATAAATCCACTTTTTGCTTTCATCTACTCTGAAGTCCTGGTGCCGTTGCTGTGTTCTACGCTTCTCTCTCTATATATATATATATATATATATATATATATATATATATAAAAGTCCAAATACAATGTCAGCCACACAGCCTTGTAAATCGTAGGTGGGTGCCGACCTGCCCAGGTCAGGGCTAACAGACCTGCTGTAGTAGAATCCAAAAATCAGGCAGCACTCCAAGGTATAAGCAAGGTAGAAAAAGGTGCTTTATTGGTGCATACATACACATACATCTAAATGTATTCACATCTGGAAAGCCGATGTAGCGGTGTATGGGCTCATAGACTTCTGCCGCTTTGTTTTAGTGATTGGTGGCGGTCTCAGTGCTCCGACCCCCACCAATCAAAACTTCTGACATGACACTATGACATGTCAGAAGTTTGCTGAACGTTTAGTTAGCCTGTAGAGTGCACTTGTGGGCCAAAACAGCAATATTCAGCATTGCAGCTACTAAATGTACGGCATACAGATGTATGGAGCAATGTAAACAATGAAGAGGCCACAGCGCTTGCCAGAGCACCACAGAAGATTCAAACAACTGATCGGCGAAGGTGCAGAGAAAGTCGGACTCCCACAAACTGATATTGATGGCCTATCCTGAGGATAGAAATTCAATATAATAATCCCGGAAAACCCCTTCAATATTATTTGGTGACACAATGTCCCATTTCAATACATTATGATTATTTTCATTGATTTTATGATAAAATCTTTGTCTTTCCAGCATTTCAGGATATTAGCAGATTTTGATGACCACCTGATAATACAGAATATTTGATAATCTGGTACCTATCAGCAGGGGGCGTAGCTATGGGAGGGCAGGCGGGGCATGTGCCCTGGGCACAACTAGGTGGTAGGGAAGGGGGGGCATCTACTACATTATCCGTACTCAGGGAGTTATCACTGTGTTATCAGTGGTGTTACATAGGACTGCAGGTACCACTACTACGTTATCTGTACTCAGAGAGTTATCACTGTGTTATCTGTGGTGTTACATAGGACTGCAGGTAACGTCTGCCACATTATCTGTACTGTGCAGCAGAGCTGAGATAGTAATTTAGCACAATGTGTTATCTGTGGTGTTACATAGGACTGCAGGCAACAGCTACTACATTATCTGTACTGTGTAGCAGAGCTGAGATAGTAATTTAGCACAATGTGTTATCTGTGGTGTTACATAGGACTGCAGGTAACGTCTGCCACATTATCTGTACTGTGTATCAGAGCTGAGATTGTAATTTAGCACAATGTGTTATCTGTGGTGTTACATAGGACTGCAGGCAACAGCTACTACATTATCTTTACTGTGTAGCAGATCTGAGATTGTAATTTAGCACAATGTGTTATCTGTGGTGTTACATAGGACTGCAGGCAACAGCTACTACATTATCTGTAATCAGAGTTATCACTGTGTTATCTGTGGTGTTACATAGGACTGCAGGTAACACTACTATCTGTATTTAGAGAGTTATCTCTGTGTTATCTGTGGTGTTACATAGGACTGCAGGTACCATCTACTATATAATCTGTACTCAGAGAATTATCACTGTGTTATCTGTGATGTTACATAGGACTACAGTGGGGGCTGTGTGTGGCACTATCTACAAGGGGGGCTGTGTGTGGCCTCTTTAATTTATTTTCTTTTAATTTATTTTTATGTTAATTACGTTATAGAACTACATTGCTTGTAAAATGTAGAAATGCTTTTATACTCGAGTTACATTAAAAAAATTGTGAAAAAAAATTACACCTCATTGATTGGTAGGGAAAGAAAACATGGCGAGGGGGAAGGAGATGTCGGAAATAAGTTGGGGGGGGGCGCCAATCTGAATCTTTGCCCCGGGTGCAGGAGGGCCTACCTACGCCTCTGCCTTCACTAAATATAATTTATGTGCAGTAAAATTCCTTTAATCTGGCATTAATTGGGCCTTATAGGCAGAGGCGTAGCTAGGTTCTCCTGCACCCGGGGCAAAGATTCAGACTGGCGCCCCCCCCAACTTATTTCCCGACATCTCCTTCCCCCTCGCCATGTTTACTTTCTCTACCAATCAATGAGGTGTAATTTTTTTTCACAATTTTTTAATGTAACTTGAGCATAAAAGCATTTCTACATTTTACAAGGGATATAGTTATATAAGGGAGTTAACATAAAAATAAATTAAAAGAAAATAAATTAAAGAGGCTATACACAGCCCCCCCTCATAGTTAACGCCACACAGCCCCCTGTTGTAGATAGCGCAACACAGCCCCCCTTGTTGATAGCGCCACACAGTCCCCCTTGTTGATAGCGCCACACACAGCCCCCCTTGTAGATAGTGCCACACACAGCCCCTCTCTTGTAGATAGTGCCATACACATCCCCTTTTGTAGATTGCTCCACACAGAGCTCCCTTGTAGATAGTGCCCCACACAGCCCCTCTCTTGTAGATAGTGCCACACACATTCCTCATTGTAGATAGCGTCACACAGCCCCCCTTGTAAATAGCGCCACACAGCCCCCCTTGTAGATAGTGCCACACACAGCCCGCTTCCCCCCTTGTAGATAGCGGCACACTCCGCCCCTTGTAAGTAGCGGCATACTCCCCCCCCTAACACAGAGATAACTCTCTAAATACAGATAGTAGTGTTACCTGCAGTCCTATGTAACACCACAGATAACACAGTGATAACTCTGATTACAGATAATGTAGTAGCTGTTGCCTGCAGTCCTATGTAACACCACAGATAACACATTGTGCTAAATTACAATCTCAGATCTGCTACACAGTAAAGATAATGTAGTAGCTGTTGCCTGCAGTCCTATGTAACACCACAGATAACACATTGTGCTAAATTACAATCTCAGCTCTGATACACAGTACAGATAATGTGGCAGACGTTACCTGCAGTCCTATGTAACACCACAGATAACACATTGTGCTAAATTACTATCTCAGCTCTGCTACACAGTACAGATAATGTAGTAGCTGTTGCCTGCAGTCCTATGTAACACCACAGATAACACATTGTGCTAAATTACTATCTCAGCTCTGCTGCACAGTGCAGATAATGTGGCAGACGTTACCTGCAGTCCTATGTAACACCACAGATAACACATTGTGCTAAATTACTATCTCAGCTCTGCTATACAGAACAGATAATGTAGTAGCTGTTGCGTACAGTCCTATGTAACACCACAGATAACACAGTGATAACTCTCTGAGTACAGATAATGTAGTAGATGTAAGAGACAAACACATGCAGAGACACAGACAGACAGAGACACACACACTGTAACATATACACATACAAACACAGAGACACACACTACACACACAGACACTCACCATGTCGCCTTGCTGACAGCATCACAGGTCAGGACGGGCTGTGGGCGGAGCTTCCTGTCTGCTTCTCGGCACAGCAGAGCACAGAGTAGAGGCAGAGCTGGAAGGCTGCAGCACGGGAGTGGACCTGTCCCCTGACCTGAGTCATCTGACCTCATGTCACTGACGTGAGGTCAGGTGTCTGGACTGGTCCACTCCCTGGCCGTCACAGACCCCAGTCAGAACGCCGTAATGTCCTGGCTCTTCCTAAGCTACTGCAGGTGTCCCACATACGGGGCGCCTATCAGCAGCGATCAGCTGCTCTTCGGCGCCCCCCCCCTTCCCTACCACCGGGTTGCGCCCGGGTCGCATGCCCCCCCTGCCCCCCCTAGCTACGCCCCTGAGTGAAGGTGTGCACATGTTCTTTCCTTCGTGGGGCTTCCCTAGTTTGGGTTAGCTGCCTCATATATGTCATATTGTCATCTGGCCAGAACAAAATATAATATTGAATTAATGAATACAGCAACTTTATTTCCACATGGGTGTGTGCTTTTTTACTAACACAGTTAATACTTCAATTTTACCATATATATGTGAACACTGTTAAAGTAAGTATTAACTAGTACTGAACTCTATTATATGCTATTAGTTTGCTACTTTATTATGTTATTCTCACTAATAAGCATAAGGATTTAAATCTCACCTCTGTGACATAAAGGAGCCTTAGCCATTACTTATCCAACATGATTCATGTCTCTTATTCTTAGGTTTCATCTTGGGACCATTATTAAAAAGCATTCTACGAGTAAATCACAGTTTGCTAGGGCTAATACTATATTTAAAGGTTTGTCTTTCTTTAAATTTTAAAAATGTTTTAATAATTCCATTTAATCTGCACGGAATCCTTTTCACTTTGAGTTTCTTTTAGTGTATATTTGTCTAATTACGATGTATCAAGTACTTTTTCTTTGCTTTATTTTTATATAGACACTCTTCATTACGTGATTCTTTGAATGAACCAGAGTAAATGTGTGTAAAGCCTGAACAAATAAATTCTGCACAAATTGAATCTGTTAGAAATTCCCCAAAAGTTTCAGATTTTAGCAAATGTGAAACTCTTGGGATTTGCCATGCACAAATCGCTCAAAATGGTGGCCGCTATTTTACAGTTCAGAAGGAGACAAGAAGACAGAGGAGAAGAATCACATGACCTCGGGTGGCGTCCAGCAGCCTTCCCCTAATGTCTTGCAGTCAGCCCTCCCTCTAGCACAGCCAATAGTTTGAGTCACTGATGACTCAGTGGATGACAGTCATATGAGTCATAGCCACTATAAACAGCCCAACCAGGAAATGCTGCTGCTTTGTGGGGATGCAGATAGGAGAGAGAGAACATCAGACAGAGAGTGAGAGATAGTAAAACACGGAATACAGATAGATAGTGGATTAGTATTGTGCTGTGTCAAGCATTTATACAGCGCCATTGTTCTTCAGTCAGTGTCCAAGTGACAATATTTTCGAAATAAAAAGATCTTAATTTCAATTTAAATCACGGTGCTAATAGCGTGCCACTGACTGCTGTTACAGATGTCACGGACGTTACATCACTTATTGTTTTGCATGTTTTTCTAAAAGTACAACCAAAAATTGGCCTATTGTTCTACGTCATACAGCGCCGTTATACTTCAGTATGTTTACAAGGGACAATTTTTTCAAATAAATAGAGTAAACAACCTTTGCTTCTTCACTTTCCAGGACGATTAGGCACTCTGTCTCTGACACATGTAGTCGAGGCGGTGGAAGTGGTAGATAATATATACAGGCATCTGCCCCCATAACGGGACAATTTTTGAACCACTTGTTAAAAAGTCATTGCTTCTTACGATACCAGCGTGTGTATAAACACCGGCATGCATCTTCCACTAAAAAGGGATAATTTTAAGAGCGTTTTATTAATTTAAAAAAAGCATAAAAAATCTGACAGTGCATTGTGTTTTTAATTAGTCAACCGGCTACCATCTGTTTTCCCGTAACCATGTATATTGCTGTCACTTTGACATTACTAATGCTGTCTTGGCATTAATGAGCTTGAAAGGGATTGGATACAGTCCTAGAAGACCTCAGAGTGTGATACACGACATTTCAGGGCAATTGGGACACTTTGGTTTTGCAACAAATGTTTTTGGACCGAATCGAATCTGACAGGCGGCTAGACCGAAAAGACATTCACTCATCTCTACTGAAGAAAAGCCTTAGGGATCCAGGGTTCAAAATGTAAAACATCAACTATCAGATATATATAGAATGTCTGGTATATGTCAGGAAACATTGTACAGTTTATGGTAAATGACAAAAACAATATATGCATGAAGATAAAAACTTAGAACACATCTATCCGTCAATTGCTTGGTCACCAATAACATCTCAGAGTTTGGGCACAAAGGATACACAAATACCAGCAATATCCACTATAACATTGTTAGCAAGTAGTACAGTTGTCACGATCTGTGGGTATGTGGACCCACTGGGCCATACCGCCGTAGCGGTATAGCAGCTGGCCAAACAGGGAACAAAGACAATGTCTATAGTTCGGATAAAGGTACCTGTGACAATACAGACAGTAGTGATGGTTTAGGCTCGGATGGAACTCTGGCAGCAGGCAGACAACAGGTGCGGTGAAACATAGTGGGTGTAGCAGGCGACACAACACGACTCCAACTCTGTACAGCACAGGAACACGGAAGCACGGGATACAGGATACAGGTAGCAGGAACAGGAACACTGGGAACAGGAGAACACTCAAGGGACCATTTGTAGAGACTGACACGGGTAGGTACAAACAACGCTCAGGCAATGAAGGAAGGGGCAGGGCCCCTCTTATAGTCCAGGGTGATCTGGGAGCAATCAGCTCAATCTCACACATGTGTGTGCTCTGGCTCTTTAAGGCTGGACTGAGCTTGCGCGCACGCTGGAGGTCACTGTGGTCACTGCGGTACAGGATGGCTGCATGTGCTGGCATCACTGGAGAGAAGGGCGTCGGCAGGATGAGAAGAGTTCGTGGTCAGCGACCGCGGACATTACAATAGTCCATCTAGGTCAACCTATTATATTGCGGTCTTGATCCAGAGGAAGACAAAACAACCCCCATGAGGTGACAAACTGTAAAGGATCTGCCAGGCACTACGTCTGGGTATACTCCCAGGATTAATCAGTCGACACCTGAGGCCAGACCTCTGAGACTGACACCTGCTCCCACCAATCAAGGTGGCAGGCTCAGGAGTGGGAGAGCCTATCGCGGCCTGGTCAGTCAGAGTTAGCTCCGCCCCCTGTCCATTTATACCTGCCGTTTTCTCTTCCTCCTTGCTTGTTATTCTTCTTGGATTCCTGGCCCCACTGCTACCTTGCTCCAGCCTGCTTCTGCCGTGCTTCTGCCTTGCTTCAGTTCCGTTTATCCTGCGTTGCTCTGCCCCTGGCTTGCTTCTGCTCCGTGCTCCCGTTTGTATACTCCACTACTTCCTGATCCTGACTGGCTCATTCACCGCTCCGTTTCCTCGCGGCGTTCCGTGGGCTACTGTATTCCCTTGCGTGTTCCCTGTTTGTACTCCCTTGCACTTAGACAGCGTAGGGACCGCCGCCAAGTTGTACCCCGTCGCCTAGGGCGGGTCGTTGCAAGTAGGCAGGGACAGGGCGGTGGGTAGATTAGGGCTCACTTGTTCCCTTCACCTCCTTCCTGCCATTACACAAACACTTCGTTTTAGTGATCGGTGGGGCTCTCAGTGCTTGGACCCCCACCAATCAAAACTTCTGACATGTCACTATGACATCTCAAAAGTTTGTTGAACGTTTAGTTACCCTTTAAATACAGCTGCTGTGTGCTAGTTAGTTGGTTTGCAGCCAGAGACCTTACTGGAAACAGCAAACAAGTGCAGCTAAGTGGCAAAAATATTTAAAACAAGCAGCTGAGCGAGTGTGGAAGCTTGGGAGTGTGCATTAATTTCAAGTGTGCAGTGTCTTAAGTGTGACTTAAAATTCGGTGACTTTAGATTAAGTCACTTTAGAAGAAATTTTTGTTTGGGGTGTCTAGTGTATTTTTCTTTTTTTTTCCCATTCAACGGTATGCTGAGTGTTAAATCTCCATTAGACACGATCAACTCCATTGCTGCAAATGCTACCCAGTGTACATTCTGTGCCATGTATGGTCTCCTTGAACAGCCTTTTGAGGGACCATATTGCTGTGCAGGGTGTGTAAGAATTGCCCATTTGGAAGCCCAGATTCTGGATCTAAGTGAGCAACTTTCAACACTGCAAGCAATTGAGAACATGGAGAGGAGGGGGCGTATGAGGGGGACCTCAGGTCAGGGGTAGCACTACTGCAGCTAGACACCTCCTCTAGCAACCAGGGAAATGTCTGCTCCAGTATGGAGGGGAATGGGAGCATAGGAAAGGCTAACCAGGTGCTGGTAGTGGGACACTCTATTATTAGGGGAACAGATAGGTCAATCTGTCACAAAGACCGGGAATACCAAACAGTTTGCTGTCTTCCAGGTGCTCGGGTTCGGCATATCGCGGATCGGGTTGACAGATTATTGAGAGCGGCTTGTGAACATCCAGTGGTCACGGTGCACATTGGCACAAATGACAATGTAAGAGGTAGGTGGAAGGTCCTAAAACAAGATTTCATGGACTTGGGTAACAAGCTCAAGGCAAGCACCTCAAATGTAGTATTTTCATAAATACTACCTGTACCAAGTGCCACACCAGAGAGACAGCGAGAGATTAGGGAGGTGAATAAGTTTCTAAAGAATTGGTGTTGGATGGAGGGCTTTGGGTTCTTGGAGAACTGGGCCGACTTTTCTTTTGGCGACAGACTCTACAGTAGGGATGGGCTGCTCCTAAATAGGGAGGGTGCAGCTGTGTTGGGGGAAAAGATGGCTAGAAGGTTGGTGGAGTGTTTAAACTAGGGAATTGGGAGGGCAATTACTGTATAGAAGGGGAGAAGAGAGTAGCTAATGAGCTGGGGCTGAGGAATGCACATGGGGTGGAATAGAGGAAAGGGTTAGAACAGTTAATAGGAATAAAAATAAAAGCGGTAAGGATAAATATATGATGTGCATGTATACTAATGCCAGAAGCCTCAATAACAAGATTGAGAAATTAGAGTTGATAATGCTGGAGGAGAATTGTGACATAGTAGGGATAAGTGAGACATGGATGGATGATAGCTATGACTGGGCTGTTAATATGCAGGGTTATAGTCTGTTTAGAAATGATTGTACTAATAAGAAAAGGGGAGGAGGGGTGCGCTTATATGTAAAATCCTGCCTAAAACCCATCCTGCGTGATGATATCTATGAAGGAAATGATCATGTGGAGTTCCTATGGGTGGAATTAAGGGGAGGTCGAAAGAATAATAAAATACTGATAAGGGTTTGTTATTAGTCTCCAAGTATAATGAAGGAAAATGAACTAATAAAGCAAATAGTTGAGGTAGCAAACCAGGGGCGTAGATAGGGGGGGCAGGTGGGGTATGTGCTCCGGGCACAACTAGGTGGTAGGGAAGGGGGGGCACCGCAGAGCAGCTGATCGCTGCTGTTAGGTGCTCTGTATGTCGGACACCTGCAGCAGCGATCAACGTTAGAAAGAGCCAGTAGTTCATGCGGTGGCGTTCTGACTGAGGTCTGTGATGGCTCAGGAGTGGACCAGTCCAGTCACCTGACCTGTCACATGACCTCACGTCAGTGACATGGGGTCAGAGGATTCAGGTCAGGTCACTGGACTGGTCCATTCCCGGGCTGTCACCGACCCTAGTCAGAAGGAACTCCTCCACTGCCTGCGCCGCATGACCTCCTCGGCTGCTTCGGTGAGTCACGGCAGGCAGAGTGGAGAGTGGTAGCGGTAGGCTACCGCTCTCTGCTTTGTTTACCGTGTGGTGATAAGTACAAGGGGGGAATGTGGCGCTATTTACAATGGGGAGTGTGGGGCTATTTACAAGGGGGTGTGGCGCTATTTACAAAGGTGAGAGTGTGGCGCTATTTACAAGCGGGGAAGCAGGCTTTATGTGGCACTATCTACAAAGGGGGGAGTGTGCCGCTATTTACAAGGGGGGGGGAGTGTGGTGCTATTTACAAGGGGGGAGTGTGGCGCTATTTACAAGGGGGGGAGTGTGGCACTATTTTCAAGGGGGCAGCGGGCTGTGTGCGGCTCTATCTACAAGGGGGGAGTGTGGCGCTATTTACAAGGGGGGCTGCCACTATCTACTAAGGGGGCTGTGTGGCACTGTTTACAAAGGGGGGCTGTGTGGCACTATATACAAGGGGGGCTGTGTGGCACTATCTACAAGGGGGGCTATGTGTGGTGCTATCTACAACATGGGGCTGTGTGTGGCTCTATCTACAACAGGGGGATGTGTGTGGCACTATCTACAAGAGAGGGGCTGTATGTGGCACTATCTACAAGTGGGGGTGTGGCGCTATTTACAAAGGGGCTGTGTCGCGCTACCTATAAGAGAGGGGGTGTGTGTGGCACTATCTACATGAGAGGGGCTGTGTGTGGCGCTATTTACAAGGGGGACTGTGTGTGTCGATATCTAAAAGGGGGGCTGTGTGTGGCGCTGTTTACAAGGGGGCGATGTGTGTGGTGCTATCTACAAGGGGGGCTGTGTGGCGATATCTACAAGGGGGGCTGTGTGGCGCTATCTACAACAGGGGGCTGTGTGGCATTAACTACAAGGGGGCTGTGTGTGGAGCTATCTACAGGGGGCTGTGTGGCATTATATGCAAGAGGGGGGCTGTGTGTTGCGCTATCTACAGGGGGCTGTGTGTTGTGCTATCTACAGACGGCTGTGTGTGGCGCTATCTACAGGGAGCTGTGTGTTGCGCTATCTACAGGGGGCTGTGTGTGGCCTCTTTAATTTATTTTCTTTTAATTTATTTTTATGTTAACTCCCTTATATAACTATATCGCTTGTAAAATGTAGAAATGGTTTTATGCTTGAGTTACATTAAAAAAATTGTGAAAAAAAATTACACCTCGTTGATTGGTAGAGAAAGCAAACATGGCGAGGGGGAAGGAGATGTAGTGAAATAAGTTGGGGGGGGGGCGCCAATCTGAATTTTTGCCCCGGGTGCAAGAGAAGCTAACTACGCCTCTGAGCAAACCATAATAAAGTAATTATTATGGGGGACTTTAACTACCCTGATATAAACTGGGAGGCAGAAATCTATAGGTCCTACAAAAAAAAAAAAAGTTTTTTGACAATAATTAAGAACAATTACCTTTCACAACTGGGGCAAGATCCAACAAGAGGGGGGCACTTCTAGACCTAATTTTAACTAATAGGCTGGAGAGGATATCAAAGTACAGGTCTCGCTGTGAATGACAGTTTACAGCATAATCTCGCGAGACTACGCCTGCTATGCTGTAACTCACAGAGACGCTACAGAAGTGGTCAGGAGAATGAATACACATCACGTCCTGGCTGGAGGTAATGTATATTCATTGTCATCACACATGAGTAGCGTTATAGTGTGTTTATGTGACTGCACATAGCGATATAGCTATATTGCTATCTGCAGTGTAAATGAATGGGGAGAAATGTATGACGCTGATTGGTCACTGATTGGTCAACGTCATACACTCCTCTGTACAACGCCAACTTGGTCATATAGTAAAACACGCCCAGTTGTTCATTAAGAAACTCATTAGTATAAAGCTAATATAGGTCATAACTCTGTAAAAAATTATCGTTTTTCTAAATAATAAAACACCGCTGTAATCTACATTACAGCGCCGATCACATCATGTACAAGATAGGCCACTTATAATGTGGTAACAGAGCCTCTTTAAAAAGATGCTTGGTAGAGTACCTACAAAAACACTAAACTTCAGAAAGGACAATTTTCCTGGGCTAGGGATGACTTTAAGGGCATAAACTGGGACAATCTACTCAAAAATAAAAATACAGAAACTAAATGCGACATTTTTAAAAGCCTCTTAAAAAGGTCCTGTGAAAAATATATACCTTATGGGAATAAACAAGCTAGAAACAGGATGAAACCAATGTGGTTAAATAAAATAGGAGGGCAATAAATGATAAAGAAGAAAGCGTTCAAACTACTAAAGCAGGATGGTTGTGACGAGGCATTAAAAAAGTATAAAGAAAAAAATAAGTTGTGTAAAAGACGAATAAAGGCAGCAAAGATTGAAACAGAGAGACTCGTTGCCAAAGAAAGTAGAAATAATCCAAAAATATTTTTCAAATACATAAATAATAAGAAACTCAAAACTGAAAGTGTTGTCCCTCTCAAAAATATTCATGGTACAGTAGTGGAGGAGGATGAGGAAAAGTCCAATCTATTAAACGCCTTAAACTATACTGTATTTACATATGAAAATCCAATGTCAGACGACATGATTAGGGATAAAGTAAACTCTCCATTAAATGTCACCTGCTTAACCCAGCAAAAAGTACATTGCTGCCTTAAAAACACGAAAATAGACCAATCACCGGTTCTGGATGGTATACACCTCCGCATTCTGGAGGAATTAAGTACCGTGATAGACAGACCCTTATTTCTCATGTTTCAGGATTTTATCATGACTGGGTCTGTTCCACAGGACTTGCGCATAGCAAATGTGGTGCCAATATTCAAAAAGGGGTCAAAAAGTGAGCCTGGAAACCATAGACCTGTAAGTTTAACCTCCATTGTGGGTAAAATATTTGAGGGTTTTCTAAGAGATGCTATTCCCAAGTATCAGTTAACACAGCATCAGCTTGGGTTTATGAGTGATCGGTCCTGTCAAACCAATCTGATCAGCTTCTTTGAGGAGGTAAGTTCTAGAGTAGACCGGGGTAAGGCTGTGGATGTGGTGTATCTAGACTTTTCAAAGGCATTTGATACTGTGCCGCATAAAAGGTTTGTATATAAAAGGAAAATGCTGGGACTGGGGGAAAATATGTGTAATTGGGTCAACAACTGGCTCAATGATGGAAACCAGAGGGTGGTTATTAATGGTACATTCTCAAAGCGGATCACAGTTACCAGTGGGGTTCCATAGGGGTCAGTATTGGGCCCTATTCTTTTTAATATGTTTATTAATGACCTTATAGAGGATTTACAGGGTATAATTTCAGTATTTGCAGATGATACTAAGCTCTGTAAAGTAATCAATACAGAGGAGGATAATGTAATACTACAGAAGGATTTGGGGAAGCTGAAGGTTTGGGCAGAGAAATGGCATGAAGTTTAATGTGAATAAATGTAAGGTTATGCACTTGGGCTGAGGAAACATATTTTACAATTATGCATTAAATGGTAAAACACTGGGTAAAACTACTACTGAAAAAGATTTGGGGATATTGGTGGACAGTACATTTACCTTTAGCAACCAGTGCCACCTGTGTATAAGAAGGACATAGCTGAACTAGAACGGATGCAAAGAGGGGCTATCAAAGTAATTAAGGGAAATGGGTGGATTGCATAACCAAGAAAGGTTATGAAACTTGGGGCTATTCAGTTTTGAAAAAGGACGGCTTAGAGGCGATCTAATTACAATGAAAAAATATATAACAGGACTGTACAGAGGTCTTTTTAATGATCTTTTCATACCTAGGTCTGTAACAAGGACAAGGGGATTCCTCTATGTCTGGAGGAGAAAAGGCTTCACTGCCGTCACAGACGGGGATTCTTTACTGTGAGAGCAGTGAGACTATGGAACTCTCTGCCACAGGATGTTGTGGTGGTTGATTCTTCAAGAAGGGCCTTGATGCCTTTCTTGAAAAATATAATATTACAGGTTATGAGTACCAGATTCTGTAGATGGGATGTTGATTTAATCTGATTTCCATATTTGGAGTCAGGGAGGAATTTTTACCCTAATGAGGCAATTGGCATCAACCTCATGGGAGCTTTGCCTTCCTCTGTATTATTAACGATTATAGATTGGACTTGATGGACCTTTGTCTTTTTTCAACCTTATCAACTATGTAACAATGTAACTGCAGTCCACCCATTTCATTTCTTACTTTGATTACCCACTCCAGCTCTGCTATTTCTCTCTTTTATACTGGGGTCCAAAATTGTACAGAATATTCAACTTGCGTCTAATTAGTAACTTGTATAGAGGTAGAACTTTACTATGTTCTCGTCGTGTGCATCTATGCCTCTTTTAATGCCACCCATGATCTTATTTGTCTTAGCAGCAGCTGCCTGACACTGGTTTCTACAGTCCAGTATGCTGTCCACTAATATCCCCAAGTCCTTTTTTATGTCAGTTTTACCCAGTAGTTCCCATTTAGTAGTTAATGATGATTTTTTTTATCCTATTGCTTCAAATGAATTTGTTATTACCATGAACAATTGAGCATAACCAAATTTACCAAATTCATCTATTCTATTTAGATTGCAAGTGTTTACGGGCAGGGATTCATTTTCTCTAATTTGTTCATTTCGTTTTGAATACTTACTGTATCATTTTACTGTTTCCTACTTTCCCAATTGTGAAGCGATGGAGAATATGTTGGCACTATACAAATATTAAATATTATTACAGACATTTACCTCATGTGTAAGGCCAGCTTGACAGATATTGTAAAAACTGACCAGAGGATAAAGGGAGAGGCCTTTACTACTCTAAATAAACACAAAAAGAAATTAAATGAAATACACGTCACTTTTCAAAGATTTCATCATAGTCCTCTGAACCTTGCTGCTTGAGGTCTGTGTCTTTCTAGTCCTACCTGATAAATTCTGAGCAAGTGATGTCACTGTCATTTAGGAATAGATGGCGATAGGGGTGTCACCGCACGTGTGTGTGTGTCACTGGGTGTGTCCACAGCATACACAACATTATGTGGTTTGTTTGTTGTTTGGGTTGGTTAAGTAAATTACGGTACTCATAGCACAAGCACCTACTTTTTCTGATGCATAGTTCATAACACATCTGTCTGACTGGTCACCTACATTTCAGACTTCTAAGGGTATGTTCACACGCAGTAGCAAAATCCGTCTGAAATTACAGAGCTGTTTTTGCCTGAAAACAGCTCCTGATATTCAGACGTTTTTGTAACTACTCACGTTTTTCGCGGCGTATTTTACGGACGTTATTGGAGATGTTTTTCAATGAAGTCAATGAAAAACAGCTCAAAAAACGTCCCAAGAAGTAACATGCACTTCTTTGACGCGGGCGTCTTTTTACGCGCCGTCTTTTGACAGTGACACGTAAAATTACACCTCGTGGGAACAGAACATCGTAACACCCATTGAAAGCAATGGGCAGATGTTTGTAGGCATAATGGAGCCGTTTTTTTCAGGCGTAATTCGAGGCGTAAAACGCCTGAATTTTCCCTGAAAACACTGCATGTGAGCATACCCTCACACTGAATATACAGCAGTAGCCACAGTACTTGCCATCTACATACAAAGACTTCAATATTGTTTTTATTTTTTAAGTGGATAATCGGTATTGCTCAGTATCATGGAAAAATATTTTCTAACCTGTTGCATACATTTGGAGGATTTAGTACCGTCGCCTCAAGACACCAACTGGTAGCTTTGTAGCAGAGGACCTCTCGTTGACTCTTTAACAACAGGGTTATCCAAGCTGCAGGCGGGAATCACACATGCAGTTTTTGTGGCAGCTTTAATGCCTTTTTTTTTTGTTTTAGCCAAACCCACAAGTGGATTTAGAAGGAACGGGAAATATAAAGCAAAAACCTTTCTTTCCTGCTGGTTTCACATCTGGCTTTAGTTTAAAAACAACGTCAAAAACCGCACTAAAAACTGCATATGTGATTCCAGCCTGAAGCCAGAGTCACACACGCAGTTTTAATTCTGTTTTTGGCTCCGTTGTTTGTTTTTTGCTGAATACGCAGGGGTGTACACAAAAAAAGGGAAATGCATCCGTTTTTTCTTCATGCCTTTTCTGCTTTTGGATCCACTTTTGGCTTTGGCTAAAAAAAAAAATATTAAAAAAATGCCACCAAAAACTGCATCAAAACTGCATGTGTGAACCTGGCCTTCCTATCTTGGACACTTATAGCATACCCACAGGATCACCTCCGGGACCCGCACCTATCTATAGAACATGGCCCCTGAACCCCGTTCTACTTTTCTTGGTTCCCACTGCTTCCCGGCCACTTCATGATGAGGTGGTCGGGAGTCATGGAAATAGCAGAGCTTGGTGAGCAACAGTGTTTCTGTAACTCCCATAGAAGTGAATGAGAGTTATGGGAACAGCGTGGCATGGCGACCTACGCTGTTTCCGTAACTCCTGACCACCTAATCATAAAGTGGCCGGGAAGCAGCGGGAGCAAAAAAAAGTAGAATGGGGTTCAGGGGGCCCCTTTCTAGAGATAGGCGCGGGTTCCAGAGGTGGATCAGCATCTATCGGACATTAATGGCGTATCCTGTGGATACGCCATAAATGTCCAAGATGGGAAAAACCCTTTAAGTAGTTTTCCCACCATAAACGTTTATCACCTATCCACAGGATATTTGATAGCTGGGGGGGCTCCACTGCAGCGCTTGTTTTTTCCTGTAACTCCTGTGGAGTCTGTATGGAGCAGCAACACGCATGCACAACAGCCACAACACTTTCCCATAGCAACCAATCACAATGCAGCTTTTATTTTTTTCTAGAGCAGTTTAAAAAATAAAAGCTGTACTGTCATTGGTTGCTACGGGGAACAAGGCTAGTTCTGATAAATGAGTATTTGTGTATTTTATTGTTATTGTTGCATTGTTCTCTATAATTTTTTAGCCTTGTGTTGGTTTATGAACATTTTTCTTACCTGAAACTTATTGTGCAAATTTATGTCAAACTACAGGGCATTTTAAAGAAATAGGGCTCAGGCACATGGCAGAGCCATGGGCATGAACTTGTGTGGAGTCCATACAGCTTCGTATATTGGAGCCATAGGCAATCGCTGTGTTGCCGTGTTGTGTCTCTCTAGTGAACCATATTACGGAGGCATATGCAGGTACAGTATGGCTCCATAGACTTCTATGGGTGCTATACTATTACTCCATAAGAGTGTATAGAGCCACAATGGAAGTGTGCATGAAGCCATAGGTAGACCACTCACCAGATTCTGAAATTGACCATTCCTGAGCTAGGCTCCATTAATGGAAAAGTAGTCTTTTATTTAAGTATTTTCTATTCTATAGTGTTTAACACCTCACTCCCCCTCACAAACTACACCTACATCACCTTGCATCTGTTCTTTATGTATCTAGCTCCTTACTTGTATCTGTGACATAAATGTTTTGTAGTGCACTCAGGGCTCTGAGTGTGAATTCCTTAGACAATGCTCATTCGTAATATTATATTCCCAACCTTGGCTGGCCATTAACAGTTAGGAATCTGATCTGCTAATTTAGAGAATTATGTCACATATGTCATTTTAGGGTGGAGTAGTTCTTGTTTATGAATACACCCAACTTCTTTTTTATACTTCTATTTATGAGTAATTATGACGTTCCTGATGGCTTATCATTTTACTTGAGTGTCTTTGGTTAGTAATTTGCTCACATTTACATGAACACAAACATTATTCCAAACTGGCAAAGCACCATATATAGTTATTTGTCATGACAGAGAGTTTAGATGCTTGTTAGTTGACGGCATTCTGTCAATGGGACTATTAGAAGATCTAGCAGAAACTCTACACTACTAGAATTAGTTCTTGAACTTGCATCCTCTATACCAGTGATTACTATTCTTATTACCAGAGAGCCCCTGAAAAATTTTTCCACTCCCAGGGAACTCCTGCCTCCATTTCTAACCTAATCCTGGTGTAGGAGATGGTAAAGCATTCTATAATCTACATTCTGGATAAGATTTGTCTGCTCCTATGCTAAGCATCTTTGAGCAGGCTGAAATAGGTTTGCCTTTATTTTGTAGAAGTGACAGCTCTGCTGCTGCTGCTATATTCTGGGGAACCATTGACCAGGTTCTGAAGATACCCATTTCCCGTTTGGGAAATGCTGCTCTAAACTAACCTTCATAACAGCACTTTGGGTCCAAGCAATAGCATAGCACATATGCTTATCGTATATAAATTAGCTCAAGGAACCCACTCAACCACCATGCTGTGCCAAGAGAGATGGTGACTGGCAAATATCACCTTACCCTAGATTTTAGTTGGCGAAACACACTCCAGTACAACAGCTGGTGCTGAACCATAAAAAGAGGTTCTTGTTGTTGATCATTATAATGTGACCCAATAATCCAGAAAGATCAAAATAATTTTTATTTTTAAAGTCAATTATTTTCATTATGTGTCAGGCTCTGTTCACATCACAGCAATGGCTTCCATCGTTAATTGAGCCGGGACAGCTTAGACAGATCCATTTTGAAACAGATCACAACAAAACCTGATGGATCCCATCCACTAACAATTGGTTTTTCAGGTTTCTGTCGTTTTTTTTTTGTTTTTTTTTATGACAAACGTAGCGCTGCAAACAATGCTATTTTTCTGCCAGAAAGGAACAGAAACCTGGTAGTGCTAAGAGTAGTGGCAGTGTGTACAGAGTCATATATAAAAGTGATCCTATATTATTATATTGCTGACCCAAATAGTAACATCTATGGCTTGATTAATAATATTTTTACAAAAATGAGAATTGAATATAACTAGTAATGAGCATAATAATGTCAAGTCTATGGTAAAAGGAAACAATTTATGCCTTTACCAATAACTTCCAGCATGTAAGAGGTTTCCAATATGTTCGAAGCTGCAGTATCCACGCTGGCAAAGCCAACTTTTGGTTTTACCCCTTAGAGAGCAACCATCAATTCATTAAATCATAGACAATCAAAAGGACTATAAATCATAATTTTTGGAAAGCAGAATGCCAATTTCTGTAATTGCTTTCATTCAGCAGATACATGGGTGTTTGTTATTGTTTCCACTAGAAATAGCTAAGTGATGGGTGCAGACTTCCTGTAGGGTGGGTCCACTTCATCGCTAGTCTTCATCTGCAGGCTTACTTTCCTCATCATTCTGACACATAACAATATGAACTGAGTCAAAATAAGGATGTTTTGTTTAATATAGCAGATTAACAAACACGTGTCATATCAGATAGTCTTCACAATACCAGATTAAACAATGGAATCAGTTTAAACCTGTGTACTAACTACAGTATGCCAAATAGAAATAAATCTCAAACTATGTTTTTATGTATACTTGTATACTTGTAACTACACTGTCATACAGGGGTGGAATTACCATTGGTGCAACCTGTGCTGCTGCACAGGGCCGCAGTAGGTGAGGGGGCCCACTGTCCCCTTAAAGCAACCTTCTTCTCATGGCCGGCCTTAGGTACGTGCGACCAGTATATCCTGTATCCAGAGCAGCTGTATCTAGCGCTGAGACTTGAATCTGTCAGGTCAGCGGGTCCTGAGTGTCAGAGACACAGAGATTCAGAGACACGCAGGACTCGCTATCACTGAACCCGTCAGTGCTTCTGATCTGACAGATACAGGTCTCAGCGCATGATACAGCTGCTCTGTATACAGAATACAAAGCAGCTGTATCTCCAAAAGTAAAAATAATTTTTAATAGAAAAAAAATTCAAAGGTTTACATAGCCTTTAAAGGGGTTGTTTAATTTAAAAAAAAACAAAAAACTTATAATTACCTCTCTCCTCTCAGACGTACCTGGATTGGCGACTCAAGTCACTTCTGTTCTCTGCTTGTATACAGCGGTGACATTATGTAGACAGTACACCACCACTGTACACACAGAACAGAGATGGCAGAAGCCCCCAGCGCAGGAATGTCTAGGAGGAGAGAGGTAAGTATGGACTGCTTTTTTATTTGAAGCCCTCCTCTCCTGCTGCTACATAAAAGTTTAAACACAGACAACCGCTTAACGCTATCCGTGTATTTTTGGCGGATGTGCATTCCAACAATATGTCACGTGCCACTGTGTGTTATCTGTGGTGTTACATAGGACTGCAAGTAGCACTAATACATTTTCTGTAATCAGAGAGTTATCACGCTGTGTTATTTGTGGTGTTACATAGGACTGCAGGTAACAGCTACTATATTATCTGTACTCAGAGAGTTATCACACAGTTATTTGCACAGGACGCATCACTCCAGCAGGTGGAAGGTGGCGCTGTGCTGGCTCCCTTCCCCTGTTTGTTTTAGAAGCGCCCGGGCCCGGCAACTCAGCAGCCGCCTTTTCGCCCGTGCGCTTCTTCACTCAGTGGCGTTGCTGACGCTGTAGCAGGCATAGCGGCTGCTATCGGCGACAGCGGGCATGAGAGCGCCAATGCTGCCTGTCGGGATGGGCCCCTTCATGGCCTGCTGCGCTCGTTTGGAGCTTTTTGCCTGCGTCTTTTGCAATATCTTCAACGGCTTCAAAAAATGCAAAAAAAAGTCAAACAACGCTGTAAATTTCTGAAGGAATTTTGAGGCAGATTTTTTTTGTCTTACAAAAAAGGCTGTGTGAACATACCCTGAGAGTGTAGTGCTTGTTTCTAGCCGTTTTCTGTCTTTCTCAAAACAATATTTTTTTGTATTTTTCCAGTGGTGTCTCGAGTCCGAAAAGGTTGGGAAACTCTGTACTAGGCTACAGGATCACGCCGGCCTACGCAAGGATCCCGTCGTGGAGCAGCTCAGTTCGTTGTGGGAATGGGGCATAGGTACAATAGTACAATTTTTTTGTTTGCGGGCACTGTCTACAGGGGGAGGTGGGGGCTGTATGGCACGATCTACAAGGGGGAGTTGGGGGGATGTATGGCACAATCTACGGAAGGCACTATCTACAAGGGATGGTGCTGTGTGTGGCAGCCAGGAGACGGGGCATTATACTGTGTGGGGGCCACTAAGTGGACATTATTTTGTGTAAGGGTACTACAGGGGGCAATATACTGTGTGTGGCACTTAGGGGGTATAATACTGTGTGGGCACAATTAGAGGACAAAATTATTATTGTACTGTATGGGGGCACTAAAGGGGCATTATACTGTGTGAGCACTATATAGGGCATTATACCGTGGGGGGCATTATACTGTTTTTCGCACAGGGCGCCATCTATCCTAAGGCCGGCCCTGAATGTACTAACGTACCAGGACCTCTAAAGCAAAAGATGCCCAATGTAGCGACTCTCTACTTTGACATATTGATCAGAGACCTGAATATGGGACGTCTATTAATTCAGAATTCTATAATAGGGTATTTGAAAATAGATTTTCTAAACCAGGCAACTCTTTTAAAGTCTAGTTTTACCTTTTAGTTCCTAATTATATATCTTCCTAATATTATACCAAAAGTTCTGCCCAAACAATAAAACTTATATGTGCTCATGAATATATGTGCTCCCTTAGTCCATAAAATGTTCTCTTCATTACGTAACATTTTCAGCCATATTTGAGCGTTTGAGCATTGAGCTTCAATTTAATTGGTCATCCACTTACATACAAGTATACAATGGATTCTGTCAAACTTGTGTGTCTTCTGTTTTTTTCTTAAATTAATACAGGTCAGATTTTCCATTCATTTTATTTAAAGGTACAGATTTGTAAGAAAAAAAACTGAATTATATAATTTATAGAACAAAAACTGAAAATAAGCATTAGAAAAGAGGAAAGTGCCATGCAGATGATATTTAGATGGAAATTACCCATTGGAATATCTTATTTAATATTTCAAGATCATTAATATGAGAACTATCAGTAAAGAAAGATAGCCAAATATTACAAGCAGATTTGTTTTTCTTTCATTTCTCTAAATTCCTATTCTTGGATATGTGAGAGTCCACCACTTAACAGCATGTTGTTATTGGATCCAATATTCTTTACTTATTCATTTCATATCATATCTTTATAGTCATCGGTGTCCCATTTTTCTTATACAAATCTCCAAATCCTGTGCATAGTCATAGAGGTGTATGATACAATTATGGCTGCATGCAGCCACCACTATGGGGTGCTTAGGGGTTAAGGGCATAATGTTTAATTTTTTAGATTAATATATAAACAGTATACAGTTAGTTCTCAAGCTCCCCCTAGTGGTGGCACCAACTTTATCATTTTACACTATGCCTTTATAGGTGATTTAGAGCTTTGTATAAGAAAAAAATGGAGCTCTGGGCGCTATAAAGATATATTGGGAAAATAATTAGCACCACATTTTAGACCTATTTAACATAAAAAAAAACTAAATGGTATTAATTTCTCTTTAGATATGTATCTGGTTTTTTCCTATGCATGCCCACATTATTTCTGTCACGATCCGTGGGTATATGGACCCACTGGGCCGTACTGCCGTAACGGGATAGCAGCTGGCCAAACAGTGTACCAAGTCAATGTATATATAGTCCAAGCACAAGGGTACCTGTAGTAGTTCAGACAGTAGCAACGGCTAAACTCAGATGGGATCTTGTCAGAAGACACCAGGCGTGGTGTAACACAGTAGTCGTGACCAGTGGCAGAACACGACTCCAACTTTCTAAGGCACAGGAACAAAGTTAACACGGGATCCAGGATACAGGTAGCAGGTACGAGAACACTGGGAACAGGATAACACTAAGGGACCATTTGCAAGACTAACATGGGTAAACACAACAATGCTCAGGCAAGGAGTCCAGAGTGATCATGGGTAGATAATGATTATTTTTATGTGCACGCGCTGGCCCTTCAAGGCCGGGCACGAGCGTGCGCGCGCACCCTATGGGACACAGCAGAACGGAGCGGAAGTGAGCGCTGGCATCTCCTATGGAGGAGATGCGGACCAGCGCTCACGGATCCATGGCTGCCGCCATCGGGTAAGTAACCCCGACGGTCTGCGACCGTGGACGCTACAGTATCCCCGCTCTTACGCCCCCTCTACTTGGGACCAGAGCGAGAGAGGAACTTCTTAATGAGGGTAGGAGCATTGAGGTTCTCTTCTGGCTCCCAGGATCTCTCCTCTGGACCAAACCCCTTCCAATCCACCAAATACAAAGTTCTTCCTCCTACTTTTTTGAGGTCCAGTATCTCCTTAACCTCGAACACATCGGAAGAACCGCTGGGAGCAACTGCAGAGCTAGGCATTTTTGTTTACCGCTTCAGGACCACAGGCTTCAGGAGGGAAACATGAAAGGATTTGGGGATCTTGAGGGTAGAAGGCAGCCGAAGCTTGTAAGAGACAGGGTTAATTTGCTATATAATCTCTAAAGGTCTGAGAAACCTGGGAGCAAATTTGTACGAAGTCACCTTTAGATGGATATTCCTTGAAGGCAGCCTTTGGTACCCGGAAGATACTGAGGTGGCTCTCTTCTTCTTGCATACGCCTTTCTCTTCATGCGATAGACTGCCAGCAGAATAGAGGACCGGGTTTACTGCCAGATCTGTAGAAAGTCCCTGAATGCAGAGTCAGCTGCGGGCACCTGGGACATAGCTGAAACAGGAAGAGGAATTTGTGGATGCTGGCCATAGACAATGAAGAACGCTGTAGAAGTAATGTGTGGAGGACCACCTATCACGCAATGATATAGACAGTAGATCACACTGGTGTGCACTATCTAAATAAGTTGTATGTTTGAGGGAAAAGGAGAAGGGGAAAATTGTGTGATCTATTAATATTAAATTTTTTATTAGTATGCATTAAAATAGACAATTAAACTAAAAGTCCAATGGTGCAATTGAGTATGTGTGAGTGACCCCCAAACTCACATACCTTAAGGCCATATAACAATATATTGTGAATGATACTGTGATGTTACATGAAATCTTGTGCTGTCAAATATGGTCGGAGGCAGGTAAACCTCGTTGCTGCCTGATTAAGCAAACAGCGCAGTACAAGTAAATTTGGATTATCATATCGGCAGAGGCCGTATGGGAACTCCTGGGTGATCAAGAGACAGTAGAATATAGTCTCAAGCTGTAACAGCAAAATTTATCAAATGACAGTACTTGTGATTCACAAAGAGTAGTGTGCTGCCAGCAGAAGCACGTGAGCCTCTGTGCTGCCTGGGCTAAAAAGCAGCGTAGTACAAGTAGATTTGGACATGTCTGCAAGAGCCGCATGGGACCTCCTGAAGTGGTCAAGAGACAGTAAAGTGTAGTGTCAAGCTGTGACAGCAGCAGTTTATTGATGGATGATACTAGTGTGTTGCCATGCGGTTGTATTGCGGCACAGTATGAACGTGTGCCTGTCGACTGCGTTTTCACGCTGGTGTCCCTGATGCCAGAGCAGCAGCGTAGAGAGCAGCTGTGGCTGCACAGTGTAAAATCGCTCAGCTGTCAGCCGAGACAGCGGTATCCGTGAGCCGTCCTGAAGTCGGGCTCTGCTCTCAACAGTATCAGACCAGCATGTATGCTGTGTCTGAGAGCAGGGCAGCAAGGACTCCAGCGCTGTGATGCCAAAAATAAACCCTGCAGGGCAGACAGTCCTGCAGGGTAGAGACCGCACTCTGCTCCCGTGAATAGACGGGGTAGCAACGCGGAAGAGACCGCATGGAGAGTTCACCGTGGGTTGAACATAGTGTAGTAGCTGGAAGGGAAAACACACCCAGCTGTTGTTGTAAGACACAGCGGGGTGTGTTGCTAGTTGTAGTACTGCTAGATAGACAACTGACGGCTGTCAGCCGTATAGTGGGAAACTGCAGCTGCGCTAGTGACCGATTGATATGGTTGATATGAGCTGTGCAGCTATGGCCATGTGTTGCACCATGGACATGTAAAAAGTGCTAAGCACCCGACGCGCGTTTCGCCAGCATTCTGGCTTCTTCTAGAACTTGACGAACATGCCTCCGATGAGTCGTCGGATCTGGAGAGAAAATCCAAATATCATCGAGATAGACCACAGACATAGAGAAGATCTCAGAAGATATCATTGACAAATTACTGGAAGACAGCGGGAGCATTACACAGACTGAAGGGCATCACCAGGTATTGCCCATCTCGAGTGTTAAACGCCGTGTTCCACTCGTCACCTTGACGGATTCGGATCAAATTGTAAGTCCCAAGCAAGTCTAATTTAGAAAAAATCTTGACTCCTCGTATGCGGTCAAATAGTTCGGAAATTAGTGACAATGGATATTTGTTCTTGACCGTGACTTGATTGAGACAATGGTAGTCAATGCAAGGCCGAAGAAATCCGTATTTTTTCGGAGGGTTTTTGTATGAAACCCCTCTCCAGATTCTCCTTGATGTAGGCCGACATAGACTGAGTCTCTGGCAAGGAGAGAGGGTATACCCGTCTATTTGGAACCAGTTCAATGGGGCAGTCATAAGCCCGGTGTGGAGGAAGTGTCTCAGCCTCCTTCTTGTTGAAGACATCTGCAAACTGAGAGAAATAAGGGGGTAATCCTGCCAATGACTGAGGCAGAGGAGGCTAGACAGGATGAATCTGTAACAGACAGCGGCTGCGACATTTTTATCCCCATTGGAGAACCTCTCCGGAACTCCAGTCCAGGACTGGGGCATGTAGTCGGAGCCAAGGCAGGCCCAGTAGGACAGGATTGATGGCTTTAGGCAAAACAAGAAACAAAATTAGTTCAGAATGAAGGGCTTCAACTTGGAGCTTCAGCGGCTTGATTTCAGATACAATCGGGTCAGGCAGAGGCAGTCCATTCACCGAGGCAACAGCCAAAGACATCTCCAGAGGGACTGTGGGCAACTGGAGAATATCCACACGGTCTTTTTGGATGAAGTTTGCTGCGGACGCTGAGTCTAGATATGCAGAGACCCGATGCGTCTTTTCACCACACACTATGGTCACTGGAATGGACAGTTTAGAGGAGAACATTCTATCTATTTAGCGCCGTTCCACCTAGGGTTGTCTCTCCAACCAATCCTAGGCATTGGAGTTTTTTTGGCTTCTGAAAAAACATAGTCTCCGAGGCCGCAATACAGACAAAGTCCTGAAGTGCGTCTGCGGTGTTTCTCCTCGGCAGACAGTTTGAGCCGGTCCACCTGCATAGGCTCCTCTGGTGGAACAACTGGTGAGGGCAACAGGGATTGCTGAAAGCTCCCAGATCCTCATGTCAATCTGGGTGGCTAGAAGAATGAGGTCATCCAGGGTAGGTGGCAAATCACGAGCGGCAAGTTCATCTTTAATTTTAGAAGACTGTCCCTGCCAGAATGTAGCCACCAAGGCCTCGTTGTACCAGGACAGCTCTGCCGCCAGTGTGCGGAACAGAATGGGGTACTCGCCCACGGAGGTGTCTCCCTGGTGAATGAAGAGATGCAGCTGCTCAGGAGACTCGCCCAGGTTCCTTAAATACTGTGCGAAACGTCTGTAGGAAACACTGGAAGTCACGGGTCTCCGGTCCCTGACGTTCCCAGATAGGATTCACCCATGCTAGGGCCTTGTCAGTAAGGAGTGATACTATAATTGTGATCCTTGCGCCATCAGTAGAAAATGCTCTGGCATGTAAACTAAAGTGGATCTGGCACTGGTTCAGAAATCCCCTGCAGGTACTCGCATTTCCATCGTAGTGAGGAGGTAGTGGCAGAGAGAATCGGGAGTCAGCACTGGTACTGACAGGAGGTGTAGCAGGAGGAACAGCCAGAGCAACAGGAACGGGTGCTGTGATGACTGCAGCTTGCGCATCCAGCCAATGTGTAATGGCGTTCACCGCCTGGAGAAGTTGGTCCTGTCGTATTTGGCAGACTAGCATATCCGCCTGCATGGCTTTTGAGGTTGACAAGCGGGGTCCATGGCCTGAGCGTACTGTCACGATCTGTGGGTATGTGGACCCCCTGGGACGTACCGCCGTAGCGAGATAGCAGCTGGCCAAACAGTGTACCAAGTCAATGTATATATAGTCCAAGCACAAGGGTACCTGTAGTAGTTCAGACAGTAGCAATGGCTAGGCTCAGATGGGACCTTGGCAGCAGACACCAGGCGTGGTGTAACACATCAGGCGTGACCGGTGGTAGTACACGACTCCAACTGTCTAAGGCACAGGAACAAAGGTAGCACAGTATACAATATACAGGTAGCAGGTACGGGAACATTGGGAACAGGATAAAGCTAAGGGACCATTTGCAAGACTAACACAGGTAAACACAACAACACTCAGGCAAGGAGTAAAGGGGCAGGGGCCTTCTTATAGTCCAGGGTGATCATGCGTAGATAAAGATTATTTTCATGTGCGCATGTAAGCCCTTGAAGGCCGGGCACAAGTGTGTGCGCGCACCCTATGGGACGCAGCAGAACGGAGCGGAAATGAGCGCTGGCGTCTCCTAGGGAGGAGATGCGGAGAAGCGCTCACAGATCCATATCTGAGACCGTCGGGGGGTGAGTAATCCCGACGGTCTGCGGCCGTGGACGCTACAATTGCTATATGTATTGAAAGAGTCTTCTAAGGTATTCTTTAAATACGCAAAAGACAAACTGCACTTGTAAAGATTTTATGAAAGTTTAATAGAGAATAGTGTAATAAAGGACAGTTATTTTTGTGTTTCTTTTATACATTATCTTATTTTTCACATTCTATTTGACTGTATCATAATGATTGATAAAAACTATCCTTTCGGCAGTGTTTTACCATATGTCCATCAAGCTGCCATTATTTCCCCAGCTCTGTTATTATTTGTTCTTACAATTGCAAGAAAAAAGGAAGACAAAGTAGTGTGTATACTGAAGTCAATAAAACACATATGGACGACAATATTACAGAGATGTATTGTTATTATTCCTCATTCATATTTATGGTCTGTAGGTCTGTATATCAAATTTTATATTGATGTCCCAAGTTTTCCAGATGGAGGTTATTTTTCCTTTATTGGTGTCTTTAGGAGGCTTCATCCTATTATAGGTGACCATTAGGGTATGTTCACACGCACTAATTACGGACGTAATTCAGGCGTTTTTGCCCCGAATTACGTCCGAAAATAGCGCCTCAATAGCGCTGACAAACATCTGCCCATTGAAAGCAATGGGCAGACGTTTGTCTGTTCACACGAGGCGTAATTTACGCGCCGCTGTCAAATGACGGCGCGTAAATAGACGCCCACGTCAGAGAAGTGACCTGCCACTTCATTGGCCGTAATTGGAGCCGTTATTCATTGACTCCAATGAATAGCAGCACCAGTTATGTCCGCAATGGACGCGGCGTTCAAGCGCCTGCACATGCCGTTACGGCTGAAATTATGGGGATGTTTTCAGGCTGAAACATCCCCGTAATTTCAGCCGTTATGGACGCCCTCGTGTGAACATACCCTTAAGGTTTTCTTTTTGTACTTGTTTTTAGGTGTTTTTAACTTTGGCCATTCATGTGTGTTTAATTGACTTCTGAATAAAGTTTACATTTTTTCATGATAGTTCGAGTGCAGGTGCCTTAATGATGAAAATAACCTTTATTAAAGGCACATAGCCTATATTCTAAACACAACCCAAGAGCCCCGAAACTTTATCACTCATATAGATGTAATGATCAGTCTATGCTGACAGCAGTAGAAATCATATACTGTCTATAATAGAGGGAAGCGTCTGCAGACCGCTATCCCAGAATTGATTCTGATCTGATGGTATGTTAAAAACATTCAACAAAGCCCCCCCGACATGTTTCACTGAGATGGCGTCCTGAGGGGTACAATGGGGCAATAAACATCACTCGTCATGGTTTTTTTTAATCAGAGGTAGACACCTACCTTTTGAGTAACACAATTGTTCTTACCGTTGATATTAGTATAAATAAAAATAAAGGGGTCATCTACTTGGAAGCAATTAAGTCCCATGGGGCTTGATTCTTTATATTATGTATATTTTGCTTTTCGTTTCTAGCAGTGTTATGGCCTTTCCTTTTGAAAAACCTAAAATATAATACTGGTAATTACAGGTGAGTGAATCCATTTTATTTATTTGAAGTCAGGGCTAATCTACCAACCACAAAACACAATCAGCAAAACAAATTAACTATTATTATCTTCACTTCATCAAAGTGAACCTTAAAGGGATTGTCCATTATTACAAAACATGGCCTGCTCTTTTCAGAAATAGCGCCACATCTGTCCATGGGTTATGTGTGGTATTGCAGCTCAGTTCCATTCACTTGAATTGGCAGGGGCTGCAATACGAAACACATTGCCCATGGACAAGAGTAGCCCTGTTTCTGAAAAAGCCAAACCTTTTTATTTACTTCTTTACCCCTTTAAACCTGTGTAAGCAATTCATCCAATAGCTGGCACATTAATAATCAAATCAAGAATTGGCGAATCGCAAATTAGGTGGTTACATTTTCCTATCTCACCTGGTAAATATGTGTATAGTTTTATCATCATGCATACATACAGTATATACAAATGTTGCTGGAATAGTACTAAACAGGTATATAATTCCTCAAAAGCAACAGCTGAGTGGTGATAGGGATGAAGTACATACAGTGTGAACTGTCTACAGTGCTACTTTAAGGTGTTAGTTGGATTATCACAAAGCTGCAAATGTTTAACACATGACTTGTCATTGTGTGAATATTTATTAAAACTTTCCAGGATTGGAATCTATAATGGTGTGCCAGGTGGCCATTAAAGTATTAGAAATTCTGCCGTCCACTGACTATGTGATGTTCTTCTTAAGTCTTTGTTTTGCTCAGTCCTGCATTTGACATCACTTACTGTAGCTCTCTTTCATCTGCAAGTTGCAAATGACAAGAGGAAAGTGCTGTATTTGGCATGGCATAGGCATTATGCTGGTGGTGAGCAGCCATTAATGTCAAGTTTGATGTATCTGTAGCTGCATATTTTCTTAATAGCAGGTTAATTGTAGACTGAGTAATTGTTTGTCACCCATCCACATCAGGAACAGATCTAGGTACTTGCTCTTAAATGTTACTGGTGCTAGACAAGAATTTCTGCTTCTGCAACTACCGTTGGTATTCGGGAGGAACCACTAATAATCCATAGAATTGATATAAGCTAAGGCGGACACAGAGTGTGGGCCCTTTTCCGCCAGCATACCTGCAACTTCTTATACTTAAAATGTATAATGACGGTTTTCAAGATCTCTGCTTGTTGTTATTCAGTAGGTACAATACATTCATTGTTGACATCCAGTGGATACAATTCGGTCCACGGTCATGTGATGGACACACAGGTGCTGGGATCATTAAAAACGAGCTATAATGAGCCGTGCAGCTGTGTGTCCATCACCTGACCATGGACAGAATTTTATCCACTGGAAGTAAACGATGAATGTGCCTACAGAATAACAATAAGCAGAGAACTTGAAGACAGTGAGGAATTAATACAGAAAGTATATTGAAAAATTTAATAACTTTTTATTATGCAAATAAAGAACATTAATTTGCTGAAAATAGACAACCCTTTTAACTCTGTGTGAAGAGGTAATTTCCTGGGCTGAAGGCTACAAGACATATCTTCCTCCATCTGTGACTATAGACTGCGCAGACATACAGATACTGCATAATCAGGTATCAGCCAATCACAGAATAGCTTAGGGCCTGTTCAGATCAGCTTTGGCTTTCCGTTCCGGGGTTCCGTCGGAGGTTTCCGTCGGGTGAACGCCGCAACGGAAAGTCAAACTGAAATCACAGCTTCCGTTTCAGTCACCATTGATATCAATGGTGACGGAAACATTGCTAATAGTTTCCGTTTGTCAATGTTCCGGCAGGTTTCCATTTTTCCGACGGAATCAATAGTGCAGTCGACTGTGCTATTGATTCCATCGGAAAAACTGAAACCTTCCGGGATGGTGACGAACAGAAACCATTAGCAATGTTTCCGTCACCATTGATATCAATGGTGACTGAAACGGAAGCTGTGGTTTCAGTTTGACTTTCCGTTGCAGGATTCACCCGATGGAAACCTCTGACGGAACCCCGGAACGGAAAGCCAACGCTGATGTGAACAGGCCCTTAGACAATCAAAGATTTTCTGTGAACGGCTGACTTGTATGATACAGTGTCTGCGTTATCTATGAGGGTCCCCAAGGAGAGTGTGACCAGTAGGGGCAGAGAGAAGCAGGATGCTTGTTTTATAACCCCATGTACCCAGAGTAGGCCCCCTCTCCCCTCTGGGCCCTTGTGTAGCTGAACAGGCTGCACATGCTATATGTCCGCCCCTGGATATAAGCAATTAAGTCAAATAAGACAACCGATTCTGGTGACTTTATGGTTGTAGGCATAGGTTCAGGTATTTGGCATTGCCTTTTACTATCAGATAACTTACAGTAAGCTGTGGTATGTTTGATAAACTTTAAGAATTGCAATCTTATCTCGAGATTAATGTATTCTTTGTTTAGTAGAATGCAGTTGCTGAACTTACACTTTCACAAGTTCAACTTTCTTGTAAGTCACTATCAGTTATTTAGGAGATTACTCATTTGTAGGGTGGTACCATGTGTCATAGATAAAACCAGAAGAAAGATAAAAGGTACCACAAATACTGAGAGTCAGCCTACCAGTAATATTCACGTTTTACTACAATTCAAATCTAGATCTGAAGTGTACTGATTTTGGCTGTATAGTACGGAATTACTTCGGTCTATACTGCCAAAAACCCTAGTACTGCTTTTATGGATTTACTGGAGATCACAAGCCATTCTTCTCTTTCTTTCAGACAAGACCTGCTCTGACTGTTAGGCATCAGGCTGTAGCAGGAACCCTGCCCCACAGACAAAATAAGCCCTGCCCCCTTTGGCTGTATGTCACACAAAAATGGAAGCAATAGGGAGGAAATTAATACTTGTGTTCTCTGCAAGATTACTACAAAACAATACCGAAAAAAATCCATCAGACTGGCAAGCCGTGTGGGCAAGTTTATCTTCTATTTACTTACTTATTTCTAGGTGTAGTATTCCTTTTATACTCCCTGTAGCCCTGCTCTTAAATACCACAGAGACATGGAAAATAAATAGTAGGTATTAATATGCTAATCAGACCGTTTAGGTGTTTATGTCCCAATGATCTGATCCACACATTGTTTTAAGGTATACAAAACATAATTAGAATACAAATAAACCTATAAGGAGATCCGTCAGATGCCTGCTTGTGGATAGTTTCCGTTTAGCAAGAGATCAACCTGCACTTTCCTCTATTTTCCAGTCATTGCTTTGGCTAAAAAATGCAGAGTGCACACCCAGTCTTATAGGATCCTTTCTTCAACCTACTCCAGCCACAATTGCAATTTCCATTTTATAAAGCGCAGTTACATAGGCGTTACATAAACAACATAAAATCTGAAAAAATTATATATCAAAGCCATAGTAATCTGCATAAACTAATTTATAAAGGGTATGTGCACCTACAAAATTCTTCTGACATGTCATTGATATGTATTAGTAGGGGTCTGTGAGCGTAAACCTTTCTGTATTTCCAAGATGATCGTGTACCATTCCTATTGGAATCAATAAGATTGTAATTGTGGGCAATGTATTGTGTTTTTCTACAGTGGTGCTTGAAAGTTTGTGAACCGTTCAGAATTTTCTATATTTCTGCATAAATTTGTCCTAAAACTACATCAGATTTTCACACAAGTCCTAAAAGTAAAGAGAACCAAACTAAACAAATGAGTAAAAAATATTAGACTATTAGCAGATAGTATGAAGCGGAAATTAGAGTCATGTAGTTTCAATCAATGGGATGACAGTCAGGTGTGAGGGGGCGACCTCCTCTATTTAAAGAATAGGGATCTATTAAAGTCCGATCTTCACAACACATGTTTGTGGAAGTGTCTCATGGCACGAACAAAGGAAATTTCTGAGGACCTCAGAAGAAGAGTTGTTGATGCTTATCAGGCTGGAAAAGGTTACAAAACCTTCTCTAAAGAGTTTGGACTCCACCAATTCAGAGTCAGACAGATTGTGTACAAATGGAGGAAATTCAAGACCATTATTACCCTCCCAGGAGTGGTCGACCAACAAAGATCACGCCAAGAGTAGGGCGTATAATAGGTCACAAAAGAACCCAAGGTGACCTCTAAGCAACTAAAGGCCTTTCTCACATTAGCTAATGTTCATGAGTCCACCATCATGAGTCCACCATCAGGACACTGAACAACAATGGTGTGCATGGCAGGATTGTAAGGAGAAAGCCTCTGCTCCCAAAACAGAACATTGCTGCCCATCTGCAGTTTGCTAAAGCACAAAACAAAAAATAGCCCAACAGACAGTGGGTAGTACTACAAGTACACCAACACAATTGCCAAAGGCAAAAATATACCCTGTTTCCATACTACTAATCAATAGAGCCAGTATGGGTCTATAGATTAAAGTTAAAAGGTATATTTAGTGACATAAAATATATTAAAAACCTATAAGGGTTCTGAAATATAACATTTAACACTGTAGTTGCATTCTCCGCACTGCAGTCCATAGACATTGTACAATAGCACTGAGTTCGGCTGTACAAAATAGAGCTATACTTATATCAGAGGGTTGCGTCTGCAGCACGCTACACCCTATAGCAGTATTCAGAACCACTTAATAGTGATTAGAAACACAAAGTCACTGCCCCTTGACATGTTTCGCTGTATCGGCATCCTCAGGGGTAAATGGGGCATTGTACTTTAAAATCTATAGAGCGTCCACTTGTGCCTAATAAAGGCTTCTTTCAATACTTAATTTTTCAATGTAGAGAAGTAGGTCCCCAGAAAATAAAAATGTATGAACCTTTTTTCGGACCATAGAAAACAGTTTTCTTCTAAGATCAATGACTTTATCACTTGTAATAGAGTGTGTGGTGTATGTTATGAAGTGCCTGGGTGGCCTTCTATATATATAGAATGAACAGGAAGAAAATTGAAAAAGAGAATTACAGAGCACTGTAATAATATAAGAAAAGGTAAATTGGACCACAGTGTCTCCACACACTACAAGGAAATACATAATAATAATAATAATCCTTAAGGGTTTGGTTTTTATGCTATTGAATTGGTGAAACCAAATTGGAGGGGGGAAGATTATCCTAAAAAGATTAGCCAAAGGGAGGGATTTTGGATTCATCAGTTAAACACATTAAAACTTAAGCGGTTAAACTCTGATTTTGAATTAAAATACTTCTTAAAATGAGACAATGGTCTCTTACTAGAAGTAAATTGACATCTTCACATTTTATTTTATTCACTCACCTAAGGTTGATTTAATTTTCTTTAATTCACATAATGCTGGAGCTTGAATTGCTCCTGAAGATTAATATTAAGCCCCATTGTGGGTTATAGATAAGGGCTTACAATATACAAATGAACTGTGGTTTTCTGGTTTGGTATAGAATTCTGTATCGTTTATCTATCTCAAAAAAATCTCTTTGTGATAATGTTCGGTATTTCTTTAATAGAGCGTGATTAGCGTTGAAACACGGTGTTATTATTAGATTCCAGTATTTAAAAAAAGATTTTAGTTTGATAGGTGCGTTACTACTACTATTCGCGGCGCTTCATTTGAATGGTAAAGAAAACTGTATACCCAATCGGTGGCCTGGGACCACGTGATCGGGAGTCACGATAGGTTTGACTAGGTATCAGTGTTGGGTGAACTTACTTTATGAATGGGCATACAAATAGGCCCTATGATTGGTGGGATTGGGTCACGTGATCAGTAGATGAGCATTAAGATACTTTATATATACTTTATTTAATTGTATTCTACCTGCATACTATCAATGTAAAACAGAAAGAGTATTTATTGTAATGACGGGGTAGGGAGACAGACAGGTGAGCCCTAATCTACCCGCCACTAAGTCCCTGCCTACTTGCAACGACCCGTCCTAGGCGACGGGGTACAACTGGGCGACGGTCCCTACGCTCAGTAAGTGCACGACAGACAAACAGACAAGGGTACACAGAAGCTAGGGAAATGGGGCAGCTGCCCACGGAGACACCGTGAGCAACGAGAGTAGTGAACGAGCCGAGTCAAACCAGGAGTGCACGAGGTACAAAAAACGCTGAGCAGGAGAGTGGTCAGTAAGCCAAGGTCAATAACAAGCAGAGGATCAGTAGTTCAAGCAGCAGCAGCAGAGCCAGGAAACAATCAGAGCAGAATCACAGGCAAAGGAGGAACAGGAAAGGCAGGTATAAATAGACAGTGGGCGGGAGCTAGCTCCGTCTGGCGAGGCTGTGATAGGCTCTCCCACTGCCATCCTGAGTAGTGGAAGATGGAGTCAGTCTCACAGACATAGGAGCAGGTGCAGACTGATTACCCACGGGCGTCGACACAGAAGCTGTGTCTGGCAGATCCTTTACATTTATTTTTTGCAAGTTCTCTTATAGTGGGAAAACCTATATACGAATACTATTTTGTCATTGCAATATATTTTGTACAGGGTGGGCCATTTATATGGATACACCTAAATAAAATGGGAATGGTTGGTGATATTAACTTCCTGTTTGTGGCACATTAGTATATGGGAGGGGGGAAACTTTCCAAGCTGGGTGTTGACCATGGCAGCCATTTTGAAGTCGGCCATTTTGTATCCAACTATAGTTTTTTCAATGGGAAGAGGGTCATGTGACACATCAAACTTATCGAGAATTTCACAAGAAAAAACAATGGTGTGTTTGGTTTTAATGTTACTTTTTTCTTTCATGTGTTATTTACAAGTTTCTGACCACTATAGTGGGGCCATTCTTCATCAATGGAAACCTCAAGACCACAGGATATCTGAAATTGCTACATGATGATGTGCTTCCCTCTTTATGCACTGAAGCTGGCACGTTCCCTGAGTTTTTCCAGCAAGATGGTGCACCACCACATTATGGGTGTCAGGTCCGAGCATTCCTAGATGAACAGTTTCCTGGAAAGTTGATTGGTCGTCGTGGGCCAGTTGAATGGCCCCCTAGGTTTCCCGATCTGACCCCCTTAGACTTTTATCTTTGGGGTCATCTGAAGGCAATTGTCTATGCTGTGAAGAAACGAGATGTGTAGCAACTGAAACTACGGATACTGGAAGCCTGTGCTAGCATTTCTTCTGCGGTGTTGCTATCAGTGTGTGAAGAGTGGGAGAAAAGGGTTGCATTGACAATCCAACACAATGGGCAGCACTTTGAACACATTTTATAAGTGGTCAGAAACGTGTAAATAACTCATGAAAGAATAAAGTAAAGTTAAAACCAAGCACACCATTGTTTTTCTTGTGAAATTCTCGATAAGTTTGATGTGTCACATGACCCTCTTCCCATTGAAAAAACTAAAGTTGGATACAAAATGGCCGCCATGGTCAACACCCAGCTTGAAAAGTTTCCCCCCTCCCATATACTAATGTGCCACAAACAGGAAGTTAATATCACCAACCATTCCCATTTTATTTAGGTGTATCCATATAAATGGCCCACCCTGTATATTTCTTTATATTGATTAAACTAAGTATCAAAAATATTGTGATGGATTAACTTTTAAATGATGTTATTATTTTTATTATCATGTTTTGTATAATTGGCAGCATTTTAAAATGTTTAAAAGGAACTTCTTGCACATGCCCAGTGTGAACCGGAAGAAGCCAACAGGGCGAACCCCGGAGTCGGGCAGATACTTGGCAGGCCGCATGTGTATTTATTACATGCTTGTTAGTCACTTACATCTTGTAAGTATTATTAAAAATGTCCTTGATTTGTGCTGTAAGTGCGGAGCTACTCTATGTCAGCTTTGCTATGAAAAACTACAGACTTAGTGGAGAAATCCGGACGAGCGTGCCTTGTCGGCGGTGGAACTACAGAACCCAGCTGACTGTCATCTGTTACAGCGCCGAGCATCGCAGTTTTTTGCCTTTCCCCATGGTGTAACTTTACTCCATTGTTGTCTACATTTAAAGTGAAATAAAACAGTGATTACTTTGTTGTTTTGCAGAAGCTTTGATGTGAGACTACAGGACGTAACAGACTGAAAATTTCGGGAAGTAAAAAGCCATAAATTTGTAATGAATATATCAATAAGCAGAATGGTATTAAGGTGTGCCTGCACATAGAAAAAAATCAGACAGGACTCAAACTCGACAGGAAATTATTCTTTGTTAATATTGTACTTTATGTAATTTGTTGATTTCATGTTACATAGTTCAAGTTCCTGTTACAACTTTCAAGAGTTGAAAGTGATTGGGTCCAAAGTCAGGTCCAAATAAAGTTGTCTTCTGATGGACCTTTGGTTTCCATTATTGTCTTAGGGACTGGGCCTACCTCTGGTTCTCTGGTGGGCCAGTCTGATCCTGAATAAGGCCCAAAGGGGAGTGGAGGCAATGCACCTATTTATTGTCTCCCATCTGCTCTTCAGCCTGCCCCTTTCCAATAATGTCTTCTGCTTTTCCGGGTTATGAAGTCTTTCTCCTCAAGTTGAATCTGGGGATTCCAGGAACACTATTGGCCAAACATTAGAGATAACTAAGCAGAAATAGTTAGTATCTGTATATAATGGGTTTCAAACCATATTGCTTCACCTACATCAGTAAATGGGCAGTGCAAGGGTCAAATAAAATAAAAGTGGTGGTGAAGCAACCAGGCACAGAGAGTAAAGAAGGCCTTGTAAAGTGTGCATCCCTAAGAGAGTCCATAATTGCTCTTTAGTTGCTCAGATTAGTATAATTTTAAAACGTCATAATTGCCCAAATATACACTGTATGTAAGGATCTATTTCTTGTAACATACACCATTGTCCAAATTCATGTTCTGTACTGTCCTCTGGAATTGGAAAGATTCTTCTGTAAGTCAGAAATATGTGAAATACATTGGCAGAAAAGTTGCAAAAGGGCTCAAAGTTGCAACTTTTGTGAGAAGCGGTGTGGCTTCCAAACAGTGGCGGGGGTCACAACGGCCTGACAAATTTATTATAATGTACACCAAAAAAATTATGTCAATTAGAGTGGAACTCTACGCCAGCTCCTAGATTTCACTCTGTGGGGCATAGCAAGGTAGAGGCCCATACTGGGCCACGTACCATGCCCCCACAGATTGGACTACTAAAAAAAGTATGCTCATCTCACTGCTCCTCTTCTTCCCTCTGGGTCCCCTTGGGCTCCCTCAGCATTATGCGGCTAACACAAGTTCCTGACACTGGGCATGTTTGTGATGGTGCACTGATGGCATTGAGTGCTGAGTAGTATGTAAAACCACAAAAAAGGCCATACTTACTAAGTGGGTGGGTGAAAACCCGTTCCCAGCAGGACGCAGACAGGTCAAAAAATGCTGCAGAAGGAGGGTGCATTAAATAGTGATAGCCACGCCCACTAGTCTTGAGGGGAGTGGCGAACTAAGTGCTCACAAGTGTGCAATAAATGAGTGTCAGTGTCGGTGTAGTGCTAGGGTGTGAATGTATGGTAAAAAAGAAATGTGTGTGTATGGAAGTGTCAGAACTGTGTGATAATGTAATAAAAAGTAAATGTGTGATGAATAGGGGTCAGTGCTGTGAATAGTACATGGGGTGTCAGTACTATGTGTAATACATGGAGGGATAATGTGCTGGTCGTCAGGCATAGCATATCTTGCCGGATCACAGCCTATTTGTAACACCGCTACTGTTAGCTAAGGCGGGCTGCTCTGTATGCCAAACGTTACAAATAGGCTGTGATCCGGCAAGATATGCTATGCCTGACGACCAGCACATTGTCCCTCCACGTATTACACATAGTACTGCCACCCCATGTACTATTCACAGCACTGACCGCTATTCATCACACATCTACTCAAGCCATGAATAAGAACGCAGGCAGCGTTCGAAACGCGTAGACTATCTACCTTCACTCTATCTTTTCAGCATTGCAGGACATCATAATTATTATGCTACCGATCCCATTTTTAACGAAGATAATTAAAACTTAGAAAAAGATTCTTTTAAAGCACCATAGCGTTGGATCCATCCCCCGTCTCTTCCACTGACACTCATTTATTGCACACTTGTGAGCACTTAGTTCGCCACTCCCCTCAAGACTAGTGGGACTGGCTATCACTATTTAATGCACACTCCTTCTGCAGCATTTCTTGACCTGTCTGCGTCCTGCTGGGAACGGGTTTTCACCCACCCACTTAGTAAGTATGGCCTTTTTTGTGGTTTTGAAGTTATCTATGTCCCATTTTTTCTGATAGTAGTATATAAGGCGCTAACGCTTCTCGGCGTCCCAATCTTGTGTGAGCCACAGCAGGTTAAAGGTAATGTGTCGCTAGAAAAACATTTTTTTTTTTTTAGTTAAACAGTTAGTGTATAGGTGATTAGACATTGTTCTCATTTTTTTATTTTTTTCACGAGTCAGGAAATATTATAAATTAGATTCTAATTTATAATATTTCCCAGCGCTGGTCACTAGATGGAGCAATTCCCAAAATTGCAGCATTGCATGTGGTAAAGCAACCACATTGCTTTATGCTGCAAAATTTGAGAAAACTCACTCGCTCTAGTGAGCTCTCAGAACCCCCCTCCTTTATCCTGGCTAGTGCCGGGAGAAACTAGGGGATTGAACGGTCAAACCTCCTACACTGTGTGTCGCCATTTTTTGAGCTAACACACAGTGTAGTAGGTTAACATCCAGTAGTAAACACACACTAAAACACGAACATACATAGAAATAACTTACCTGCTCCTGCCGCCGCCGCTCCCTCCGGTCCGTCCGCTCCATCTGCTACCGCCGCTCCAAGTGCACAAGTCCGGAAGCCGCAACCGGAAGTAGTAATCTTACTGTCCGGCCGCGACTTCCGGTCCACAGGAAAATGGCGCCGGACGTCGCACAGTTCAACTTGGACTGTGTGGGAGCGGCGCATGCGCCGTTCCCACACAGACGGCGTACAGCATAGTGGATGGAACGGGCCCCGTTCGCATTCACTATGGGGCTGTATGTGCCGTATTCCATGTCTGTATGTGTCGTTAATCGACACATACAGAAATGGAAAAAAAAATGGCAGCCCCCATAGGGAAGAAAAAGTGAAAAAATAAAAAAAAGTAAAAACACAAACACACAAATAAATAAAAAAATGTTTAATAACACACTAAAGTCAAATTGATCTAAAAAAAAAATTTTCCGTGACACTGGTCATTTAAGGCTGCCCGAAGGGAAAAAGTGAAGAGGAGCGGTGAGTATAAATGTATTTTATTTTATGTCCAATTGGAGAGGGAAAGGATTTATAATGAGGTGTTAGCCTCTTAATAAATGTGTTGTATCTTACACCAACTTTTTTCTATTAAACCTGGCGTATGAAAATAAATACTCCCGCCCCCCCCCCCATTTTGCTGATTGACTTGAGTGTATATTCACAGAGTAAATTTGACCTCAGTATACATGTGTTCTGGCATTTTGGTGTTATTATTATTCCAAATGTTGTGGAACCCCTTTAAGGATTTTCAAATTAACATGTATGAATATGTGTGCATATCTTTGTAAAATGTGTGAATATGTAAAATTGCTCTTCAGCCACTTGTCAAGGATCCACGGGGTACACAAAATAAACTGCCCTTGATTAGGAGTAAAAACAGTCCCAGCACTAGACTTTATAAAGCACACGCGTGGGTCGGTGGGTGAGTCTGACACTATGGGATAGACAGATAACAAAACCAAGAAAAAGAAAAACTACAAATTCTGGGACATAACCAGTACCCATGACAATTATATCATTGTGTATAAATATATAATGTGAATGTGGGCGTATGTGAACCGCAAAATGGCTTGTTGGCCGTTTCTTAGCAACTAGCAATGACTATTTGTAAGAAAATATTGTCACCACACACTGCTTGATCAGTTTTTATGCATGATCCTCGCCCTCCTCTATTCTCTATTTATTTATTTTTTTCAAGTATAGCTCTAAGGCCCCATTCACACGACCGTGCCCCGTAATTACGGGCACGGAAGGCTGTGGACAACCGTCCGCATTTACGGGCCGTGAACCCGTTATAAAGTAGGGGAGCACGGTCCGTAAAATAAAAAAATAGGACATGTCCTATTTTTACGGAAAGTTTCTACGCACACCTTCCCTTAAATATATGGGAAGGTATATGTCAGCCATAGAAATGCATGGGTCTGTTACGGGCGATTTTACGGTCGTGTGCATGGGGCCTAAGAATACGCCAATGATGTGTTAAATCTTTGTAAACTGACTTTCACTGTGTGTTTGTGTTTTTCCTAATCTATTATGATGTTTTATTGGCTATTTAACAAATGTTTTCAGTGTTAAGATTCCCCTGGAGTGAACTCTAGAAAGTTTAAGTCCTTTAAGCCAAGGGCAAATGTAATAACCGGATGAATGGTCATTCTGAGTCCTGTCCCCAGTGCTCTGATAATGCAGAAAAGAGTGGTGACAGCTGAAAAGCCTAAAGAGCACTTCCTATGTCTGGATGTAATTGCTGTCCTCACATTCAGTCTGATCTGCTAGATTGCAGGTGTTTGCAGCTTTATCAGTTCATTCATGAGAATTACTGGAGGACTTGGCTGTTCTCAGCACTAGAACCTGCTGTGCAAGAAATGCAGATGTCTGTTATTTCAACAAATTGCTGCGTTATCATTTGGAACTCACTGTGCAAAATTCTCCATTTCTTGAAATAAGCCATTTGGTAATGTTTAGTAAAGTGTTTCTAATATTAAAGGAAATGTAAAAGTTTGAACTCATTTCTATTTTTAAATAAAACAATGTATTATGTGACTTTGAGCAACTTTTTAATTGTTTTTTTTTTTAAATTAAAATATGTGTTTTACGTTTTGAGATACAGCTTTTATGTATCCTGTATAGATGGAAGTTGTAATTTGCTGTCAAAGCCGTATCCGTTAGGTCAGCAGGATTGGCAGCTCAGCTGAAAGCTGTTTCTGAGTGTCTCTGACACGCAACATCCAGATAATAACGATCACATCTAAATTCATGAACTTAGATGTCATCGATAACAGGTGGATCCTGCATGTCATAGACACACAGGACTAGCTTTCAGCCGAGTCGTCAGTCCTGCTGAACTGACGGATTCAGCTTTGACGGCAAGATACAGGTTCTATGTATTCAGGATACATAGAAGCTGTATCTCAAAAAGTACATTTTTTTTCAATAAAAACCATTTGATAAGTTGCTTAAAATCACATAATACATAGTTTTATTTTTTTTAAAAATGAGTTGAAAGGTTTACATATCCTTTTAGCAATATAAGCATGAACCGTTTTATTATAAAGTTTTATTTTCTAGGACAGTAATGTGCCTGTGTTAAGCTGGCCATACACTTAAGATAGCTGTCGATCGAACAATCATTCGACCGACAGCTATTCTTCCTGACTCTCCCATACGCATGCACGGTCATCTTGGGCGAGTGTGCATGGGTTTTCAACAGGGAGATGTGAGAAAGCCGCTGCCAGACTCCTCTAGCAGCAGCTTATTTATTTGCACACAAAAGGATCGGGCATGCTGAAATTCAACATGCCCGACCTTCCTCTCTCCCGTTTCGAGTTGGGGCACCTCCATATACATTAGATGTTTGGCAGGTCTCGCCGAAATCGGCATCTAATTTGTATGGCCAGTCTTAGCCTTTAAAAGATCAAGAGTGAGGCGTTTATTCATCCATCTCCTTAGGCTGCCGGTTCCGCTCCCCATTATGTCTCAGTGTATGTGTTTGCCTTCATTTTTCTATTATTGATTTTTCCTGACAACTACTCTAGTTCATCACTCTGGCCTTTTGTGCCTGCTTTTTATGTCAGGATTTTTCATGTCTATTTTTGTGTACTATATATGCAGTTAGGCAGCACTTTATTATATGTGGGTATGGTAATTCCATACGCACATTTCTTTTATCTCTCCCTGTGGGTTATGTGAGCGGTTCTCGGCCACCTATGGTTGGTTGACTCTGTTTGCCTATGGTCTTTTACATCTGACCTCACTGTTTATATCTCCGTATATGGTTCATCCTTTTTTATTCTGTATTATGTCATTGTGTATTAAATTCAATAAAGATTTTCTACTTTTGCATATAATTTAGCATATTATGTCTTTAGGTGTTATGTTCCCTTGTGGTTCACGTTTAGGTTGTCAGTCTTAGCCTTTAGTCTGGGAGAGGTTTGTTCACACTTTTTTTTTTCCTTCCCATAATCATAATGCCTCTTGCCAGAGCTTCACTGTCAGTGTTGTTGATGTTTGATAATTCCTTCCTAAAACAATAGCTGGTTCATTGCATGCTAGAAATTAAAATGGATCATATCATCAGGGTGGGTATAGATGTCCCATATTCCAATGTACTGAGCACAATAAAGCAAGAAATAGCCACTGAGGATACAATCAATGGCGGATCACCATTGGAGCGGATTGGGCAGCTGCCCGCGACCCAAGGCTTCCAGGGGGCCCATAGAATCTGGCAATCCAACCGTTCACCCCGGTTGTTAAAATTACAGTTGGTTAGGAGAAACGGGGGAAACTGGGACCCAGAATCTGACCTTTGCACTCAATTGTATCCACGTCCTATGGTGTGGGAATCTATAGGGGAGTCTATGGGGAGTACTATCTACAGGGGGCACTATCTACAGGGGAGCTCTCTGGTGGCACTATCTACAGGGAACTCTTAGGGACATTGTCTACAGGGGTCTCTATGAGAGGCACTATTTAAACTATGTACAGGTTGCTCTATATGTGGCAGTAACTACAGGGGCATTGTGAGTGGAACTATCTGGAGGGGGCATTGTGGGTGGCACTATCTACAGGGGACATTGTGAGTAACACTACCTACAGAAGGCACTGTGTGTGTGTGTGTGTGTGTGTGTGTGTGTGTGTGTGTGTGTGTGTGTGTGTGTGTGTGTGTGTGTGTGCGTGTGTGTGTGTGTGGTGCTTTACTTTACAGTGTTTGACACAATTGTATTCAGAGGCACAATGTATGGTACTATTATATTCAGTGGTGCAGTGTATAGTACTATTATATTCAGGGGCACAGTGTTATTCTAGTTTAGGAGCATAGTGTGTGGCACCATGAATTTTATCTTTGTTTATAGATGCAGAAATGTTGCAAAAGTAAGCAGCCGAAGACATTTGAGGGGAAATCCTTCAGAAATGAACACTGGCCTGTGGAACTCATCATGAGGTCTGGACGGATGGAGAAAAGAGAAAGAGAATGACTCCGATCAGAGAAGACGTCACCTGTGAGTAACTGGATCTCCTGACATGTCTGTTGTAGGAAATCCTTGTACTCCACAAAAAGTCTTTGTGTGTGTTACCATTTCCTTGTCAGCAGGATTTGTCCCTACACAGTGTGATGTTGACAGTGATGGTTGGAGGCTGTCAGTTTGTAGGGACACAGCCCTTTGACGAGAGGAATTGTAACACCTATTTGTCAATGCTTGCACTGAAAGGTAGTGTTAACTCTAGATAAGGTGCGGCAGGGCGCTGGTAAAAGGGGGGCCCAAGTTTGGGGAACAGCCTAGGGCCTATGATCTACTTAATCCGCCACTGGATACAGTGTCTATACATTTGTACTTAAAGGTGCATTATCATCTAGGACAAGACCACTATCATGTACTAACAGGAATGTCTAATTATGCCTTTGTTTCTCTAGCCATTCTATTGTGTGTTCCACCAACTGTTCTGCTCCATGCCCTGGTTATGATCTTAGTTTTATCTTCTGTTCTCATTTCTGGGTGGTTCCGACTCTGTTCTTACTCCTGATTCAGATGACTGTCACTATACACTAATTTTACTAACTCCTATTAACTGCCCGCTAACTTTAGTCTGATGCTGCTCTGATTCTCAGTTCAAATGCAGGGTTTATACTGTAAATTTGCTCACCAGTCCTTTGTCAACGTCAGGAAAATATTTAAAGTGAATGACCACTTTATATTTTAAAGTGAATTTCCACTTTATAACACTGTTTTATTTTTAGGTCCACAATTCTGTGCTGATTCATTTCTTAATATATCTTTATAGCAGTGGGAGCTCCTTTTTTTTTTCCAACACAGAGTTCTGAATCCCCTGCATAGACATTAGTGAAATAATAAAATTTTGCCTGCATGCAGTCACCACTAGGGGGAGCTTAGGAGTTTACTGCATACAGTTTATACATTAAAATTAATAATAAATCATTATGCATGAAGTTCCTAAACTCCCTCTAGTAGAAGTTGCAGGATTCCATAATTTTATATTCCACTTCAAGTCTAGGGAGGGGATTTAAAGCTTTGTATCAGAAAAACGGCTAAGAAATGAATCAGTAAAAAATGTTGAGCCTGTTTAGATAAAATAAATAAATAATATTCAAGGGCAGACATTCACTTTTAAGCTTGAAAATCCACCAGGAGATAAAGGTGAAGGAGAATGCCTTAGTTTATGGTCCCATTTTAGCCAGGCAGCAATTCAGTTATCAATTAAATATACTTTACAGTATGAATTGTAAAGTGAATATATATTTTGTTGTTTTATTTGGTCAGAAATCCAAATTTTAAAATGAAAACTCTCAATCAAAGCAAACAAGTTGAGTTGAAAGCTGTACAATAACGCAATTTAATATGATTATGGCATAAAAGAAACATAATTAGAATTTGAAATAATTTCACACATTGCAGTGTGATCCAACAACAATCTGATTTATATGTAAATGTCCACCACACCTGTGCATTGCCTTAAGCAGCATTCTCTTTTGAAAGTGTCTCAAGATGTTCAGATGTTTTCCAGAAATGCTGCTGTTATTTATTAGTCAGAACACACCCAGTGTGAAAAAGATTTAAAAAAAAGTCTACAGTATATGCACCTCACTATATATATGACACCGATAAACACAAAAAGATAAAATAAATCTCTACCAAAACTCATAAAAAAATATAAATACGTATTAAACACAAAAAAATATCTCTAACTATCCACCTCATTCGAGACAGTTTAGGGTTGATTACAGCATTGTGTATATGAATAGTCCTTTATCAGCTTCATACATGTACACACTACAATTTTTCCCATCAAAACTACTCAAGTTCTGTCAGTTTGCATGGGGGATGGTGATTGAACAGTTATTTTAGTCAGTCACGCAGACATTGGGGCAAAGAATATAAATCAATTTAGAATTAAATACAAGCACATACGTACCAGAAAAGTAGAATATGTGGCTGATATGAGGCCCCTCGAGAGAAAGGACCACACCCAGTTGGCTGCATTCCCTTATGTTAAGGCTAGATTCACATGACAGGGAAAAATGGCCGTGTGATGGCCGTTTTTTTAACGACCATCACACGATTGTTTTCAGAACAATGTCGTTTTATGGCTGTATTCACACAGCTGTTTTTTTTAGTGGCCCGTTAATACTGGCCAGACGTCCCCCATAGAATTCAATGGATCAGTTTTTCATGGCCATTTTTCAGGACTCAATCCTTGTGATGGCTATTAAAAACTGATCCTGGCCCTCACAAGAGGATTTCCCGGGCACAGCGCTACTTTATGCGCTAAGGCCGGGGAAGCCTTTGACGTCACTGTCCATGTATGGACAGTGATGTCAGAGCTTTCAACTATGGAGTCCCAGGCCAGAACATCGCAAGCTCTCTGGCTGGGAATTCCTGTCTTGGGAAAGCCCTTGACGTTACTGTCCATACAGTATATCGACAGTGACGTTAGCGGCTTTGAGATGCCGGAATTCCCGGCCAGAACATCGGCAATGCTCTGTCCAGTGATTCTGCTCCTAGAGAGGGCCCCTCACGTAATTGTTCATATATGGACAGTGATATCAGAGGCTCCTGCAGGAGCAGAATCACTGGCTGGAGCATCGGCACAGTTCTGGCTAGGGATTCTGCATCTGGAGGAGCCCCTGGCATCACTGTCCATATATGGACAGTGATGTCAGGGGCTCCTTCTGGAGGGAATCCCCGGCTAGGGCATCGGCAAAGTTCTTGCCAGTGATTCCGCTCCTGGAAGAGCCCTTGGCACCACTATCCATATAAGGACAGTGTTGTAAGGGGCTCTTCCTGGAGTGGAATACCTGACTAGAGCGTTGCCCACTCTCTGGGCAGGGATTCAGCTCCTAGAGGGAGCCCCTGATGTCACTGTCCATATATGGCCAGTGAAATCAGGGGCTCATCCTGGAGCGGAATCTGCAGCCAGCGTTTTGCCAACACTCTGGCTAGGGATTTCGCTCCTGCAGGAGGCCCCTGGCATCACTATCCATATATGAAAAGGTTAGAGGTATGGGCAGCACAGCAAAGTCTCCAGCTCCAAATGGGTGTCAGCCTCCAGGAAACCGACTTGAAGATCCCACAGTATGCAGACAAGAACAAGAGGAAGAGGCAACACTCCAAGTTGAAAATATCAAATAGATGGATTTATTCTCCCATATGCTCAATGCAGCCTTTGTCAAGCAAAGGATAGTGACATCAGGGGCACCTCCAGGAGCGGAATACCCGGCCAGAGTGTCCGTAACTTTTCCCATGGACAGGTGATGAATGGTAATGGCTAGAATACCCCTCTTAAAGGGGCTGGCAGGAAAAAAATATTTTCTAAAAAGTGTCCCCCAGTCTTGGTTTGCCTTCCCTAAAACCCCCTTCATACTTTCTAACCAGTTTCTGTTTGATCTCAATCGTCACTGCTGCTCTTTCTGTGTGTTTACATCCCTAGCTTATGTTCCTGGCTGTTTCCTGTCTTGTAACCTACCATACCCATGATCCCTAGCTGCATCTGAGGAGACAGCTTATATTTCCCCCCTCCCTTCCTCCACAGCATCTCAGCTACTTGCATACTGCCACGCCCCTCTATGTTCACGGGGTTATTCCCTGTTCTAATTACAGTCACCCAGCTCCCTGCACACTGTCACACACACCCACTAATAATCACACAGGGATGATGGGGTTATATACAGGAGTGATGGTAGTTATATACAGCGATGATGGGGTTTATATGCAGGGATGATGGGGTTATATACAGGGATGATGGGGGTTATATACAGGGACAATATAACTTCATCATCCCTGTATATAACCACCATCATCCCTGTAAATAACCACCATCATCCCTATATATAACCGCCATCATCCCTGTATGTAAACCCCATCATCCCTGTATATAACCCCCATCCTCCCTATATATGACCACCTTCATCCCTGTATATAACCCCATTATCCCTGAATATAACCCCATCAGCCCAGTATATAAACCCCATCTTCCCAGTATATAACCCCCATCATCCCTGTATATAACCGCCATTATTCCTGTACATAACTGTCATCATCCCTGTGTATAAATGCCATCATCCCTGTGTATAACCGCTATCATCCCTGTGTATAACCGCTATCATCCCTGTGTATTACCCCCAACATCCCTGTGTATTACACCCAACATCCCTTTATATGACCCTAACATCCTTGTATATAACCCCCATCATCTCTGTGTGTTACCCCATCATCCTATACAGGGATGATGGAGGTTATATACAGGGATGATGGCGGTTATATAGAGGAATGGTGGGAGTAATACACAGGGATGATGGGGGTTATATACAGAAATGATGGGGGTTATATACAGGGATGATGGTGGTTATATACAGGAATGATGGGGATAATACACAGGGATGATGGGGGTTATACACAGGGATGATGGGGTTATATACAGGAATGATGGTAGTTATATACAGGAATGATGGGATAATACACAGGGATGATGGGGGTAATACACAGGGATGATGGGGGTTATACACAGGGATGATGGGGGTTATATACAGGAATGATGGAGGTTATATACAGGGATGATAGGGTTATATACACAGATTTTCAGGGTTATTTACAGGGATAATGGGGGTTATATTCAGTGATGATGGGGTTATATACAGGGATGATGGGGGTTATATACAGGGATAATGACCGCCATCATTCCTGTATATAACACCATCATCCCTGTATTTACATAACCACCATCATTCCTGTATTTATATAACACTCATCTTCCCTGTATATAACACCCATCTTCCCTGTATTTATGTAACCAGTGCAATCACTTTATATATGTAACCATCACTTTATATATGTAACCATGGGAGATGACGTTCCGTGTCTTTGCTCAACCAGCACTTCCGGTTATGCGGAGGAACGGCGCGTCATCAACTAAGTTTACAGGCAGTAGGACCATAGGAGGAGCTCTGAAACATCCGCCCAGCCCACTGCCTGTAAACCTACTTGATGACGCGCCATGCCTCTTCTCTGACGGAAGGCTGAGTAAAGACACAAAACCTTAGAGGAAGTAAAAAGTTTACTCTGGGTGCGGTCACCTGACCGCAAGTCAGGACACAGTAACGCTGCTACTTATAAACATGCATTATATTAGAAAGTTAATTATATATGTTACATTAAGTCTAAATATAAATAAAATGTATTTTTATATATATTGTGACAGACCATGTGGAGAGGTTGTGGATGGGGTCTATATTTCCCCAAGATTTCTGTCTTCTGCTATCTGAAAACAACCAGGGAGTAAATTCAGCAGAGAATGTGGTTCTCACTCTGCAATAGGTTTAATCTAAAACCTGGAAAAGGGCCAGGTTGTTGGAGTGGGGAGAGATGGGTGGGTCCCCACTCCATCCTCACAGTCCTGGTCTTGGGCTGTCTAGCTATTAATCAGGAGTCAGGAGTCAGGTGTGATAGCCCTTTAAAAAGGCTGCAGTTCAGTCCGCACAGCAAAGATGTGCTACTACTGGCCTCAGCCAGTTTTATTTACAGGTTGTACATGAATAAAAAGAAAAACAAATAAAAGAAAACTCTATGCCTGTCCGGCACTAACTATACAGTCAGGTATCCTAACTAACACAGGGCAGGCCTAATGCCTGGCACCATAAACCATGCAGACCATACAACCTGTTATGAATGCAGTCGGTTTGCTCTCACAAGCTCCTCTCCCAAGGCTGAGAGAGAGTGTGACTGAACTGCAGCCTTTTTAAAGGGCTATCACACCTGACTCCTGATTAATAGCTAGACAGCCCAAGAACAGGACTGTGTGGATGGAGTGGGGACCCACCCATCTCTCCCCACTCCAACAACCAGGCCCTTTTCCAGGTTTTAGATAAAACCTATTGCAGAGTGAGAACCACATTCTCTGCTGAATTTACTCCCTGGTTGTTTTCAGATAGCAGAAGACAGAAATCTTGGGGAAATATAGACCCCCATCCACAACCTCTCCACATGGTCTGTCACAATATATTCATATTTTTTTTGCTATATATCTTTATTAACTTTATTGCTGTTGCCACTTATTTGTAAAACAGTTTTTGTACTCAAAAACATAATGCTACCTTTAAACATTCAAAAAGCAGGCTAGAACAAAACACTAAACATCCAAATAAACAAAAGTGGCCATATATTAGTGATATCAGATATCCATTTTCTGAATGACTTGTCATTCATAGTGGGTCTGTCAAGGTTAGTATTCTGGACTACAACTCATTAAGTTAAAACAACAAGTCACCGATCCATCTCCGTCTTGATAACCCTTGTCTCTTATCTATCATAACACAAATAACATTAGAATTTAGATGTACTAAGCATTATGATACTTCAGCATGACTGGATTCATTAGTACTAAAGTAATTTATGCCATGGGAAAAGGATTAACACCTTACATTTGTCTTTGATATTCTGCTGAAACCACAAGAAAACTAAAAGTAACAACAGGTTAGTGAAAATTTATCAAAGATAGGGTAAGTTTCACTAGCTCTGAACCTCAGTTTTTTTTTAGATATTATATAATGTTTCATCAAACCACAATGCTAAAATTCAATATATTTACTATCCACTTGGGTGGCATATAGTATACATATAACATGTACAAAAAAATATATAAGTATGATGCCTACCATCATACATCTATGTGTGAAACAGCATAGTCATTAGAGAGCATTCCCACCACAAAACAAATGTACACAGTTGTATTCCCTTAATAGTTTTTCTAATTCTGTACAGTTGTTTCTTTGTAAATTTATGGCTGTTTCTATTGATCTTTCAACAAAATATAGGACAACAATTAATACACACAATAAACAGTGTTTTAATTGTATGTAACCTGTCTATTACTAATAAACATTTAATTCAAATGGAACATTTTATCAAAAAATGTAACAAGCTTTAATCTTAAACATTTTTCTTCTAATTTTCCATGTTATATATATTTTAAAAAAAACTGAAATCTTGAGGATCCACTTTGATTACTAAGCCTCACGTCAGGCTGACACTTCTTGTAGAGATCACTTTTCCGCAGACATCTCATTATCATAACAAGCAGAATTACAATAAAAGGTAACACCTTCATTAAAATACTGGAGGCAGATGTCAAAGGATCCACCATTGACATGTCGTGGAAATCCATCGCTCAAAATATATTAGACTGAAATTTATACGAGTCCAAACAGACTCTCAAGGCCAGACTCCATTAGTCAGTATCCTAATTAAGATCTTTCACCGATATATATATCGAGAGAGGAGAAGAAAACACACAGACACTGATATGTTCAAAATGCTCCTCTAAAGGATTTATTACCAGACTCAAACTGTTAAACTGAAATTCAGAAGGGGTGTAGGCTTGAGGTAAACCAATCAGAGACAATGTAACAATATTTGTTATTCAGTAAAAAGCATACAATAAAATACATCCCAGATACATCATTATAATTCTTCACACATCAGGTTTTGCAGGTGTCTAATCTCTTTTGGACAGAATGTCCTCGTGGAGATGGGGGAGACCTTCCTTCACGCATACTTGCCATCCTCCCATCTCCCTCCCTGTCCAACTTCGCATGGGAACCAAGGTCAAAGATAAAACATACGAAATCAACATTATTTGTATTAAGGGAACAATGACTTTTCTATTCACTACAATAAAACCAAGATGGGAACTCCAGACAAGATGGCTGCTACACGAAAATAAATCATTTAAACATTATCATCACTTTCACATAATACATATCTTAGTAATTCGGCATCCTGCTTGATAATTCACAATGTCATTTCATACAGAGAATCTAAGCAAATAAATCATCCTTCACAAACCCCCCTTTTTCTCATATTAAATTACAGAAATTATATATTGTGATTATGAAACTCAAGCAATATATCAATAGGGCCACAACTAATATGATGCCATCACCAATGTCCGGTTAGGGTATGGGGTCCCACCAGTGTATTGACAAGTCATGTACATCATCGTCCTCTTCTTCTCCTGTCTTCTGATTAAAACACTTGATACTGCTGATGGATTCACTCAGGTCTTTGGTCCTTACTTTGAACTTTGCTGATGTCATCAGGACTTGGTTTGGTCCTTCTCATCTTTCAGACCCTGTCTCTTTTAGTTTACGTCACCGGGCTGTACACAACACCTCATGCTGTGAGCCTGGGGTGAGATCCCACGTAGGCGGATTAGTGGAGTGTTATTATGACCACCACAAACCCTCCACTCATCTGTCTTCTTCCTCCGGTAAGTTACTTGTCTGGGCGGCTGCTTGGAATTGTGACACAGCCGTCAGTTCATGACAAACGCATTGTACTGGCTCCGGCTGCGCCTGCCGCACCTCAGTAATGGAGTTCATCGTATTAAAAATCTTTTAGTTCATGTTTACTGGCGCTTGCTGGGGACCCCCAACCCTTGTCAATTGTTAAAATAAATACTAATTTGGTGATAACATCTACGTACTATAAAAGTTGTTCTAAGTACATACAATAACAATGTCAGGCCCTTAACCCCTTAATGACCGGGCCATTTTGCACGTTAATGACCAAGGATTATTTTTTGTTTTTTCATGGTCGCATTCCAAGAGTCGTAACTGTTTTTGTATTTCCTCTATGTAGCCGTATAAGGGCTTGTTTTTTGCGGGACGAGTTGTATTTTGTAATTGTACCATTTTTAGATGCATATAATATATAGATTAACTTTTATTAACTTTATTTTAGGAGAGAATTGAAAATAAGCAGCTATTCCAGCATTGATATTCACGTTACAAATTTACGCCGTTTACTATGCAGCGTAAATAACATGTTCACTTTATTCTATGGGTCGGCACGATTACGGGGGTACCAAATATGTAAGGGTTTTATAGTTTTCCTGCGTTTGCACAATAAAAAGCCTTTTAGAAAAAAATTACTTGTTTTTGCATCGCCGCATTCCAAGAGCCGTAACGTTTTTATTTTTCCGTCGATGTGGTCGTATGTGGGCTTGATTTTTGCGGGCCAATGTGTAGTTTTCATTAGTACTATTTTGGGGTACATAGGACTTATAGATTAATTTTTATTTAATTTTTTATGCGGGGAATGGGAGAAAAGAGAGAATTTTGCCGTTGTTTTTTGCGTTTTTTTTGGACGCCGTTCATCCGGCGGTTTAATTGATGTGTTCATTTTATTGTTCAAGTCGTTACGATCGCGGGGATACCATATATGTGTATGTGTGATTTGTTTTGACACTTTTACTAAATAAAACCACTTTTTGGGCAAAAAAAGTCGTTTTATTTGATTTTCAATGTAATTATTATTTTATTTTTTTTCACCAACTTTATTTAACGGATTGCCATTTTTTTTTTTTAGTCCCACCAGGGGACTTCACTATGCGATCTGCTGATCGCATATATAATGCTTTGGTATACTTAGTATACCAAAGCATTATTGCCTGTCAGTGTAAAACTGACAGGCAATTTGTTAGGCGATGCCTCCGACATCGCCTAACAGGCAGATGCTGAAGGCAGACCTGGGGGTCTTTGTTAGACCCCCCGCTGCCATGGAAACCCGACGGCGACCCGCGATTTGTTTGCGGGGGCGCCGATGGGGTGACAGAGGGAGCTCCCTCCCTCTGTCAAACACATTAGATGCCGCTGTCACTATTGACAGCGGCATTTAATGGGTTAAACTGCCTGAATCGGAGCGCGCTTCGATTCCGAAAGTTGCAGCAGGAGCCAGGCTGTGTATAATAGCCGTGCTCCTGCCGCTGATTGCGTGGGTACAGTCTCAGTACCCGCGCCATCACAGGACGGATATATCCGTCCTCCTGCGCGAACTAGCAGCTGCTGAGGACGGATATATCCGTCCTTCGGCGTTAAGAGGTTAAACTAAATCAAACAAACACCTTTTATATAAGAAAAACTTCTCTGTTCCAATGGACAGGGCACCTAGAAGATGTGTAATTATTGGGTACATTTCATTTGCACTTGGTGTCACGCTTTCCAGCAGGATTTGTACCTTGATCTGAGCTGATTGCCTGGAACATCTCCAGCTCACCAAAATATACACAGATTCCACATGTTTATCTGACAAATGTCGCAAACCAATTTTTCTTACTCTAATTTGTATTGCATGGGAAGGCCTCTCAAGGTCTGTTCTCTTCGTGGGAGGCGGGTATGATAAGGTTGGCACCGGTCTGCCAGGACTGTTCTGTAGGCAAATCAAACAGCTCTAACAGAATTTAGCAGCAACAGCTGTAAAGCCTGGGACATACCAATTAGATCTTACCAAATCGATCCTTGCAGTCTTGGGGCATATGTGAGGTCATACACCATCAATGCAAGTGCCATCAAGAGTGCCTTGGGTGTTACCGGTTCACCTTCCCTTATCCGACCACATTCTGTTAGAATCTGGTTCTCACGCCTTCCGCTCCCAGTTGGACTCTTCCTGTGGGGAACAAACTTTTTCATTGTATAAACATTAATTGATCTTAATCAAATAATTAATTTGAAGAAAAGCATTAACAAATAACATCTTTACATCAAACGTTCACATTGAGCAATAACTAGAAGTGATACATGCAAACTCATTTTTCTTCTTTATATATATATATATATATATATATATACACACACACACACACACACACACACACACACACACTGCACAGAATTTTCCTTTCACAATAACAACGACAAAAAACAAATAGCTAAAAATGTTTTCAAATGGGAATATTCCACTTCTGTACCTTTTAACTGACGCATGACTCTAATAGTCCAATGCTAAGGCTGGTCCAGAACTTTACATGAAACTTAACTTCAGTATTTAATATTCCCACAACACTTCTTAAATACAATTATTAAACAAACTAACTTTGGAATAACATCTGGAGAACTGCTGATATCTTATTGTACAAACATCAGATCAATACTTGGGATAACACTGTTCCCCTGTCACTTACACACAACGTCTGCAGTGGGGAAAATACAGGTCGGGCTTCAGGCCCCCCTGAGAACAGATCTACACACACGAGCACATTGTCATACACTTCTATCTCGGGTAGTTGTATGTTCTGCAGTCGCTGGGACTGTTAATCTGGCCGGGCTGCACTTTTCACAGGTACCTTTGCTGTTTTACCTATGTCATGCCGTGTGCACATCATGCCGGCTGCTACAAACGTAGTGGTGGCATTATTGTATCCAGGGACAAGCCAATTTACTGATACCTGGCTGCATATACCCTTGTTGTCAGGTCTGTTTTCTCTTGCTCTCTCAATTGGCTTACCCGATGATCCAATAATGTTCCTACTACCAATGGGCCCATAATTGTTGGCGATGCCAAAAGCGTACCTAGAGTCAGTGTAAATGTCGGCCGTCTTACCTTCTGCCGGGTTACAGCCTCAGCGAGCACCTCCAGCTCCGCTCCTTGAGATGAACAAGAAGGTGAGAGTGGTTTCTGGGTAATTTACCTTGTGCCTCGTATCCTGTTCTACACATACTGTATGAAGTATTTCTACATTACAAATTTACATTGGAAACCCATGTCACATATAGATAGAACATTTCAAAAGGGTGGAGTTTTATTGTTCCACATTCATCTGATGATCCAGAACACTTGTAAATCCCACCCACCAGGTCCTGTAAATACAATACCTGATTAATACAAAAACAAACAAAATATGTTACTGAAATCTGGCATAAAATAAACAATATTGAAACAATTTTTTTTTGTTTTGCCTTCTCCCCATCTAAATCTGTAAAGACTCATCTGTGAGTGACGTCACCTCCGCCTCCTGTGTAAATTTGCTGGAGGGGGATGGTCTCTTACACAATACCTCATATTGGGTGGAGACTACAGCACAGCTTACCCAGTGCCATATTTACCGTTCTGGAAGGATCTGGAACCATCTACACAGAAAAACCTCAAAATGTAGATTACTGTCATACACATTTAATATGGGTTACTCCTTAAAGCTCATACACATTTTGTAGATCTAGAACCAAATTCATTAATTCAAAACAAAATAAAACACAAAACAAAACTACCTGATCAGTCCCTTCAACATTCCCTCCTATTTGGACTCTGCGAAAGTAATGTAGCAGGGTTCAAAACTACATATCAACATAATAAAATTAGGCACTCTATCGGGGTGGCACTAGTTTAACCCCCTGTAATACACAACAGCCTGGAACAAAAATGACTTTCTCCTGACAAAAATACATTTTATCTTTAAAATGACCTGCAACCATTTACCTGTAAAACATCTCACATTTTCAAAAATGACATTTAGGCAGCACCATAGCACGTGCCTCATGTGTGAAAACAAAAACAAAACAATTGTAATTAGTTATTCAATAACACAGAAAATAATATATCTGGTAATATTAATTACTGCAAACCAATAAGCAGTACATAAAAATAAAGAACAGTGGGGGCACATACATTTTCAAAACCCCGTGTCTCACAATATCTGTAGTTTAATACATTTGAATTAACATCAAAACATTCCAACATTAAATCTTATCACATTATAACACATTAATCTGCAGTATAGCTTTTATCTTTCTACAAACAGATCCAGCCGGCTGTAATATTTTTCTCGCTTGGTGTAGTTACAGACGACTGCGCGTGCGTGAAGATAAGACACATTACATAAAAAATGAAAAAAGTGGAACTGATTTTAACCCCATACACAAAACACTAAAATTTTTAGACATTACTGCTGTTAAAAATAGGAAACATACAATATAGTTCTGCTTTTATTGTGGCCATTAGTTTCAAACTTCAGACATGTTACATTACACACATCACACAGATGTCTCATCACATCACACATGTTACATTACACACATCACACAGATGTCTCATCACATCACACCTGTTCACATTACACTCCCCCCGTTCTGACCCACGTTAGTCACTGCAATGTACCTGGCTGCTCCGTTTTCTTCACTCTTCCAATGAAAATTTACACCTGTATTTAAATTGTTCTTTCTCACATCATCTTACTTGTAACCACCTGTAATCACCTGCTTTGTCCTTTTAACTTATGCCTTGTCCTGGCCACTCCACTCCCTTTCTCAACTTTCCACAAACCATTGTCTTTATCACATGCAAACATCCTTCTTACCGCTGCCAGCCTCTTCAACAATTTTTTTTTTCAGTGTGTTATTTTGCCTTCACATACTTTACAATTAAAGCCCCAGCTCCTTTTGCTCATTCTAATGTTGGCCGGGACCAGTGCCCCAAAGCATCTTTGTCCAACTTCCTCCTGACCCCATGGTCGGAGAGCAGTAGGGTGATTTCCGGTAAATCCCCCACCTCCAGGCAAACAGGCCACGCCACGTTTGCCGACAGATATCTCAGACCAGTCTATCTCCTAGACTGTCTTACCAATACAATATCAAAAGTCGTTGCTCCAGACATTCTAGCAGTAGGATCCTCTGATCCCTCACTGTATTGAACATCAAGAACAGACAAAATGCTGCCAATCAACAATTACAAGAGCAAATTCTTCAACACAATCGACATTCATGAACCTCCATTGATTCAAGCAGGAGTTGGTCACTTCACTTATGCAGAACACTTGCTGCCGTGGTGTGTCTTTCGGTTCATACAGCCCGTGATGTAGCATATATCCCAAACTCTTTCCTCTAGCACTTTGCAATGGTTTCACATGCAAATTATCGTGATTGGAGATTACGATGTAACCTGTCATTTCAAACGAGATTACGCTCGCCTTGCTGGAATCTCACAGAAAATATTCAGAAGTGTCAGGATTCTGAATAAACATCACGTCCAGGCTGGTAGTGATGTATATTCATTATCAGGACACTGCAGTAATGTTATAGTGTGTATATGTGGCTGCACATAGCGATATAACTATATCGCTAGTGCAGTGTAAATGAATGGAGAGAAGTGCATGACGCTGATTGGTCAGCGTCATACTCTCCTCTGTACAACGCCCACTTGGTCTAAAGTAAAACACGCCCACTTGGGCATTAAGAAACTCATTAGCATAAAGCTAAAAATCGCTCATAAAGTGGTTTCAAATAGAATTTTTCTAAATACAAAGCATTACTGTCACCTACATTATAGCGCCGATCTTCTTATATAGGAGATAGGGCACTTATAATGGGGTGACAGAGCCTCTTTAATATGGCGGGGGCTAACCTAACTTTGCAAATTATCTCTATACTGAGCTGTAATTGTGGTGGGGCTGTATTTATGTACAGAGCTTGGTTCTTGTTTTGTATATATGTACTGAGCTTAGTTCTGTTGTTGTATTTATGTACTGAGCTTGCTTCTGGTGCTGTATTTATGTACTGAGCTATGTTCTGGTGCTGTGTTTATGTACTGAGCTTGGTTCTGGTGCTGTATATATGTACTGAGCTTGGTTCTGGAGCTGTAATTATATAAGATATATTTATAACAAAATAGCAGGGCAGATGGAATTGTTTTCAATATATAGGTCTTTAAGTTATGGGTGAGTTTAATATAATGTGTGGCTACATATGTATGATAATGTAATTATATACATAGTATGGCAATCCAGTTAAACATTCTGGACAGGAAGACACACAAGTTTTGAAAGTTTATGGGATATTACTAATACTTAAAAAAAATATTTATTTAGACTCCACATTAATATACAGTGTATTTTTCATTTTATATTTATTTCATTGGCTTATTATAGTAGGAATAATTTTCTGTGTCTCGCTCTATACCGCGGGCACCCCTCACGTATATCTTTGTAAGCTAAGTAGGGAACCTGTTTAAAATTTTAATGCCATTCCCGGCACATTGGATATCCAGTACAAAAGATTGCATTGTGTCAGGGTCCTCCTACTTACATGCATCTGCCCCAAACAATCACACTAACGTATAATACTTAAAATATAAAGCTGAATTTTTTTGTAATTTAATGATTTTATGGTCTGCATCACATGATATCCACATATCTCACACTAAGGGTATGTGCACACGTAGTGATCAAAAAGTCTGAAAATACGGAGCTGTTTTCAAGGGAAAACAGCCCCAATTTTTCAGACGTTTTTTGAGCAACTCACGTTTTTCGCTGCGTTTTTTGCGGCGTTTTCGCTGCGTTTTTTACGTCCGTTTTTGGAGCTGTTTTCATTGGAGTCTATTAGAAAACGGCTCCAAAAACGTTCAAAGAAGTGCCCTGCACTTCTTTTGCCGAGGCTGTATTTTTACGCGTCGTCGTTTGACAGCTGTCAAACGACGACGCGTAAATGACAGGTCGTCGGCACAGTACGTCGGCAAACCCATTCAATTGAATGGGCAGATGTTTTCCGACGTATTGTAGCCCTATTTTCAGACGTAAAACCAGGCATAATACGCCTCATTTACGTCTGAAAATAGGTCGTGTGAACCCAGCCTAACAATAGTATTTGTAGTCCTACTTTTTTTTTTTTTTTGCATGTTGTTCCTACTTACAAGTTTGTTTTTAGCCCAACCTATCCCTACCTAAATTTGGACTATTTAGCCACGTATTCAGGTTTTAATCCCTTTCAATCTTGGCTAATTCTATATGCCTACTCCAATTATAATCTATTTATATTGTACTTATAGTATATTCTATCCTAAAAATGCTGATTATTTTATTCACAAATTGCCCCCAAAATAGTGCAGAGACAGAGTGCCCCATAAACAGTGCATATGCCTGAGTGCCCCTAAACACAGCACAGACATCTGAAAGTATCCCCATAAACAGTGTGGATGTTAAAGAGTGAACCCATTAGCATTGCAGATGCCAGAGTACCTCCATAAACTGTACAGATTTTATAAACTGTGTCCCCATAAATTTAGTAGGCACCAGAAAGTGCCCTCAAAATTTGTTCAGACATATCTTGAGTATGCAGAAACTGAAAATGGCTGTATCTCCGGTATCGGCCACTTTGCATGATGGTAAATCCAACCCAATATGAGCGCAAGAAAAGTTTCAATGCATAGCCTGGCAGATGTAGTCTTTTAGGTGTCTGAAAAATGGGTCATATCTGATATCCTCTATAGAAGATGTAATAGCTGACATTTCCTATTGTCACTTTTACAAATCTCAGAAGGAAGAAAAAGAGACAACACTAAACAGATTTAGACAAGCTATTGACTGCTAGGACATGTCCTTTTGTGCGTCAGATGTTTGCTATAAACTATCATATATATGGGTCTCTAGTGGACTTCAACATGTCAACATTATAAATTCTGAGTCTTTCAAGCCATACTAGTGCTGAAAGGAATGTTTTTTTCCAAAGGCATATTCATTCTCCAGTGCTTATATATGTGAGGTTGTTTATTTGATTACATTTTGACAAGCATATCTCCGCCTAGGAGGCAAGACTGTCACTTTCTCAAATTAAAAGGCTGCATATGGACGCGTTTCACTGTTACATTTAAATGAAGCACTGGAGTAGAGCCAAAGTTCCAATATTTATCTATATTTTTAGTAACATAAGTGTCAAGCCTCCCCCTCCCTAACTTTTCAGAAATTTGTAATGACATCCTCAGTGTATATTTTATGCTAGAATTAGTGAACTCCCTGCAATCTTTACACCATTCACTAGTCACTTAAATTAAAAAAGACACATGTCTATCAAGTTCAACTTTTCTGAGATCTCTTTGTCTCAGGACATTTGTACAACTTCACTAGATCAATTATACATCATTCTTTGCTAACTAAATATTACTCTCATTTGTCATTAGATAAGCATCTAGCACTTTTTTAATGCTGTCATAGTATCTGCCATTACTACCCCTTGGTGTAGGGTTAGTTTAATTACTCTAACTGTAAATAACCTTTTGCTATATTGATATGTGACTCCGTTCCTTCACATGTAAATAATGTCCCCTGTTTGTTTGTATAGTTGTTTGTATTGACAACATATATATATATATATATATATATATATATATATATATATATATATACATATAATCTTTATTATATAAATTATATATATATACCAGCAAAGAGAGACAGCAGCACTCGGTTTTCAAGCAAAATAGTCCAGTAATAAAGGGTGCCAGCTGATAATCTTGATCCAAAGACCATGTAGATATCCCAGAAATAAATCCAGCAGCACTCCGGTAATCAAGGTGACGGAATCTAGGTGGGACGGAAACGTTGCACTTGCCATGTTGGCACAATAAACCACATCTTTTTTCACCTTGACTACCGGAGTGCTGCTGGATTTATTTCTGGGATATATATATATATATATATATATATATATATATATATATATATATGTATATACATTATACACATATACAGCATGTAAATAAGACTCTAAGGCAACTTGTTTCCAAGCTGCACAAGACCAATTTTTGTAGTCTCTTAGTATAAGAGAGAATATAGTCAAGCATCTCTGAGCCTTCCCTAGCTATATATACATATATATATATATATATATATATACACTACCGTTCAAAAGTTTGGGGTCACCCAGACAATTTTGTGTTTTCCATGAAAACTCACACTTATATTTATCACATGAGTTGCAAAATGACTAGAAAATATAGTCAAGACATTGACAAGTTTAGAAATAATGATTTTTATTTGAAATAATAATTTTCTCCTTCAAACTTTGCTTTCGTCAAATTTGCAGCAATTACAGCATTGCAGACCTTTGGCATTCTAGCTGTTAATTTGCTGAGGTAATCGGGAGAAATTTCACCCCATGCTTCCAGAAGCCCCTCCCACAAGTTGGATTGGCTTGATGGCCACTTCTTGCGTACCATACGGTCAAGCTGCTCCCACAACAGCTCTATGGGGTTGAGATCTGGTGACTGCGCTGGCCACTCCATTACAGATAGAATACCAGCTGCCTGCTTCTTCCCTAAATAGTTCTTGCATAATTTGGAGGTGTGCTTTGGGTCATTGTCCAGTTGTAGGATGAAATTGGCTCCAATCAAGCGCTGTCCACAGGGTATGGCATGGCGTTGCAAAATGGAGTGATAGCCTTCCTTATTCAAAATTCCTTTTACCTTGTACAAATCTCCCACTTTACTAGCACCAAAGCAACCCCAGACCATCACATTACCTCCACCATGCTTGACAGATTTCGTCAGGCACTCTTCCAGCATCTTTTCAGTTGTTCTGCGTCTCACAAATGTTCTTCTGTGTGATCCAAACACCTCAGAGTTCGATTAGTCTGTCCATAAGGGTATGTGCACACACACTAATTACGTCCGTAATTGACGGACGTATTTCGGCCGCAAGTCCCGGACCGAACACAGTGCAGGGAGCCGGGCTCCTAGCATCATAGTTATGTACGATGCTAGGAGTCCCTGCCTCGCTGCAAGACAACTGTCTCGTACTGAAAACATGATTACAGTACGGGACAGTTGTCCTGCAGCGAGGCAGGGACTCCTAGCATCGTACATGAGTATGATGCTAGGAGCCCGGCTCCCTGCACTGTGCTCGGTCCGGGACTTGCGGCCGAAATACGTCCGTCAATTACGGACGTAATTAGTGTGTGTGCACATACCCTAACACTTTTTTCCAATCTTCCTCTGTCCAATGTCTGTGTGATTTTGCCCATATTAATCTTTTCCTTTTACTAGCCAGTCTCAGATATGCAGCAGACAAAAAATGGCGACAGCACCCTGCGACACTAATGCCACCTAAACCACTAAATATAAATAAATATGCACTAAAGCTAAATCTACTTACAAATAGGGAGGTTCTTAGTGCACATTTTGATCAAAAAGTGTTAGCCCACCTGCCACGACAAGGCGACCTCTGTAAGGTGGGAACCTACGCTGCACATACACCCAGAACTGGGACTAAGGGTATGTGCACACACACTAATTACGTCCATAATTGGCTTACGTATTTCGGCCGCAAGTACCGGACCGAACACAGTGCAGGGAGCCGGGCTCCTAGCATCATACTTATGTACGATGCTAGGAGTCCCTGCCTCGCTGCAGGACAACTGTCACGTACTGAAACATGATTACAGTACGGGACAGTTGTCCTGCAGCGAGGCAGGGACTCCTAGCATCGTACATAAGTATGATGCTTGGAGCCCGGCTCCCTGTACTGTGTTCGGTCTGGTACTTGCGGCCGAAATATGTCCGTAAATTGCGGACGTAATTAGTGTGTGTGCACATACCCTTAGCCTACATATATACCTGGGGATGGTAGGATCCAGCATTGAACTGATTAAAATCACCCAGGGCAGAATGGGAGGAGTGCAAGAACAACAAGTGGAGGCAGTCACTAACCCCACATATATGGATCCCATAAACACAACAAAAATTGAACAGCACATTCCAACTAAATGATACAAAATGTATGCAGGTGCAAGAACACCTATGACTGCAGATATACAGCAGACAAAAAATGGCGACAGCACCCTGCGACACTAATGCCACCTAAACCACTAAATATAAATAAATATGCACTAAAGCTAAATCTACTTACAAATAGGGAGGTTCTTAGTGCACATTTTGATCAAAAAGTGTTAGCCCACCTGCCACGACAAGGCGACCTCTGTAAGGTGGGATATGGCTTTTTCTTTGCCACTCTGCCCTGAAGGCCAGCATCCCGGAGTCGCCTCTTCACTGTAGATGTTGACACTGGCGTTTTGCGGGTACTATTTAATGAAGCTGCCAGTTGAGGACCTGTGAGGCGTCTATTTCTCAAACTAGAGACTCTAATGTACTTGTCTTGTTGCTCAGTTGTGCAGCGGGGCCTCCCACTTCTCTTTCTACTCTGGTTAGAGCCTGTGTGTGCTGTCCTCTGAAGGGAGTAGTACACACCGTTGTAAGAAATGTTCAGTTTCTTTGCAATTTCTCGCATGGAATAGCCTTCATTTCTAAGAACAAGAATAGACTGTCGAGTTTCACATGAAAGCTCTCTTTTTCTAGCCATTTTTAGAGTTTAATCGAACCCACAAATGTAATGCTCCAGATTCTCAACTAGCTTAAAGGAAGGTCAGTTTTATAGCTCCTCTAAACAGCAAAACGGTTTACAGCTGGGCTAACATAATTGCACAAGGGTTTTCAAGTGTTTTCTAATCATCCATTAGCGTTCTAACACAGTTAGCAAACACAATGTACCATTAGAACACTGGAGTGATGGTTGCTGGAAATGGGCCTCTATACACCTATGTAGATATTGCATTAAAAACCAGACGTTTGCAGCTAGAATAGTCATTTAGCACATTAACAATGTATAGAGTGTATTTCTGAATAATTTAATGTTATCTTCATTGAAAAAAACTGTGCTTTTCTTTAAAAAATAAGGACATTTCTAAGTGACCCGACCCTAAACTTTTGAACGGTAGTGTGTATATATATATATATATATATATATATATAACAGCATAGAACGTAGTAACGGCACCAGGACTTCAAGGTAGGTGAAGAACAGGGTGGATTTATTCACCTCAAACACAGCAACAATATAATGTGGAACTCACAACTGAAAGCCATAGTGGATATGTAATTGTATAAAAAAAAATATTAAGGGTCCATATCTACATTTGCATCAGAAGTTTTTATCTTTATATACCTTGAAATTGGATTTGCTTTTGCAGCTTGTGCTTGACATTGAGTACTGCTGCTTAGCTTACTTGTAACCTGTATACCCAAGTCCTTCTCTTGTTCTGTTATTCCCTGTTATTAACTAGAATATAGCTGATGGGTTTACCCATATAGTTATTTATTCTACTTGCAATAGCCCGGGCAACATCTCAGAATGATAATAAATCAAAATGAATGAAGAGATTTGTTCAGACATGTTTTCATGTTTACTGATTTGCAGAGTGTGCACTTTTCCACTAACTCTAAAACCTCAAGAATCATCTATTTTGCAGAGGCATCTATAATGATTATCAGAAAGTAGATGTGTACCTTGAAATGCGCTGGGTAGGAAGTGAACTATAATACATATCCGCCCAATTAAGATTGTTAGCAAAAAGATTATGTATGTTGAAGCAACATTGTCGATGTGTCCCCATTCTGCAATAAACCAAATCAATACCATTTATCTTTGTGGCCATGAAATGTAGTTAGAAGCCCTGCGATCTTTTGTTAATATTTATTTTTGACCTCTGCTTATGAGATGTTTAAAGAGTGTCTGCACTTTCATCAAACTTTTGATGTGTCGTACCGACATATCAAAAGTTTGAATCGGTGGTTGTCTGGGTCCTGAGACCCCCACCATCGCTGAAACAAAGGTGCAGGAGCGCTCAGCTGAGCGATTTGCCCCTTCGGCTGTGAACAGCGCTCCCTGTCAGGCTGAATATGACTTACATAGAACGTCTATGTGAGCCATCTTCAGGCTGACGAGGAGCGCCGATCACAGCCAAAGGTGCACAGTGTTCAGCTGGGCACTTCTGCACCTTTGTTTCAGCGACAGTGTCAAACTTTTGATATGCCTCTATGAAGAGAATCTATCTCTTTAAAGAGAATCTGAATTTGAGGCCTCAAAACTGCTGCCAGAGCACTAAATGGGAAGGGGAGGGCATTGCAAGCATACCTTTTATCTCGGTCATGAAAGTTGCATGACCGAAGAAATAGTGTTTAATTCCCCCAGTGCCAAGATTGCAAGTGCCACTAAGGCGAGCACTTGATGTGCTGCACTACACGCTGCCAGCCCAGTCCCTCTGATCTGAGTCACGGCTCTAGCGGTCTGCTGAGAAGCTGCTAGACCCGTCACTCAGAGCAGAGAGTGGCACTTGCAACTGCCATGCCAGTGGAATCAAATGTCAGTTTTTCTGTATGTTTACAATCAGAGCCGGCCCTACGCTAGATGGCGCCCTGTGCAAAATGATCTTTCGGCGCCCCACCACATCATTAAAAAAAAAATTCCCCATAAAAAAATTATAATGCCCCTTTAGTGCCCCCATACAGTTTAATAATAATATTTAATAATATAATATATTACAACCCCTTCAAGGACACAGTATTTTGTCCTCTAATTGTGCCCACAGTATTATGCCACCTGTAGTACCCCCACACAGTATAATGTCCGCTTAGTGGCCCCCACACAGTATAGTGCCCCCTGTAGATTTTGTCATATAACCTCCATGTAGACAGTGCCATAAACCCCCACCTCCTTTTTGTAGACAGTGCCATACAGCCCCCCCCACCTCCCCCTTGTAGACAGTGCCATACAGTCCCCCACCTCCCTCTTGTAGACAGTGCCCCCAAACAAAAACAAAAATTGTACTCACCTAGGCCCCATTCCAATGACGAACTGAGCTGCTCCATGACGGGACCTTGTAGCCTAGTACAGAGTTTCCCAAACTTTTCGGACTCGAGGCAGCACTGGAAAAATAAAACTTCCTCAGGGTCCCCATACCAAAAATTGTTTTGAGAAAGATAGAAAACGGCTAAGAACAAGCACTCCACTCGTAGGGTCTGTTCACACACGTTTTTTGTAAGGCAAAAAAAGTCTGCCTCAAAATTCCTTCAGCAACTGACAGCATTGTTTGACCTTTTTTTGTGTTTTTTCTTAAGCCGTTGAAGCGAATGCAAAAGACGCAGGAAAAAAAGCTCCAAACTGGCGCCACAGGTATTTTCTGCCTCCTATTAATTTCAATTGGAGGTCAGAGGCGGAAACCACTTGAAGACCATCAGCCCCCCACTCACAGTAAAATGACCATCAGCCACCCCCCACTCACAGTAAAATGACCATCAGCCCACCACTCACAGATTCCCCCTGTAGGTAGCGCCACACATGCCCTTGTAGGTAGAGCCACACAGCCCCCTTGTGGGTAGCACCACACAGCCCCTTGTAGGTAGCACCACACAGCCCCGTGTAGGTAGCGCCACACAGCCCCCTTGTAGGTAGCGCCACACAGCCCCCTTGTAGATAGCGCCACACAGCTCCCTGTAGGGAGTGCCACACAGCCCCCTGGTAGGAAGTGCCACACAGCCCCCTGGTAGGGAGTGTCGCACAGCACCCTGGTAGGGAGTGCCACAAAGACCCCTGGTAGGGAGTGGCACAGAGACCACAGCCCCCTGGTAGGGTGTGCCACACAACCCCCTGGTTGGTAGTGCCCCACAGCCCCCTGGTTGCTAGTGCCACACAGCCCACTGGTTGGTAGTGCCCCACAGCCCCCTGGTTGGTAGTGCTACACAGCCCACAGCCTCCTGGTTGGTAGTGCCACACAGCCCCCTGGTTGGTAGAGCCACACAGCCCACAGCCCCCTGGTAGGTAGTGCCACACTGCTCACAGCCCCCTTGTAGGTAGTGAGAGGACTACGAAATGACCCTGATAGCTGACGGGCAATAGACATTCAAAAAAGGACAACTGTAAAGGATCTGCCAGGCACAGCGGGGTTAACTCCCAGAACTAATCAGTCAGCACCTGAGAATACATCCCTGAGACTGACTCCTGCTTCCACCATTCAGGCTGGCAGGCTTAGGAGTGGGAGAGCCTATCGTAACCTGGCCAGACTCAGCTAGCTCCCGCCCTCGGTCTATTTAAGCCTGCACTTCCTGTCCCTCGGTGCTTGTTATTGCTTTTGTTTCTTTCCTTGTGGTTCCTGGCCCAGCTACAGCTCCTGCTATTTTTGATCCTGCTCCATACCGACCCTGGCTTACCGACTACTCTTCTGCTTTTCGTTTTGTACCTCGCACACTCCTGGCTTGACTCGGCTCGTTCACCACTCTGGTTGCTCACGGTGTTGCCGTGGGCAACGGCCCCTTTTCCTTGCTTGTGTTCCTTGTATGTTTGTCGTGTTTGTCGTGCACTTACTGAGCGCAGGGACCGCCGCCCAGTTGTACCCCGTCGCCTAGGGCGGGTCGTTGCAAGTAGGCAGGGACAGAGTGGCGGGTAGATTAGGGCTCACTTGTCCGTCTCCCTACCCCCTGCCATTACAACAACTGTGCAGGAGCACACAAAATACCCAGCTTTCCCAGCTATCAAATAAATGTGTGGAAATAAACTAAGATATGACTTTTATTTAGTCTAGCTAAAGGATTAATCCCTTTAGCTAGATTAAATAAAAATCATATCTTAGTTTATTTCCACACATTTATTTGATAGCCGGGAAAGCTGGGTATTTTGTGTGCTCCTGCACAGTTGTCCTTTTTTGTAGGTAATTCCGGGGGATTCCGCTTCAGGAGTTTCCCTTGATGCCACTGTCCATATATGGACAGGAACATCAAGCAGCGTTCCAGGAGCGGAATCCCCGGCCACACAGGGATTCCGCTCCTTCAGGTAGCTACAGTGGCGCTAGTAGATAGCAGAGCAGGGAGATACCTCCCTGCGCTGCTATAGTGCCGTTGCTACCGCTATAGCAGCCGCAGCAGCTGCTAGCGGCGCCACCGCCCTCATGTCACCGCTAGCAGCCGCTATGGCTGCTAAAGCGGTAGCGACGGCCACCAAGTGAAGAAGCGCCCGGGTGGAAAGGCGACTGCAGTTAGTGTGTGTATCCCCGCTGGTAGTTGCAATGGCGCGGGGACACACACAACTGCTGGCGCCCCTCTTGCAGTGTGGCGGCTGGCGCCAGGTACGATCGAAATGGTCGAACGTATCCAAGGCCGGCCATGTTTACAATGCCCTCTTGCTGTCAGCAGTTGTGACAGATTCCCTTTAATATTTCTTAAATATTGGGAGAACAATGGGGTGCCTGTTGTGCTCCAAATACTTTTCTTTCGTTATATTAAATGATGGGAAATTGTCTATTATTTTGATCCCTAGCTCTTTTATGTCATGAAACATTCATTTGTAAAGTAAGGTACATAGCAAGCTTAAAGAGGCTCTGTCACCACATTATAAGTGGCCTATATTGTACATGATGAGATCGGCGCTGTAATGTAGATTACAGCAGTTTTTTATTTAGAATAACGATCATTTTTGACGGAGTTATGACCTATTTTAGCTTTATGCTACTGAGTTTCTCAATGGACAACTGGGCGTGTTTTACTTTTTGACCAAGTGGGCGTTGTACAGAGGAGTGTATGACGCTGACCAATCAGTGACCAATCAGCGTCATACACTTCTCTCCATTCATTTACTCTGCACATAGCGATATGGAGGAACGGAGTCACACATCAATATAGCAAAAGGTTCTTTACAGTTAGAGCAGTTAAACTACTAAGCTATATCGCTGTGTGCAGCCACATATACAGACACTAACATTACTGCAGTGTCCTGACAATGAATATACATTACCTCCAGCCAGGACGTGATGTGTATTCAGAATCCTGACCACGTCTCTGCACTTCTCTGTGATTTACAGCACAGCACAGCGAGATGTCGCTGTAAATGACAATTTACAGCGTGATCTCGCGAGACTACGCCTGCTATGCTGTAAATCACAGAGACGTGCGGAGAAGTGGTCAGGATTTTGAATGCACATCTCGTCCTGGCTGGAGGTAATGCATATTCATTGTCAGGACACTGCAGTAATGTTAGTGTTTGTGTATGTGGCTGCACACAGCGATATAGCTATATCGCTATGTGCAGAGTAAATGAATGGAGAGAAGTGTATGACACTAATTGGTCACTGATTGGTCAGCGTCATACACGTCTCGCCACAACGCCCACTTGGCTAAAAAGTAAAACACGCCCAGTTGTCCATTGAGAAACTCATTAGCATAAAGCTAATATAGGTCATAAATCTACATTACAGCGCCGGTCACATCATGTACAAGATAGGGAACTTATGTGGTGACAGAGCCTCTTTAAGGTTTGTGTGTGCACTTCAACAACTGAGTCACAGTAAGCCCCTTGTGTTCCCCAACCACCCACTGATCCACCCCTTTTGTGCCAGCTACTCCAATGTTTATTACCGTAGTGATTTCAGATCGTATTACCTGATTCTTGTAACACACTGTAGATTGAAGCCTTAAAGCGAACGTGTCATGATTTTTTTTATTATTATTATTATTATTATTATTATTATTATTATTATATTATATTGCTTTTAATAAAATATAAACAAAAATTGTATTTATTAGTGTTGTGACTAAACTTTTTACTGTGTTCTTACTTTTACTTCTCTATGGGGGCTGCCAGTTTTTTTCATCTCTGTATGTGTCGATTAACGACACATACAGAGATGGAATACGGCACATACAACCCCATAGAGAATGCGAACGGGAGCCGTTCCATTCTCAGAAGCGTACGCCGTCTGTGTGGGAACGGCGCATGCACCGCTCCCACACAGACCAAAACGAAGATCGTTTGTACAGCGAAATCCGGCGCCATTTTCATGTGGACCGGAAGCCCCTGCTAGACAGTAAGATGATGACTTCCGGCCCCGGCTTCCGGCCATATGTTCAACGAAGCGAAGGCTCAAGGAGCGTACACCAGCCGAGGCGGCGGCAGGAGCAGGTAATTTATGTTCGTGTATGTGATGTGTGTATTATGTTCGTGTATGTTCGTGTGATACTGTCTGCTGAGCCCAGTATCTAATCCTCCTACACTGTGTAGTCGCTCAGAAAATGGCGGCACACAGTGTAGGAGGTTTGAAGACCGTCAATCCCCTCCTTCTCCTGGCACTAGCCAGAAGAAGGGAGGGGGGATTGTGTGAGGACACTAGAGGAGAGTGTGTCCACCCCAAATTTGCAGCATAAATCAATGAGGTTACTTTACCGCAGTGACCATGCTGCAATTTAGGGAACGGCTCCCTCTAGTGACTAGCACATGGAAATGTTATAAATTAGAATCTAATTTATAATATTTCCTGACTTGTGAAAAATAAAAAAAATGAAAACAATGTGTAATCACTCAAAAACTAATTGTTTAACTGAAAAAAAAAAAAAAAAATTCTAGCGACATGTTCCCTTTAAAGGAGTTGCCCGAGAGTTTGAAAAAAAAACAAAGAGAGGCAGTAAAAGTTTTAAAATAACAAAACAATCAGTACTCACCTCTTCAAACCTCAACCGATCCATTGTAGATGCTCCACCGGTCATTGTTTACAGGCTGCCAGTGATTATGTACTCTACCGGCACGTGAACTCTGCAGCCAATCAGTGGCCTCAGCAGTCATGTGCCGTACATACTAGCATCACCGCTGCAAACATGACCGCTTGAAGCCTACAACAACATGTGACTTAGGTAACAGATACAACATGCCATGTAACATAATGCAGTTATTTTCCCGTGCGGTATCCCATTCTGCTGTCAATGATGTCTTCCTGTTTGCATTTGTCAGTCAACTGACATAATTTCCTGTCTTAGTGACCACCGAGTGTAATCTCCTTGTAAGGATATGGGACAGCCCTCCCCAAGAAAATGCTACTGAATCTTTAAAATGTATAGATTTATGAGGCTTTAACTGTTCTTTTTTCACAAGTTCAGATCCGGGAAGAAAATAAATGCTGCTGTGTGATATATGTATGCTGTGGTATTGTTTTATTCAATTGCTTTATATCAATGAGTTTGTAAAGCAGGCAATGGTGGTTCACCACTGGATTGTGGTAAATTGTGGTGTGCTCGACAACAGATAGCCCTCCGTAGTAAAAAGCAGGGTATTGTGGAGCGGGTTTTTGCCCAGCAGAAAGACCATGAAAATGTGGGAGAAGTCTTAACACAGGGTGTTTTCTTCATCCCACCCTCCTCCATCTTCCATTGTGAAGTTTGTTATATCGTTGATTCAAGTTCTTCAGAGTGGATCCTTAAAAATATAGTATCCCTTTTGTGACAAGAACTTGAACTGGGACTGTGAAAGCCACTTGGTGGCCTGGGGACTGTACTCCTGTATTGTACAGAGAAATGTGGGTAATCAGAATTCCGTGAAATGTAGTGGTGCAATGGCCTCTAGGACCCACGGACGAAATCCTAGTACTTATTGACTGATGCAACCCCATGCTGGCGCATAAGCGGGGTAGGTTGTGGTAGAGAGTGACCTCCCAGACATCCACAGTGGTACGGCAAGATGGGCCAAAGGCGTTGCTTTGGCACAATCAGATTTAGTGGGACATCAGGTGTACTGTGAGGCTCCTTGGTAAGGACTGCATTAAGGAGAAATAAAAGATGTAGGGTGCCGCATTATAAAGTCATACTGCATGAATTTAATAAATCAGTTGATCTGCAGCATTCTGTGATTCATTCGGAACCTCTTACATGCAAGACCCATGCCATTCCCTCACCACTAACACATAGGACACATGACACAGACGCATCACTCATACATTGGACTCATGGCACTCAAGTGCCACTCACACTTGTTCATACTACACATCAATCACTCACACTTTCCAGATTTCTTAGTGCTAAACCCTGGTGAAATCTCTGCTGGACAGATACATCTCCTACGGAGAGAAAGTCACTTCCACTAGTCATACGCCACACCCTGATACCAGTCCGCCACTCCCTCCTGGTGCTGCAGTTACCTCTCCTGCAAACTGACGGCTCCTGCCAAAAGCCCTACTGTGCCAAAGAGACCACCACTCCCCCCAGGGAGCTCAGGATATGAAAAGATTTTGATTACAGTATTTTTGCTTATATCATGTACTGTGCATCTTACCCCTTTATTTAGTTTACCAGTGATATTCATTTAAAGAGGTTCTGTCACCAGATTCTCAAATCCCTATCTCCTATTGCATGTGATCGGCGCTGCAATGTAGATAACAGTAACGTTTTTTGTTTTTTTTTAAACATTCATTTTTGGCCAAGTTATGAGCTATTTTATATATATGCAAATGAGGTTTGAAATGGACAACTGGGCGTGTTTTTTTCGTTATTGCCAACTGGGCGTGTAATGTGTTTTTAACTGGGCGTGTTTATGTGTATGACACTGACCAATCAGTGACCAGTCAGCATCATACACTCATCTCCATTGATTTACACAGCGGCGATGTGCAGCCACATAAACAGAGATTAACGTTAATGAAGTGTCCTGATAATGAATACACATGATCATCCAGCCTGGACTTCATGTGTATTCAGAATCCTGACACTTCTGACTCTTTTCTTTGAGATTTCTAGCAAGGGAAACGAAATCTCGCGAGATTACAGAGGTAAACGAGATTTCGTTTCTCTTGCTGGAAATCTCACAGAAAAGATTCAGAAGTGTCAGGATTCTGAATACACATGACGTCCAGGCTGGATTATCATGTGTATTCATTATCAGGACACTTGATTAACGTTAATCTCTGTTTATGTGGCTGCACATCGCTGCTGTGTAAATCAATGGAGATGAGTGTATGACGCTGACTGGTCACTGATTGGTCAGCGTCATACACGTAAACACGCCCAGTTAAAAACACAATACACGCCCAGTTGGACATAACGAAAAAAAAACGCCCAGTTGTCCATTTCAAACCTCATTTGCATATATATAAAATAGCTCATAACTTGGCCAAAAATGAACGTTTTAAAAAAAACAAAAACGTTACTGTTATCTACATTGCAGCGCCGATCACATGCAATAGGAGATAGGGGTTTGAGAATCTGGTGACAGAGCCTCTTTAACTTTCCATTGCCTCTTCGATCATCCACAATCATCACTAATCTCCCCTCTCAGTGGAGTCAGACCCCCCTGGTTGCTGGGCCCCATAACACCTACTATACCTGCTGCCCTGGTGGTTACGCTCAAGGACCTACCATGTATATGTATATATATATATATATATATATATATATATATATATATCTCTCAAGACTAGTTTTATGATTTGCAAAACTATGTTTTATATAAATGTTCCCACTTATCCTAATTAGTACCAGGCTGTTATGATATAATCAACAAATATGTTTAGAATCTGCTTCAAGGAATTAGCTCCAGCTTTGGCGCACCCCAACCTTGAATGCCCCTGAAACCATTGTATATAAGCGAAGCCAACATTTTTTCGCTAGTTTACGTGAAAGGACTATTGGGTAACTGGTTCATTACTCATTACACTGGATATGATTCAATGTTAAAATTCATAGCATACGCACTGCAAATGTTGGCAATTTTATAATTTTTATAAACAATCTTTAAGATTAAAGACTTTGTGCACATTATATATAAAAATGCAGAGTGGGTCTTTAACTGTGGAATATGCTTTAGCTGCTCTCACATCTGATAAGTTCTGTATTTCCCACTGTCCACAGTGCAGAGTAAAGTCCACTTTGAATTCATGCCATTTCTAAGAACTAGAAAAGGGTGGTTCTCGGTCATAGTATAAGGGTTATCTTTTTTGCTAATATTGTACTAGGAATTCTGTTATATGCTTAAACATTAAGAACAAAAAGCTAAATGTGTGAAATAAATAAGACTCCCTTTCTCAAAAGTATCACTTACACTAATGCTCAGGAAGATGTATTTTCCTACGCTTAAAGGCTATTCTTATTGGAAGTGTTATCATTAAGTAAAATAAAAACTTGGCAGTTGACTGGAAAATCGGCTATTTCAAAGTAAAACAAACAAAAAATTGCTGCCCGATTCCCAGCCGCAGAGAAAAGATGAAAAAAAACGCACAGTTCATTTTTTTTTAAACTATGACTAATAATTACATATTTTGTCTAAGAATTGTATAGTGGAACTCTATTACCTAAAGCTGTACTACTAGTTAAGGCTCTGTTCAGATCTGCGTCAGAGGATCCTTCAGGAGCCTCCTTCAGATATTTCATCATTTTTGCTGGACAAAATAGCGCAGCATGCAGCACTATTTTGTAAAAATTTCAGAATTCATGATGGAAACCACATGGAACCTATTAAAGTCAGTGGGTTTTGTCTCGTCCCTTTGGTTTCTATCATGTGGAGGATCCGACGCTTACGTTTCTCCTAATATTCTGTTTAGCTGACAGAGATTGAAGTGCAGATGTGAACAGATCCTTTTCTGGGTCTTCTGTCACTTATCATAAAGCAAATAGCATTGCAAACATTGAGATTCCTGGGTTAGGCTCTTGGTAAAAATCCCGCTACCTAATTGGAGAGGTACAGGAAGACCTAGAACAGAAGTCTGGCTATAATAAAAAGGTTCTGTAGGGTCATCAGGAGTCTTGCAGACTATCCTGGTGTGATAACTCTATGCCCTGTCACTTCTGTTTGGCGAATATGACAGTGGGTCCAAGCACCTCGAGGAGGTATGTTCCACCACCAACAACCGCCAAAAGAGAACTTGTCTAAGTACTTATCTAAAGTTGCCTTTATAAATATTTAAGTTGCAATATTTCCCTGTGTTGAGACATTGATGATGAAGCCTCTACTATGGAGACATTATGTATGATCAGTATTCAGTACACAAGACACGTTCTATTACTTTACTTGATGGAAACTATCCGCATAACAACATATACAATTAATCCAGCTCAATATTATTTCAAACTTACATATACACTGAGATAAAAATGCATTTATGTATATGCAATGCTGCAATACAAATACAGAGGATTGCTCTGACAACACCTGAGCCATGTGGCTACAGCCCCTACAATCGAATGTGTAGCCTGATATGCTAAATCTCACTTTTTGCTAATTTCAACTGAATACTAGGTGTGCGGGTTCTAAAGTAAGCAAAAATAGAGTTTTCCAATTGTAAGATCTTATCTATAGGGTTCTCTTCTTATAGGGCTCTCTTGTAATGTATTTCTTAGCGCTATGCATGGTTACAAGTGTGCTTCTAATTATATGTTTATATTTTTCTCCATTTTTGTACCAAACTGCACCGTGTCATAGATAAACCAATTATTATCCAACTACAGTCATCATTCCAGCAAATAAAAGCTGAACACAGCAGAGATATAATAATCGGAAAACACAGGTCATCAGTCCCTGGTCGGGATGAGCGGTAAAAGTTGATGCTCATATCATGTTCCATTGTCATCCAACAACATCAAGAATGTGTGGCTCAAGTGGCCATGTTGGCATCAAAATTGGATCATTGGGGGATGGAAAATGTTTCTAGGTATGAATTTGTGTTCTTTACAGATCATATTGACACAAGTGTCAGAGTCTGGTGCAACATACATTTTGGTGGTTGATCGTCTTGTGTATCATCACATTTTTATTCTGGGAGTGGAATTGTAATAGTGTGGAAAATATTCTCTAGGCACATGATAGATTTAATGATAGAAATCGGGACACAATTTGTTTCTAACAAAGTTCTCACTGGTCATCTTGTTGACCGGTCCTTTATGACTGGGGATATCATTCATCCAGGTTCGGCTGTATACTTTCAGCAGGACTGTGCACAGTGTCAGAAGGGACATGTCTTCATGGAACGGTTCCAGGATCATGAAAACAACTTACATTTCTTTCAACTCCAACCTCAGAAGCTACGCAATGCCAACATGTCAGAATGCTAAAAAAGCATAATAGTAACACAAGTACAACAATATAACACAAGCATAACAATATAACAATGGGACATTATATTGTTATTGAAACAATACTGAATAGTCTCATGTACTGTATATCACTTGTCGTTATGTACATTGGTTGTCATGTTATGTATATTAGTTTATGTTATTTGTCTCTAAATATGAAAAAGTGCAACCACTCCTTTGGTTTACACTTGTATCATCATTATCTTGAAGTTTGGGAGGAGTGCAATTTTTAGCTCTATTCTGTGTGAAGTATAGGATGTCCCCCACCCTTACATAAACAAAGTATGTTTGCATCTTTTACACATCATGGGTTTGATATAGAACATGCATGGCATGTAGTGTCACAAGGAAAACATACCTCTATAATTTAAGTCATCTGGTTTTTATACAAAAGTATTCACTTTCATATATTAATAATTGCCTGACTTATCTACAAAACTTATTTACTGATTATTACGTGTCAAAAACTTTATATGTAGAAAACTCCACTACAATTTGAAAATATTAGATTGTATTTTGCTGCATTTTTCAATGTGGTTACTTAGTTTTGAATGGGATTTTTTTAAAGTCCCATTCACACTATGTGAATGAAAACAAAGCATTATTAGGGATCTTTTTTCCTTCTTGTGCTTAATGAGAAACCACGGTTCTAGGAGCCTTTCTTGAAATTATTTCTTTAAAAACAATCACAGCAAAACCACAGTAACAAATTGCAATATATGAGGTAATAACGTCCCTGAAAGCCAGGATCACACACGTAGTTTTGCTGCAGTTCTTGGTTTAGTTTTTTTTAGCCAACATACGATGTGTCACAAAACAAAGGAGATGCATCAGTCCATTCTCTATACCTTTCATTCCTTTTGGTTCCATTTTTGGCTTTGGTTAAAAAAAACCTGCATCAAAACCATGTGTGCGATCCTGTCTTGTCCTTTTTGTGGTCACACAGACTTCCACATGGATAAATAAAAAATGGTTAAATAAAATTTTTAACAGCATTTATTTTTAATTAAAAAAAAAAATACTCAAGGACTAATATTCACATTATATGTTTTATTATTTCAAAGGAGGGTCCTATAAATACCCACATGATGACTTAGATGTTGAGGGATGTTTTTTCAAACGTTAAAGGGGTTTTCCGAGATAAAATGACTATGTGTTAATGTTTGTAATTTATTAATGTAAATACATTTGTAATATACTTACATTTTCCAAATTGGCCCCGTTTCCAGATGCTGCCGTGGGGTACTTGACGGGTGACGTCACTCTCTGCCGCTGTGTTGATCTTCAAATCTCTTCCGGGTATACGACACGTCACTTGTGACGTGCCATGCATGGGCTGTTCTGTTGTACTGCCCATAATGCGCGGTCCCTGCTGTTATCTCGAGAACCGCAGGGACCGCGAATGCGCATGACGGGCTGTACAACAGAACAGCCCATACACGGCATGTCACAAGTGACGTGTCGTACACCCGGAAAATAATTGAAAATCAACACATCGGCAGAGAGTGACGTCACCCATCAAGTACCCCATGGCAGCATCTGGAAACAGGCCCAATTTGGAAAGTGTAAGCATATTACAAATGTATTTACATTAATAAATTACAAGCATTAACACATAGTCATTGTATCTCGGAAAACCCCTTTAAGTTGGCCATACATATTACATAGATGTTGGCCTAATGCTTGTTTTGGTTGACAGCTATGTCTCCTGATCCCCTCATAAATATACACGCTGGGTCAAGCCATATTTATTGATATGGAGAAAGCAGAAAGCCACGGCCAGACACCTCTGGTGGTGACTTATATCTTGCAAGAACAAAAGATTGGGCATTTGCTGTCTGTGGCGCTACCCACATACGCGTTATATCCTTGGCTGATTTCACCAAAATCGGGAGAGTCTGCCAACTTCGATATAATGTGTATGGCTAACTTTACATTGGGGTTCACAAAGTAAAGAGATGTTTGCTATCTCTGTAAAATGTAACTACGAAAAATCTATAACATATGAACTTAGAATCTCAGATATGGTTTGACAAGCCATAATATAGAACCTTAGATGGTCTTATTATGTCATTCTTGCCAGTTATTATTTTGTCTTTCAAATTTAATTTATTTGCAAGAAACATATTTATTCTCTACCTTCCCAAATTGAAACATGTTTTATATAGGAAACCTTATACCTTCAATACACGTTATTTTTTGTCTCTCCCTCTCATTTCTTCAAGTTGCATCATTAGAAGCTCCAATGGCTTTGATGCGTATATTATTATCAAACAATATGTGATGACCTTACCCCATGTATATGTTCAAGTTGTAGCTTAGAGCGTTTCCTGTTATGTTATTATATTTATGGTTAACATATTATTGTACAGCAGCCTCAAGATGTAGGTGTTATATAATATCTATAGCATGAGATAGCAGGGAACCACAAATACCACCGTGCTGAGCCAGTAATAATATGCCGCCTATTAATGCTTAATTCAAGACAGGAGGTAAACGTGATTCCTTTCAGAATCAGGTCCAATACATTAAGAAAGAAACAGCACGCAGTCTCAACGTTTCAATTAACTTTGCTGGTTTAATAACCACATGTGTAAACGAGCCGTTTCGGCTACACCTAGTGACTTTCACAAGCAAGTTACAAATTGCCGAGTATATAAAAGGTAAACAAATCAATTACCAATATCAATCAGTCAATATACAACACCACACATAATTGCATCAAATTGACATAAAAAAAATCATAAAAGTGTACATAAAATGTAACATAGTGTATTGCAAATTCATAAAGTGTCATGTGAAAATAGTCAAAGGACTATAACAATTCATATTAATATATAATCATTCAATAGTGTATAAAAACCTTATAATTCATCCATCAAGTGTATAATAGAAAAAGCATTTGCTCAGAGGCCATAATTAATTGAAAAAGTTATTCTTATACCTTATATAGAGCCACATTTGAATTCACTCGTCATCCTATCTAACAAACGGCACATGTCCGAAAGAGAGGGCAGCCTATGTCAGTACGAAGTCAGCAGGCCACCACAGCGCTAGTCCAGCGTACCTCTCTGGAAGCCAAACTGTAATGGCAGGAAGGAGGTGAAGGGAAAGTGAGCCCTAATCTACGCACCGCCCTGTCCCTGCCTACTTGCAACGACCCGCCCTAGGCGACGAGGTACAACTGGGCGGCGGTCCCTACGCTGGCTAAGTGCACAGGAAGACAAACAGGGAACACGCAAGGGAAGGGGCAGTAGCCACGGAACGCCACGAGGAAACGGGGCGGCGAACGAACAGTCAGGACCAGGACGAAGTGAGTACACCCGAGCGGGCACGGAGACAGAAGCAAGCCAGGGGCAAAGCAAAGCAGGTCAAGCAGAACTGCAGCAAGGCAGAAGCACGGCAGAAGCAGGCTGGAGCAAGCAGCAGTGGGGCCAGGAATCTAAAAGAATTACAAGCACTGAGGGAGAGCACAGGGCAGGTAATAAAGGGCAGGGGGCGGAGCTAACTCCGACAGACCAGGCCGCGATAGGCTCTCCCACTCCTGAGCCTGCCACCCTGGTTGGTGGGAGATGGTGTCAGTCGAACAGGTCTGGCCTCAGGTGTGGATTGATTAATCCCAGGAGTATAGCTAGATGAAGTACCTGGCAGATCCCTAACAGTACTCCCCCTTTTATGAGGGGCCACCGGACCCTTACTAAGGGGACCCGGTTTAGTGGGGAAGAGGAGGTGGAACCTCCTGATCAATACCCCAGCGTGAACATCACGGGCAGGTACCCAAGTCCTCTCCTCCGGCCCGTATCCTCTCCAATGGACCAGGTACTGGAGTGAGCCCTGGACCATCCTACTGTCCATAATCTTGGCCACCTCGAATTCCACCCCCTCAGGGGTGAGAACGGGAACAGGAGGTATCCTCGAGGGGGACCAGGACGGGGAGCAGCGTTTAAGGAGGGAGGCATGGAAGACGTCATGTATGCGAAAGGATGGGGGGAGCTCCAGACGGAAGGATACAGGGTTGAGGACTTCAATGATCTTATAAGGTCCAATAAATCGGGGAGCAAACTTCCTGGACGGGACCTTAAGGCGCAAGTTCCTGGACGACAACCAGACCAAATCCCCGACGACAAACCGGGGGTTAGCAGAACGTCTACTATCCGCCTGAATCTTTTGTGCGCTCTGGGACGCCTCTAGGTTCTTCTGAACCTGGGCCCAGACAGTGCACAGTTCCCGATGAACCTCCTCTACCTCAGGATTATTGGAACAACCAGGGGAGACGGAGGAGAACCTTGGGTTAAACCCGAAATTACAGAAAAACGGGGAGACCCCTGACGAGTTACTGACCCGGTTATTCAGGGAAAATTCAGCAAGGGGAAGGAATGAGACCCAATCGAATTGACAGTCAGAGATGAAGCACCTTAAATATTGTTCCAGGGATTGGTTGGTCCTTTCCGTTTGGCCATTAGTTTCGGGATGGAAGGCGGAGGAGAAGGACAGATCAATCTCCAACTTTTTACAAAAAGCTCTCCAAAATAAGGAAACAAATTGTACCCCTCTGTCAGAAACGATATTGACTGGGGCCCCATGGAGACGCAGGATGTGTTTCACAAACAAAGAAGCTAACGTCTTGGCGTTAGGTAGCTTCTTAAGGGGCACAAAGTGGCACATCTTGCTGAAGCGGTCGACTACCACCCACACCACCGACTTGCCCTGAGATGGAGGCAAATCGGTGATAAAATCCATGGAGATATGGGTCCAAGGTCTCTGGGGAATGGGCAAGGAACGTAGTAGGCCCGCAGGTCGGGACCTAGGGGTTTTGGACCTAGCGCAAACCTCACAAGCGGCGACGTAAGCCCTAACATCTTTAGGCAGCCCAGGCCACCAATAGTTTCTGGTAATGAGGTGTTTGGTGCCCAAGATGCCAGGATGACCAGATAGAGCGGAGTCATGGTTTTCCCTGAGTACCCTCAGCCGGTATTGCAGGGGAACAAACAGTTTGTCCCCAGGGACGTTCCCGGGAGCTGCACCCTGATCAGCCGCGATATCAGAAGCTAAATCAGAATCCGTGGCGGAGACGATTATGCCAGGGGGTAAAATACAAGCAGGATCCTTCTCGGAAGGAGGATTGGCCATGAAACTACGTGACAGAGCGTCAGCCTTAATATTCTTGGACCCAGCCCTATAGGTAACCAAGAAATTAAATCTGGTAAAGAATAGTGCCCACCGAGCTTGTCTAGGATTAAGCCTCCGGGCCGATTCTAGGAAAACCAGATTCTTGTGATCCGTAAGGACCGTTACCTGGTGTCTGGCCCCCTCCAGGAAGTGCCGCCACTCCTCAAAAGCCCATTTAATGGCTAGAAGTTCGCGGTTGCCAATATCATAGTTACTCTCCGTGGGCGAAAACTTCCTAGAGAAGTAAGCACAGGGGCGGAGATGGGTGAGGGAGCTGGTACCCTGGGACAAGACGGCCCCCACTCCCACCTCGGAAGCGTCAACCTCCACAATAAATGGCTCCTCTTGGTTGGGCTGAATCAGCACGGGGGCCGAGATAAAGCACTTCTTGAGAGTCTCAAAGGCCTGGACGGCCTCAGGGGGCCAATGGAGGACATCGGCACCCTTGCGGGTAAGGTCCGTAAGAGGCTTAGCGACGACCGAGAAGTTGGCAATAAATCTCCTGTAATAGTTGGCGAACCCTAAAAAACACTGTAACGCCTTAAGGGAGGCAGGTTGGACCCATTCCGCCACAGCTTGAACCTTGGCAGGGTCCATGCGGAATTCATGAGGAGTGAGGATTTGCCCTAAAAATGGTATCTCCTGTACCCCAAAGACACATTTTTCAGTCTTAGCAAACAGATTATTCTCCCGAAGGACCTGGAGCACCTTCCTGACATGCTCCACGTGGGAGGACCAGTCCTTGGAAAACACCAGTATGTCATCAAGGTACACAACAAGAAAATTACCCAGGTACTCTCTCAGGATTTCATTAATAAAATTCTGGAAGACAGCAGGGGCATTACACAACCCAAAGGGCATGACCAGGTATTCGAAATGACCCTCGGGTGTGTTGAACGCAGTTTTCCACTCATCCCCCTCTTTGATGCGGATACGGTTATATGCCCCCCGTAGATCGAACTTAGAAAACCATTGGGCTCCCTGAACCTGATTAAAAAGATCCGGAATCAAAGGAAGTGGGTACTGGTTCCTTACGGTGACCTTATTCAGGTTACGATAATCAATGCACGGCCTAAGACCACCATCCTTCTTCCCCACGAAGAAGAAGCCAGCACCTACAGGAGAAGTCGAGGGGCGAATGAAACCCTTGGCCAGGCATTCTTGGATATACACCCTCATCGCTTCACGTTCAGGACATGAAAGATTAAATATCCTACCCTTAGGAAGCTTGGCACCAGGCACCAAATCGATAGCGCAATCGTAATCTCTATGGGGGGGCAACACCTCGGAGGCCTCCTTAGAAAACACATCGGCGAAGTCCTGAACAAACTCAGGAAGCGTGTTTACCTCCTCCCGGGGAGAAATAGAGTTAACGGAAAGACATGACATAAGACATTCATTACCCCATTTGGTGAGATCCCCAGTATTCCAATCAAATGTGGGATTATGCAACTGCAACCAGGGAAGGCCTAAAACCAGATCAGACGATAATCCCTGCATCACCAGTACAGAGCACTGCTCCAAATGCATGGAGCCAACCAGGAGTTCAAAAACAGGAGTATGCTGAGTAAAATAACCATTAGCAAGGGGGGTTGAGTCGATTCCTACTACAGGGATAGGATAAGGTAAATCAATACAAGGCATCTTTAGAGACATAGCAAATTCCACAGACATGATATTAGCAGATGAGCCAGAATCCACGAAAGCACTGCCCGTGGCAGACCGGCCAGCAAACGAGACCTGAAAGGGAAGCAAAATTTTATTGCGTTTCACATTAACGGGAAATACCTGTGCGCCCAAGTGACCTCCCCGATGATCACTTAGGCGCGGAAGTTTTCCGGCTTCTTATTCTTGCGCCTGGGACAGGTGTTCAGTAGATGCTTGTCGTCCCCACAGTAGAAGCAGAGACCATTCATTCTGCGAAACTCCCTACGTTGTCGAGGGGACATGGAGGCCCCGAGTTGCATAGGTACCTCCGAGTCCTCCGTGGAGGGGCGAGGAGACGGGACCTCGGGGGGGATCGCAGAAAAGTCAGAGGGGAGCACACTGAAGCGTTCTAGCTGACGTTCCCTGAGACGTCGGTCAAGTCGTACTGCTAGGGCCATAACCTGGTCAAGGGAGTCAGGCGAGGGGTAGCTAACCAGCAGATCCTTCAGGGCGTCAGATAATCCTAACCTAAACTGGCACCTTAGGGCCGGATCGTTCCACTGAGAAGCTACGCACCACTTCCTAAAATCAGAACAGTATTCCTCAACCGGTCTCCTACCCTGACGTAAGGTCACCAGCTGACTCTCGGCTAAAGCAGTCCTGTCAGTCTCGTCGTAAATGAGTCCGAGGGCAGAGAAAAAACGATCAACAGAGGAAAGTTCAGGGGCGTCAGGAGCCAAGGAGAAGGCCCACTCTTGGGGCCCTTCCTGGAGTCGGGATATGATGATACCCACCCGCTGGTTCTCGGAACCTGAGGAGTGGGGCTTTAGGCGGAAATACAGTCTGCAACTCTCCCGGAAGGAGAGAAACGTCTTACGGTCCCCTGAAAACCGGTCAGGTAACTTGAGGTCGGGTTCTAGAGGTGAGGTGAGGGGTACTACTAAAGCAGCGTCACCCTGATTGACCCTTTGGGCCAGGGCCTGGACCTGTAGGGAGAGGCCCTGCATCTGCTGGGTCAGGGTCTCAAGGGGGTCCATGACAGCGTCAGCGTAGGAGAAATGGTAGACTAGGTAAGGGCTTGTAATTATGTAATGGCAGGAAGGAGGTGAAGGGAAAGTGAGCCCTAATCTACGCACCGCCCTGTCCCTGCCTACTTGCAACGACCCGCCCTAGGCGACGAGGTACAACTGGGCGGCGGTCCCTACGCTGGCTAAGTGCACAGGAAGACAAACAGGGAACACGCAAGGGAAGGGGCAGTAGCCACGGAACGCCACGAGGAAACGGGGCGGCGAACGAACAGTCAGGACCAGGACGAAGTGAGTACACCCGAGCGGGCACGGAGACAGAAGCAAGCCAGGGGCAAAGCAAAGCAGGTCAAGCAGAACTGCAGCAAGGCAGAAGCACGGCAGAAGCAGGCTGGAGCAAGCAGCAGTGGGGCCAGGAATCTAAAAGAATTACAAGCACTGAGGGAGAGCACAGGGCAGGTAATAAAGGGCAGGGGGCGGAGCTAACTCCGACAGACCAGGCCGCGATAGGCTCTCCCACTCCTGAGCCTGCCACCCTGGTTGGTGGGAGATGGTGTCAGTCGAACAGGTCTGGCCTCAGGTGTGGATTGATTAATCCCAGGAGTATAGCTAGATGAAGTACCTGGCAGATCCCTAACACAAACTGTGTGCATGCGCTGGGACTTAGAATCTAAACACAGCGCCCTATAGTTCAGCTTAAATACGTAATCTTGGGGGTTAGTTTATAGGTAATATTTTATGGTTTATGGTCATATTCAATTATGAAGTCAAACTGTGTGTTCAAGGAGTCCTTAGGTATAATTCATATAGACGTTATAAAGCCTCTTCATACCACCTGTAGTGCTTCTCCAACCTATATTGTAATGAGCACTACCTGTATTGTCCATGTCATATATGGCCATTATTAATGTCACACAAGGATATCATTTGAAGGTGTATGCCCACCCAAACACCAGCATTACGGTGTATAGGTATATGGGCATTTCCCTTACAGGATCCATAATCAAAGGACAAGCATGTCCATAAACACCAGAGACAGTGTCAATACCACCTTAATACAGATTCCCAACTCCATCAATACCCAACAGCCAAAACAGGGGTCGCAGTTTCAGTCATGTACACCGGCATATTTGTTCCAATTTTATGCAAAAATTGGGTGGTGGTTTCTTTCCTCAAATAGGCTATGCCAAAAGACCATATTGAGAATATTGACCTTCTGGGCAGCTCATTTTAATTGTATTTATTAGAAGAAGTCAAAGGGAAGATACATGTGGCACTTGCAAAATTGCATATACAATGATAGGAAAACATTTCATCTGCAACTTCTGAAGGGATTATTGTATCTTCAGTGTAGTATTTTGTGAGCCAGCTACATCGATGTCCCTATATAAGTTATTTTTAACTTACGTTTAGATAACTACACATTGTGATTTACAAAACTGTTATTATGTTTTATTTTTTACTATTTTATATAGGGATATGCCCCGGTTTCCGCCTCTGACCTCCCATTGAATCAATGGGAGGTATAAAAACCTGCGTTATTTGCCACGGTCCTTACATTAGCTTATGACCTTTGGCGAAAATTGTAGCGAAAAAAAACGTGGAAAAATATGTGCAGGCAGTTCGAAATCTGCCTCAAAATTCCTGAAGGAATTCTGAGGAAGATTTTTTCTGCCTGCAAATAAAAACTCAGTGTGAGCAGGGCCATAAACGATTATACAGTGCCCACCAAAAGTTCCGGAACACCCTCATAACTTTTGAACGACTCGAGGTAGAGGGTTGAAATTTGGTGGGATTTAATGGGGTCATAAAATCTACCTGTTAACGCCAAAAAATCCACCCCCAGCAAATCCTTAAATGGCACAGGGGGTCGAATGGGGGAAAGCTCTTTTCAACACACAAACAATGCTGCAAACGATTTTGAGATAGGATTTATTTTCGCTGAGATATTTAACATTAAAGTTATTATCTTCATTATCGGCTACCGCCGGTGTTAGCATTACCCAAAATGTACCGTGCGGGTAATATCCTAAATGTGTGTGGGCGCATGTGCATGTGTGTGTGAGCTTGGGAATGTCACATAAAGGTGACTTTAAATTAAGTATTATTACAATCGGCCTCGGTGATACAAAATGGATCTTGTCTACGATAGTAACATGATTTCGTGTGTACACATTTCGGTAGTTGATTGTTGTGCTCCACTCGAGACAGATGTATGAGGATTATCATGTACAGTGAGCAGAACATCTAAAGCTTTTTCATCATTACTAGCATGTTTGGGTTTTCCGGATCTTGGTGCGTCTTTAATTGAACCGGTTATTTCGAAACAATGAACAGTTCTTTTAACAGTTAACAATGAAATTGGAACACAGATAGGATAAGTCGCATTGAATAAAGCCGCTACTTCTCGATAGGATCTTATTTTTTCTTCGCCATACCCTCTCATCATCAATGAAGTGATCCTTTCCGTTTCAGTCAAATGCACTTTGTGATATGACAATAGATATGTACATAAATGAAAATTACTCTCTCAATTAGCGCTCTCTGAAATTCACAAGAGACTACCGAAATGTGTACACATGAAATCATGTTACAATCGTAGACAAGGTCCATTTTGTATCGCTGAGGCTGATTGTAATAATACACAATTTAAAGTCAACTTGATGTGACATTCCCAAGCTAACAGGCACACGCGCCCACACACATTTAGGATTTTACCCGCGCGGTACATTTTGGGTAATGCTAACACTGGCGGTAGCCGATAATGAAGATGAGAACTTTAAAGTTAAATATCTCAGCGAAAAAAAATCCTATCTCAAAATCAATTGCAGGGGTGGGAGTGTGTTTTTTTTTTTTGGCGTTAACTGGTAGATTTTATGACCCCATTAAATCCCACCAAATTTCAACCCTCTACCTCGAGCCGTTCAAAAGTTATGAGGGTGTTCCGGAAATTTTGGTGGGCACTGTATATTAATATAAACTGTTATAGTCTTTAGGCCCACAGGCGTATAGCCGGTAAAGGGTTAATTAAGTTTCTGTTGTTTAGAAAGTGTGAGTCAGCATAGAACCGCCTCACCCCCTGTGGTTTTTAGAGGCAGCCTATGGAAGGTTAGGGGTATGTTTATGGTAATAAGAGGGAGGTATATAAACTCTACCTCCCCTTCTCTACCTCTTTTGGCCATGGAATTTTTTCACATGGATTGGCGAGAACTAGCTGCTGCTATACGCCGCACAATGGCAGATGAAGAGAGTGACTGGCTACAGTCTCTTCTGCTGGAGGATGAGACGGCTCCTTCTCCTGTGGCGCGCACCTCCCGCCCACCCGCTCGCTTATCCCCGTCTGTAGCAGGTAAAACGCGGCCTCCGGCATTAGGCTCCACGGGGCCCCCTTTCGGTCGGCGGCCGTGCCTGATGCGGCCGCCGTTGTAGATATGACTGTCCACCCAGCTGTAAAGCAGGATCCTGCGCTCTCTATTAGGTCCTCTCAGCCCCGCTCAACGGGCTCTTATGCTAGTAGTAGACGGCCGAGATCCCATTCTCTGCCTTGCCGGACCTCTCATTGCACACAGTCCAGGCGCTCTGGTGATCACCGTAGTGACCCTCACTCCTCGGAGCTCTCTAGTGGGAGTTCGCTGGATGTAGGTGGCAGTCGGAGCAGCGTTCATGACGGTGGTCGTCATCGTCGGCCCTCTGGGGGATCCTGGGCTGCGACTTCGGCCGCGCCTGAGGCACCTCTTCCAGCTCCGGCCCTACCGCCTGCCATGGTGTCAGGTTCCGAAGTGATTCCAGCACCTACTCCTGCTTGTGGGTTTAGAATGTTGATAGTATGTCTGATGCTCATTTACTTTATGATGTGCGTTCTCTGCTGGCTGGCACTGTTCCTTCCCCTGTGGAACAAGTGGCGCATTCCGTGGCAGAGAAAATCTATGGTTGAGGCCTCCACGTCCACCTCGATGCCTTCAGTGGCCGCTTTCAGAAACACTTATTTTTGTAGTGTTTCCCCTCTGGGAGCCCATTGGTTGTGTAAGTTTAAACATGAATGCTCCAATTGTGGGGGGCCCATTCTGCTATCAGATGCTCACGGCATCAAGGGGCCCCTGCCCGCCCTGCGGGTGTTGGTAGGGGAAGGGACGCCAGTGCGCGTGTGCGCTATGCTCCTGTGTCTCGACCGATACCCCAAGATGGCAGAAGCCGCCCTGCTTAGATTTCGTTTTTGGTTTTGGTTTTTACATTCCATTCACTATGCAGTCCTCCCGTTTTGTCTGATAGGCTGGGTTCACACGACCAATTTTGACCAGGAAATTCCTTAGAAGAAAATGTAGATCCAAAGTTTATAAAATGTAACTTTTACTGTGTTCTCATAAAAAATTTCTTAGAAAAAACAAACATGTACAGACAATACACATGAATATCAAGGATATATAGTATAATGGATTTTCAGCATTTGTTCATGGCATAAATCCCATATCATGGATAGATATAGACAGCAGTTCTTGCATGTTTATAATGAATGGAGAGTGTTCATCAAATTTAATTGTGATCCTTCCTTATAAGTAACCAACAGGTATTAAAAGAATGGGGCTCAATGCCCCCCTAACCGTATGGATGTCATCCGTTTCTTGGTTACTTTTAGGCTTGATGTCAAGGGATCAGGAAACCTCTTTAAATATAGGAAGGATCTCCCATAGAGTCTCTCACAGTGTTAAAATATAGTCCTCCCAATGCGTTTCCTCACGGCCAAGCGATTCTTCAGGGGAGATGGGCCATAGCCAGCTAAATCCGAGTTTTAGGAGCACTGGAAAAAATGAAATGGCTGTATATTTAGAGAAATACTTGCAGTGGCAAGGGATCACTCAGGTGGTTCTGTACTTTTGAAGTTGGCGCCTGTTCCTGGCGCCTGACGGTGATCCCTTGCCACTGCGAGTATTTCTCTAAATAGACAGCCATTCAATTTGTTCCTGTGCTCCTAAAACTCGGATTTAGCTGGCTATGGCCCATCTCCCCTGAAGAATCGCTTGGCCGTGAGGAAACGCGTTGGGAGGACTATTTTTTGAACACTGAGAGGCTCTATGGGAGATCCTTCCTAGATTTAATCCATTCCCGCATTTTCACGTACAGTTACGTGATGGGAGCTGGTGTTTTCAGGCAATTCCACGTAACTGTACGTGAAGGAGATGGAGCTGGCTCAGGAGCTGGGTGATAGCTGTATGTTACAGCTGGCACCCTGAGGTATCGGTCAGGACCGGAGCTAGCTTCCGATCCGACCGATTCACCCCTCACATGCTGCTTTCAATAGAGATCGCTGCATGTGAGGAGTTTATAGCCACCGGCACCCCAGCAACGTGATCGCTGGTTGCCGGTGGCTGCAAAGGCGATCGGAGTCCTAATACTTACCTCCCGGTCTGCCAGCAACTAAATCCTCCTATGCCCCATCGACGGCGGGACCCAAAAGGCTTCTGGTACCATCGGCAAGATGGCGCGGGCTCAGCTTCCGGCTCAGAAGCTGAGCCGGCATCATCAGCAGTGGGTGTCCACTATATGTTACAGCGAACATCCCACTGTAATGGCGGGAACCGGAGCTAGCTCCGATTCCTGCCATTAACCCCTTCAATGCAGCGATCCAATGCGATCGCTGCATCAAAGTGGTTTGTATCAAATTGGCAGCCTGCCATGCGATGGCAAGGCTGGCGACTGCTACTATGGCAACAGTCACAATCGCCCTTTTTCACTTATCAAGTCATAAATTATTGAAAAAAATAATAAAGCCATACATATTTGGTATCGCTGTGACCATAACAACCTGAACTATAAAAATATTATGTTATTTATTCCGCACAGTGAAAGCCGTAAAAAAACAACTAAAAAATACTGACATAATTGCTATTTTTTGGTCACTTTGTCTTCCAAAAATTTAAATAAAAAGTGATCAAAAAGTGGCATGCACCCAAAAATGGTACCTATAAAAACTATAACTAGTCTCGCAAAAAACAAGCCCTCATACAGCTCCGTCGACGAAAAAATTCAAAAGTTATGGCTCTCACAACTTGGCGACAGAGAAAATCCATTCTCTTTACAAAAGTTATTTTATTGTGCAAAAAGTTGTAAAAAGATAAAAAAAAAGTGCTATAAATTAGGTATTGCCAGAATCGGACTGACCCGCAGAATAAAGGTAACATGTCATTTATAACGCGTGGTGAACGCTGTATAAAAAGAACTAAAAAAAATATGCCAGAATTGCAGTTTTTTAGTCACCTGGCCTCCCAAAAAAAAAGGATAACAAGTGATCAAAAAGTTGCATGTACCCCAAAATGGTACCAATAAAAACTACAGCTCATCCCGCAAAAAAACAGCCCACATACCACTACGTCTATGAAAAAATAAAATTAGATAAGGCTCCAATAAGTCAGGAAAGAAAAAATATGCAGTTGTGCCAACCCGAGGGGAATATTTCTTCTGTTTTCAAGTGGCGAATTATCAAGGTCCCTAAAATTAGGGAACCAGGAAGGGGAGGGCCCAAACATATCTGCTGGAAGCGAGGGCGCCCGTGTTATACCAGGATAACACTTCCCCAGTAAAATTCCCCAAACTCAAAGATGCCGAGTGTGGAACAAAAGCGGAATAAGTAAGGACCATTTATTAGTGCGACACCGGCCTATGCAGAAAGGATTGTGTCACAGTGTAACAAATATCTATGGATTATTTTATTGGATTTTTTTACCCCATTATTATACCACCTGACTATGCCCCTTATATACTCTGCCCGGCTTACATGTACCCCCACATTATAAACAGAAACACCAGTAAGACTCCAAACAAAACTACTACCAAGCAAAATCCATGCTCCAAAAGCCAAATGGCACTACCTCCCTTCTGAACCCTACAGTGTGCCCAAACAGCCGTTTACTTCCACATAAATGGCATCGCCATACCCGGGAGAACCCTTTTAATAATTTTTGGGGTGTTTGTCTTCAGTGGCACAAGCTGGGCACGACATATTTGCCACTGAAATAGCATATCTAGGGAAAAATGTAAATTTTTACTTTGCACCTTCTGCAGCGCCATCATTCATGGAAAAGGCCTGTGGGATGAAAATGCTCACTACACCCCTTAATAAATGCCTTGAGGGGTGCAGTTTCCAAAATGGGGTCACTTCTCAGCAGTTTCTTTTATTATTTCACATCAGAGCCTCTGCAATTGTGATCCAATACTTTGTAAATTGCCAAATTAGGCCTTAATATTACGTGGTACGCTTTCACTCCTGAGCCTGGTCAAATGTCCAGGCAAAAGATTAGGGCCACACGTAGGGTGTTTCTAAAACCGGGAAACACAGCATAATAATAAGAAAGCGGTTTTGTTATGGTGGCACAAGCTGGGCACCACATATTGGCATATCTATGGAAAAAATCCAATTTTCACTCTGCAACATCAAGTGCACACCAATTTCTGCCAATCACTTGCGGGGTTAATATGCTCACTACACCCCTAGGTGAATACCTTGAGTGGTGTAGTTTCCATAATGGGGTCACTTCTGGGGGGATCCACTGTTTTGGACCCACAGGGACTTTGCAAATGCGACATAGCAGAAACCAATCCAGCAAAATCTGTACTCCAAAAGCAAATGGCGCTCCTTCCCTTCTGAGCCCTACTCTGTGCCCAAATATAAGTTTATGACCACATATGGGGTATTGCCGTACACAGGAGAAGTTGATTTACAAATGTTGGGGTTCTTTTATTCCTTTATTTGTTGAGAAAATTAAAAATTTTCAGCTAAAACGATGTCTTATTGAAGAAAAAGGATTTTTTTTATTTTCACTGCCCAATTCTAATAAAATCTATGAAACACTTGTGGGGTCAAAATGCTCACTACACCCCTAGATGGATTCTTCAAGGGGTGTAGTTTCCTAAATGGAGTAACTTTTTTGTCGTTTTCACTGTTTTGGTCCCTTAGGGGCTTTGCAAATGTGACGTGGTCTACGCAAACCATTCCTGCTAAATTTGAGCTCCAAAAGCCAAATGGCGCTCTTTCCCTTTTAAGCCCTGCCGTGTGTCCAAACAGCCGTTTATGACCACATGTGGGGTATTGTTTTACTCGGGAGAAATTGCTTTACAAATGTAGTGGTGCATTTTCTCCTTTAGTCCTTGTGGAAATTAGAAAATATTAGCTAAATCTACATTTTCTTTGAAGGAATGTAGATTTTCATTTTCACAGCCTACTTCCAATAATTTCTGCAAAAAACCTGCAGGGTCAAAATGCTCACTATACCCCTAGATAATTTCCTCAAGGGGTATAGTTTGCAAAATGGGGTCACTTTTGGGGGATTTCCACTGTTTTGGCACCGCAAGAGCCCTTCAAACCTGACATGGTATACCTATGAAGACATACAGTGAAGGAAATAAGTATTTGATCCCTTGCTGATTTTGTAAGTTTGCCCACTGTCAAAGACATGAACAGTCTAGAATTTTTAGGCTAGGTTAATTTTACCAGTGAGAGATAGATTATATTAAAAAAAAACACAGAAAATCACATTGTCAAAATTATATATATTTATTTGCATTGTGCACAGAGAAATAAGTATTTGATCCCCTACCAACCATTAAGAGTTTAGCCTCCTCCAGACCAGTTACACGCTCCAAATCAACTTGGTGCCTGCATTAAAGACAGCTGTCTTAAATGGTCACCTGTATAAAAGACTCCTGTCCACAGACTCAATTAATCAGTCTGACTCTAACCTCTACAACATGGGCAAGACCAAAGAGCTTTCTAAGGATGTGAGGGACAAGATCATAGACCTGCACAAGGCTGGAATGGGCTACAAAACCATAAGTAAGACGCTGGGTGAGAAGGAGACAACTGTTGGTGCAATAGTAAGAAAATGGAAGACATACAAAATGACTGTCAATCGACATAGATCTGGGGCTCCATGCAAAATCTCACCTCGTGGGGTATCCTTGATCCTGAGGAAGGTGAGAGCTCAGCCGAAAACTACACGGGGGGGAACTTGTTAATGATCTCAAGGCAGCTGGGATCACAGTCACCAAGAAAACCATTGGTAACACATTACGCCGTAATGGATTAAAATCCAGCAGTGCCCGCAAGGTCCCCCTGCTCAAGAAGGCACATGTACAGGCCCGTCTGAAGTTTGCAAATGAACATCTGGATGATTCTGAGAGTGATTGGGAGAAGGTGCTGTGGTCAGATGATTCTAAAATTGAGCTCTTTGGCATTAACTCAACTCGCCGTGTTTGGAGGAAGAGAAATTCTGCCTATGACCCAAAGAACACTGTCAAGCATGGAGGTGGAAACATTATGTTTTGGGGGTGTTTCTCTGCTAAGGGCACAGGACTACTTCACCTCATCAATGGGAGAATGGATGGAGCCATGTACCATCAAATCCTGAGTGACAACCTCCTTCCCTCCACCAGGACATTAAAAATGGCTCGTGGCTGCGTCTTCCAGCACGACAATGACCCGAAACATACAGCCAAGGCAACAAAGGAGTGGCTCAAAAAGAAGCACATTAAGGTCATGGAGTGGCCTAGCCAGTCTCCAGACCTTAATCCCATCGAAAACTTATGGAGGGAGCTGAAGATCAGAGTTGCCAAGCGACAGCCTCGAAATCGTAATGATTTACAGATGATCTGCAAAGAGGAGTGGGCTAAAATTCCATCTAACATGTGTGCAAACCTCATCATCAACTACAAAAAATGTCTGACTGCTGTGCTTGCCAACAAGGGTTTTGCCACCAAGTATTAAGTCTTGTTTGCCAAAGGGATCAAATACTTATTTCTCTGTGCACAATGCAAATAAATATATATAATTTTGACAATGCAATTTTTTTTTTTTTTTTTTTTATATATATAATCTATCTCTCACTGGTAAAATTAACCTAGCCTAAAAATTCTAGACTGTTCATGTCTTTGACAGTGGGCAAACTTACAAAATCAGCAAGGGATCAAATACTTATTTCCTTCACTGTATATAGACAACAATACTAGAAATGTAGATAACCATAGTATAAGTAAAGCACTAACCAATATCAAAAAAATATCTTTATTTGGAAAATATTTAAAAACATACATAGACCATCACATACAATATAAAACAACGCATAATAAAAATGTGGTAGTGGTATCTAGGAGCAACAAATGTATCATATTAATTTTTCTAATTTCCATAAGGACTAAAGGAGAAAATGCACCACTACATTTGTAAAGCAATTTCTCCCGAGTAAAACAATACCCCACATGTGGTCATAAACAGCTGTTTGGACACACGGCAGGGCTTAAAAGGGAAAGAGCGCCATTTTCCAAATAAAGATATTTTTTTATATTGGTTAGTGCTTTACTTGTACTATGGTTATCTACATTTCTAGTATTGTTGTCTATATATGTCTTCATAGGTATTCTATATCCAGTATTGACGTATATGGATGTTATTGCTGAAACAGGTTTTCTGTCTGGCCTGGACTTTATAGGTATTACAACCTGACATGGTGCCTAAAATATTTTCTAATAAAAAGGAGGCCCCAAAATCCTCTAGGTGCTCCTTTGCTTCTGAGGCCTGTGCTTCAGTCAATAAGTTCACTAGGGCCACATGTGGGGTATTTCTAAAAACTGTAGAATCAGGGCAATAGATATTGAGTTGCGTTTGTTACAAAAAAAATAGATGAAAAATGAATTTCTGCAAAAAAAAAAGAAATTAGAAAATGTGAACATTTCACATCTACATTTCCTTATTTCCTGTAAAACGTCTAAAGGGTTAAGAAACTTTCTAAATGCTGTTTTGAATACTTTGTGGTGTGACGTTTTTAAAATGGGGTGACTTATCGGGGGTTTCTAATATATAAGGCCCTAAAATCTGCTTCACAACTGAACTGGCCCCTGTAAAAATAGCCATTTGACATTTTCTTGGAAATGTGAGAAATTGCTGCTAAAGTTCTAAGCCGTGTAACGTCCTAGAAAAATAAACGGATGTTCAAAAAACAATGCCAATCTAAAGTAGACATATGGGTGATGGTAATTAGAAACAATTTTGTGTGGTATTACTATCTGTCTTACAAGCAGATACATTTAAATTAAGAAAAATGCTAATTTTTGCAATTTTTATTCCTTAGTGATAGCAGGTGCTGTTTTCTGTCTTCACTGTCTGAACAGATCCGTATGTACCGCAGAGCCTGGCTGTAGATGCTGGATTTCTTTATGTGTCTCGGATGGATGCTGCTCCATCTCAGATATGCTGGATGGCATGTAGGTTTATGGTAGATTGTTGTTTTTATGGTATTGTTTCTCATGTATATGGTCATGTCCAGGAAATGTATTTGAGATGTTGAGTAGTTGAGAGTGAGTTTGATGGTAGGATCGAAGTTGTTGAAGTTTTTATGGAAAGAAAGCAGTTCAAGTTCAGAACTTGTCCAGATTATCAGCAGGTCATCAATGTACCGGAAATATGATAGAGGTCTAGTTGTGCAGGTTGATAAAAACTCCTCCTCTAGTTTGGCCATGAACAGGTTAGCATATTGTGGTGACATTCTGCTACCCATAGCACTTCCCATACACTGCAGATATAGGTCTTTGTCAAATGAAAAATAATTGTGATGGAGTACGAACATGATGAGTTATAGGGCTGGCTCTGTCGCTAGATTGTTCTTTTGAAGAAAGTGTTGGCATGCGGCTATGCCATCCTCATGGGGGATGTTAGAATATAGAGACTCCACATCCACAGTTGCCAATATTGTTCCCTCTGGTCTTCGCGTACGTTGCAGCTGCGTAAAAAACAGTCGTTGTTAGGCTCGTTGGTTTTTGCGTGCAGAATTATGCCTATGGGTCTATTATATGCCTAGGCGGTTATCCCTGGCGAATCCCGGGGTCTCCGTGCTGTCTTATTTTGTGCGCATTGTATCTTCCATTAAGGCTGACTTACACATCCGGCATACTTTTCTGGAGGATTATAATGGTCATACGTGCTGGCGTGCTCCTTCGTGTTTCCAATACCGAACTGGAGTGGTTTACGGATGCAGCTGGTGCAGTGGGATTTGGCGCTGTGTTTGGGTCCGATCGTTGTGCCGACTCCTGGCAGGCCAGGGGTTTGTGCACAAATTTGATATTGCTGGAACTTTTGCCTATAGTGGTAGCTGTCGATCTTTGGTGGGAGTTGATTGATAACAGGTCAGTGTTTTTTTTGTCAGATAACATGAGTGTTGTTTTTGTGGTTAATCACCTTACTTCCTCCTCGAGTCTGGTTTTAGTGTTGCTTCGACATCTGGTTTTGCACTGTTTACAATGTAATGTTCAATGTTTCGGAAGCGCCATATTCCAAGTGTGGATAGTACTGTTGCTGATGCTCTGTCTCATTTCATTTGGCAGGTTTTTCGTTCCCTTTGCCCGCAGGCCGCTCCGGTGGGGACCCGTTGCCTGGACGCATTGTGGAGGATGCTGGACTGTGGCTGGTCCCCCCAGTGAAATCTTCTCTTGCTCCGGCAACATGTTCGGCTTATGGTTAGCTGTGGGAGAAATGGTTATGCTCTAAGGGTGATAGGATTCCTGGGGAGGAGGCTGCATTGCTCACCACTATTACGTTGGATTATTTGACTATTTTGCGTGGAAAGGGGTGTTTCTGGCCTTGTTGTTCAACTGCGCCTTTCCGGCGTGGCTTTCTTCTCTAAATTTCAGTGCTGGTCTGATGTGACGAAGTTCTTTTTTATTTTACACGTTTTAGGGAGTTGGAAAAAATCAGCTACGAGACGGGAATCGTGGCGACCAGTTTCCTTTTTCGTTGTTAAAGCGGTTGATTTCTGCTCTCGCGGTGGTGTGTTCTTCTCCATATGAGACGTTCTTATTTTTGCCATCTTTTTCTCTTTGTTTTTTCGGTGCCCTATGAATTTCTGAATTAGTTCTGATGAATTAGTCTCGCCCCGGCGGGATTCTGTTTGAAGACATTGTGGTTTCATCGGCAGGGGTTAGGATTTATATACGGCATTCTAAGACAGGCGTTTTGGGCCTTCTGTGTGAATTATTGGACATTCGTATGTGTTCTGAGCGTTCCGCCAATCGGGTGAGCTGCCATTCGGCCAGGAGAACGGGCATTGGGGTTTATGAATGCTGATGTTTATTGGAGAGGCCTCCGGGGTCTGCGATGGCAGCAGGCACTGACTGAAGTGGGGGAGATAAGTCATCATCGGCATGGGCCAACGGTTTTGGTGGTGCACTTGGGTAGAAATGATCTGTGCTCGGTCCGGTTGGGCGAGCTGAATTCTCTGATTCACTCAGATTTGGAAAGGTTTTTCTCCTTCTTTCCCCGGCTGGTGATGTTGTGGTCCGAAAATTGTCCCGAGACTAGTGTGGCATAGGGCTAGAGATGTTAATGCCATAGAGCAGGGTAGACGCCTTTTAAACAACAGGGTGTCACTGTTCATAGACTACTATTTGGTTAATATAGGTTCTATATACATACAGTCATGACACTTTATGAATTTGCAATACACTATGTTACATGTTGTGTAAACTTTCATGATTTTTTTTGTAAATTTTATACAATTATGTGTGGTGTATATTATTGACTGAGTTATATTGGTACCAGCAAGGTTGTTTGAAACGTTGAGACGGTGTGCTGTTTCCTTCTTGAAGTAGTGGACCTGATTTTATGGGAGTGATCCACCCTATGGTAATGTGCATACAGCTCTATATTCGAGTGTGGAGCTTGCTATATTCCCAATTTGTTTTATCCTTTCAGAATCATGCATAAAGGACCTTTATCTCTAAAGAGCACTATAGACTCACCATTCCGGAAGATTTCCGTTTTTCCGACGGAATCAGTAACGCAGTCGACTGCGCTATTGACTCCTTTAGAAAAACGGAAACCTGCCGGAACAGTGACAAACGGAAACCATTAGCAATGTTTCCGTCACCATTGATATCAATGGTGACTGAAACGGAAGCTGTGGTTTCAGTTTGACTTTCCGTTGCGGGGTTCACCCGACGGAAACCTCAGACGGAACCCCGGAACGGAAAGTCAACTCTGATGTGAACAGGCCCTTATTTTATTTTGTTCTAATCATTGGAAATCTACTTGAATACAGATTCAGCTCACATTCAGACATGGCAGATTTTTTCTGTAAATTTTTCCACTACGTCTGAACTTACCCTTACACTTAACCTTACAGAATTGCTGTTGAATTCCGCTGCGGACAGTCCGCAGTGGAATTCTGCAGCAGCCCTTTCTTACATTTGTTTTTATAAATTTTTAGGAAACTTAGTTCAGACGTTGCGGAAAATAACTGTGCGGAAATTAGGCTGCGGTGCAGAATTTTCCCTCCGCAGCATGCACATTATGTTGAGGAGAAGAAGCGGAATTTCACTGCGGATTTCAGCCTTTGCAATGCAAAAACTAAAATCTGTGACAAGTCCGCTGTGATATCCGCAACGTCTGAATTACCTGCAACATGCAAATGTTGCTGCAGATTGGTTGCATAATTGCCCCGAATCTGCACCAATATCTGCAGCGGAAAAACTCTGCCACGTCTGAACGTAGCCTTAGCGTTTTATACAATGTAATGTTGACGGAAAATAATGCTTTGGCAAAGGAGACTAAACCAAACAATTGTCTAGAGACAACATGAGGAGTTGAAATAGAAATAAGTCAGCAGGAATACTGAGAAGTAGCAGCAGGCAGAGTTTGGAGGAAGAAGCTTATAAATGCCAAGGTCTAAAGTCTGTCTCCTCCAGCACAGAAACTTTCTCAGCTAACAAACAATTGTGAAACCAAGGACACGAAGAAAACGGCTGGAGACAATATTACTAAATCCCGTCACCTGAGAACTGATTCATGCATAATAGAATTATCAATTCTTCCAAAGAAGGCTGATGTTCTGTACATCAAAGTGACCATTATGTTCGTCTGGACAGAGACCTGATTTGCACAATTCGTCCTGCTGTTTTATTTGTACCCTTTGAAAGCTACATTTTTGAGCATACGCCAAGAACATTTGTGCACCCGCAATGAATTATATAAATGTGACTGTCCTTCAAGCTGCTGCAGCTGTAAAATCTCAAAGCAAAATTCTGAAATGAAATGTTTTGATGGCGAAAGGACAAGTGAATTTCTTATGGCATTGTGGTACATTATGCGGGTATAACCGTGAACAACTGGCGTCATCAAAATGTGATTGTGAACTCAATCAAAAGATGTGTCTGTTGCCTCCCAAAACTCATCTTAAGTCTGCTGCAAAATCTACAACGTCTGGATGAACCCTCACATATGTAAATTTTGCAGCAGATTTGTTACGTAATTGCTGCAAGTTTGCATCAAAATCTGCTGCGGGAAAATGTTCGCCACATCTGAACGTGCCCTAAGAGACCACATATTAATAGAGTGTTTCATTGAGGAGTTTGTGCATTAAGGGTGAATTCATACACTGCACAAATGTTGTGGATTTCCATCGTGGTCTTCATGTACATTGGGAATGCTGCCATTTTTCTAATCTGCAGCATTTCAATTTTGTTGTGGGTTGATCATGGATTTTCACTGTGGATTTTACCTTTTGCAATGCACATGGTAAAATCCCCACTGAAATCCCAGTCAAAACCCACATGTAACACATGCAGATTTTCTGTAAAAATCCAACACGACTTTACTTTGCGGCAGAAATCCAAGGCCTTCATTTCTGTCGCTGATGTGCAGTGTGATGTGCCACGGATCCGCACATGGATTAACCCTATTCAATGGGCTAATTCCCAATGAAAGGATTCTGTGCGTAATCCGCAAAAGAAGTAACATGCAGAGGAACTGCATTGTCAGGGTATGTTCACACGCTTACTAAAAAAACATCTGAAAATACGGAGCTGTTTTGAAACGAAAACAGCTCCTGATTTTCAGCCGTTTTTTTAGCAACTCGCGTTTTTCGCTGCGTTTTTTACAGCCGTTTTTTGGAGCTGTTTTCTATTGAATCAATGAAAAACGGCTCCAAAAAAACGGCTAAAGAAGTGACATGCACTTCTTTTTCGCAGACTTTTTTTACGCGCTGTTTTTGCAAAACGGTTGCGTAAAAAAACGCCTTGTTGGCCCCGTTCTGCTTCTGATTTTTCGCAGCCAGGCATTTTGTCAGTACTGACGAAAATTGAAATTTGGTTAAAGGGGAACCGTCCTGGTGCAACAAAAAACTGGGACCTGGAGGACGTATTGACATATACTGTTTTATGTCCCTGACAGGGCAAAAGGTTGAGTTTACACCAAAAATAGATAACCATATACCGTCGCCTAAGACGTCCGTTTTTGATCGACGCACTCTTACTTTTATTGAGTCCGCTAAAGCGACCACGTCGTCGTCTCACAAGCCGTAGGGATGCGAACACAATTTTGACACCAACTCGCTGATGCGCAGGGCACAGAAAAAGGCCAGCGCGAAAGAGCAGCTAAATAAACAAGACTCAAAATCTGAAACACACACTGATGACGTGGCATCGACTAAACGCCGGAGCAGTATGTAAGACACAGGACGACGACCATCCGCTGTACGCATTTCTTTTTTCCAACCTTTCAAAATCTGTGAGAAAACGAAACGTTTTGTTACGTCTTCCACTCATAACAATTTTAACGCAAAGGCGACGCCTGATAAACGTTTTCGTACCGCTGCTGCCGACAAACTTCTGTTTCTCAAAAAACATAAATATCTTAGAGTAATCTGATAACATGCCTGAGGAGAAAGCACATCATTATCCTGTGCACACTAAGCCATTCGAACCAAGCCTTACCATGCAATTCTATGTTGATAACGCCACCGAATTCTGAAGAAGAGGTGTTACCTGTTCACCGGCCGATCCCAAAGAAACGGAGGGCAAGGGTACCCTTCCTGATAGACCGGCCGACAACTTTGAATAAAAACATAGCCCCATAACCATGAGCTCCTGCTGCATCCGTGTATAATTGTAAACCTGCATTACCCAATTCTGCTTCCATGAAACAGGATATGCCTTCGTAGGAAACAAGAAACGATTGCCACATCCTTAACTCCTTAATGACCGGGCATGTTTGTACCTTAATGACCAAGCCAGATATGTCAAATCTGGTATGTGTGACTTTATCAGAGAATAACTCTGTGAAAGTTTTGAATATCCAAGTAATTCTGACATTGTTTTTTCGTCACATGTTGTACTTTATTTTAGTGGTAAAAGTAGACTGATACGATTTGCGGAAATTAATTAAAAAATAGAGAAATTGAAGAAATTTTGTAAAAATTATCATTTTTCCCTATTTTTAACTGCAATATGTCACATATGTACATACATACTGCACAATTTTTTTAATTAAATATATATTTCCATCTCTTTACTCTATTTTGGCAGCACTTTTGAAAAAAATATTATTTTTTTTGAGCAATTTGGAAGACTTACAAATTTAGTAATCATTTTATACATTTTGAAGTACGGTACATTTTGTTTTCCTGCACCAAGTCAGGTTATCAGAGGCTCATAGGTGTCAGAATGGTGGAAACCCCCACAAGTGACCCCATTTTGAAAACTACACCCCTTAAGGTATTTATTAAGGGGTGTTGTAAGTATTTTGACCCCACAGTTTTTTTGTAAGAATTCATGCAAAGCAGGTGTAAAAAAATATAATTTCACTTTTTTCATAAAAGTATCACTTTGAAGACCGATTTCTGTGTAAAGTGACCATGAGAATGAAGAAACACACCCCAAAATATATCACCCTGTTTCTCCTGTTTTCAAAAATTGTGACCCTAATGCATTGCTTGGACACACGACAGGGCCCGAAAGGGAGGGAGCACCCGGAGGCTTTCAGGACTCATATTTTGCTTGAAAATGTTTAAGGCCCCACTGTACATTTGGAGAGGCTTTGAGCTGCCAGAACGATAGAAACTCCCCATAAACGACCCCATTTAGAAAACTAGACCCCATAAGGTATTTATTTAGGGGTATAGTAAGTATTTTGACCCCACAGATTTTTTGCTAAATTTAATGCATATCAGGTGAAAAAAAAAATAATTTCACTTTTTTTCATAAAAGTATTTGTTTGAAGACCGATTTCTTTGTAAAGCGAATATGAAAATGAAGAAACACACCCCAAAATCTATCACCCTCTTTCTCCTGTTTTCAAAAATACCCACATTGTGGCCCTAATGCATTGTTTGGACACACGGCAGGGCCTCAAATGAAGGGAGCACCCGGAGGCTTTCAGGACTCATATTTTGCTTGAAAATGTTTTAGGCCCCACTGTACATTTGGAGAAGCTTTGAGCTGCCAGAACGATAGAAACTGCCCATAAATGACCCCATTTCGAAAACTAGACCCCTTAAGGTATTTATCTAGGGGTATAGTTAGCATTTTGACCACACAGGTTTTTCGCTAAATATATTGGAATTGGTCTGTAAAAATTAAAATGTACTTTTTTTCTGAAACAACATAGACATTTTTATTATTTACAAGGAATAACGAAGAAAATGCACCCCAACATTTGTAAAGCAATGTCTCCCGATTACGACAATACCCCAAATGTGGTAATAAACTGCTGTTTGGACCCACAGCAGGGCTCAGAAGGGAAGGAGCGCCATTTGGATTTATGATTTTGCTGGAATGGTTTTCGGTGCCATGTCGCATTTGCAATGCACTCGAGGGACCAAAACAGTGGAAACCCCCCAAAAGTGACCCCATTTTGGAAAAACCTTCAAGGAATTTTTCTAGGGGTATAGTGAGCATTTACACCCCACGGGTCTTTTGCAGAGTTTATTAGAATTAGGGCGCGAAAATTAATATCAACATTTTTTCCACTAAAATGTTGCATTTTCTCATTTTCACAAGGGATAAAGAAGGAAAAAAACAACCATTTTTTATAAAGCAATTTCTCCCAAGTACGGAAATACCCCACATGGGGTCAAAAGTTTTTTCATTAGAAATGAATTAACCCTTTCAGGACTGATCCAGTTTTTGCTTTCTTATTTTAGATTTTCCCTCCCCGCTTTCCAAGAGCCATAACTTTTTTATTTTTCCATCAATAGAGCGGTGTGAGGGCTTATTTCTTGCGGGAGGAGCTGCAGTTTTTATTGGTACCATTTTTTGGTACATAAAAAGTGATTCAAAAGTTGTATTACATTTTTTTTTTAGAGCGAAGGTGACAAAAAAAAAAAAACTGCGATTTTGGCGGTTTCAATTATTAAATTTTTTTAAGGTGTGCACTGTGCAAATTAAATAATGGTATATTGTAATAGTTCGGACTTTTACGGACGTAGCGATACCAATTTTGTTCATTTTTTACTTTAGAAGAAAAATGTGAAAAGGTGTTTTGTTTTTTAAAAAAAAAAATTCTCACTACTAATAACTATAATTCTTCTACACATTTTATTAATCAATCCCCTTAGGGGACTTGAGCCAGCGATCATTGGATCACTGGTACAATACACTGCAATACTAATGTATTGCAGTATATTGTTATTCTTACAGGCTTCTGTAACAGACCGATCGCTGTTCCTGTCCGTTAGTACCGAGGGGGCCTGCTGTAATACACAGCCGACACCCGCAGCGTATGGAGCGGGCTCAGAACGTGAGCCGGCTCCAAACATCAACCGCCGCACCATGACGGGCAATTAAGTCATAGTGCGCAAAGGGGTTAGTGCACTGCGGATGGTTCAAAGTGAAAATTGCAATTTTCCACCGATATGCCATTTTAGTGCATAATATGTTGTAACCAGTGTGTGCCACAGAAGACAAATACCTCATAAAACGTTAAGCGGGTTCTCTCGGGTATGGCGACACCGTATGTTGGGGCGCAAACTGCTGCTTGGGCACACTGCAGGGCTCAGAAGGGAGGGAGCGCCATTTTGCTTTTGGAGCGCAGATTTTGCTTGGTAGTTTTTCTGTTTTGGGTTTCGCTGGTATTTCAGTTTATAATGTGGGGGGCATATGTACTCTGTGCGGGGTACATCAGGGTATATGTAATCTGTGCAGAGAACATCAGGGTATAATAAGAGGGTATAATAATGGGGTAAATAAATAATAATTCATAGATATGTGACTGGTGTCACACTGATAAATGGCGCCCGATCTTATCCGCTTTTGGAACATTTTGCATCGCCATATTCTGAGAGCCAGAACTTTTTTATTTTTTCACCACCGGAGTCATGTGAGGGCTTATTTGTTGCGGGACAATCTGTAGTTTTCATTGGTACCATTTTGGGGTACATGCGATTTTTTTTTTTATCACGTTTTGTTCAATTTTTTTGCAATCCTGAGCAAAAAACAGGAATTCTGACACCATTTTTTAGGTTTTCTTTTTGCGGCGCTCACCGTACGCTATAAATTACATTTTTACTTTATTCTGCGGGTTGGTACGATTACGGCGATACCATATGTATATAGGTTTGGTCCTTTTCTTTAGCGTTTGCACAATAAAATGACTTATTTATAAACCCAAAAAATTTCTGTGTCACCATATTCAGAGAGCCATAATTTTTTTATTTTTTTGTCAAAAAAGCTGTGTAAGGGCTTGTTTTTTGCGGGACAGATAGAAGTTTTTATTGGTACTATTTTTGGGAACATGCGACTTTTTGATCACTTTTTATTCTTTATTTAGGGAGCGGTGGTGACCAAAAAAATTGTGATTCTGTCGTCGTTTTTTATTGATTTTTTTTGGGGTGTTCATCGTGCGGGAAAAATAACATTATAGTGTTATAGTTGGGGTCGTTACGAACGCGGTGATACAAAATATGTGTACTTTTTTAACGTGTTCATTTTTTTTCTATAATAAAAGTCTTATTATAGGAAAAAAAGCATTTAGTGTTTATAGAACTTATATCTTTTATTTTTACACTTTTTTTGAAACATTTTTATTACTTTTTTTTTACTTGTCCCACTAGGGGACACTTAGTCTTGCAGCTTTGATCGCTGCTAGAGTACATTACATTACACACGTAGTGTGATGTACTCTAACTGTCATTGTGACGTGACTGTCACACTGACAGGAAGCAGAGGAGGAACGGCCGGAGGCTGTTCCTCCGAGGCTTCCGTACATGGCAACCCGGAGGTCATTATCTGACCTCCGATTGCCGTGACAAGCATCGGTAGCCCCCACGATCACTTCGTGGGGGCTGCCGATGTGCTTCAAACCACTTAAATGCGGCGACGGCAATCCGTCGCCGCACTTAAGGGGTTAACTGCCGAAAGCAGCGGCGATGGTCCGCTGTCCGGCGAGACTGATGTCTCAGCTGTCTAGGACAGCTGTCAGCGCGGGTCTGTCACTCTGTGTTTACACAGAGTGACAGTTTGAAATGCGGACGAAAATGCACGTCCTGGTGCGGGAACTAGCAGCCGACCAGGACGTGCATTTTCGTCCTTGGTCGTGAAAGGGTTAAATCATCTTTCAATAATTTTGGTAGCCTTACAAAATGATGTGGCATTTTTACGCCTGCCGTGGCCATGGCCGGTCTCCTCGAGAACACCCTGCCCATAGGAAATATACGACAGGCGAAAGCCAACTGGCCTAACAATGACTGTAAGTCATGCAGCGTAACATTTTTAACATGGAAACAACTATCAATAGCCTCGCGCAATCGATCACGTTTTCCAGCCGGTAGACTGAGAACCATCCTGCTTGTGTCAATTTTTATACCCAAAAAGGATAAACACCCATTTGGGTCTTCTGTTTTGTCCTCAGCCAAAGGAACACCAAATATAGACATGAAAAACCTAAAAGAGTTCAAAGTATATTGACATAATGCAGTGTCTTGTTGACCTATAAACAAAAAATCATCTAGGTAGTGAATAACCGATGGATTGCCAGTCTCCGACCTAACTACCCATTCCAAAAAGGAGCTAAACATTTCGAAGTAGCGGCAGAAGATATAGCAACCCATAGGCAAACACATGTCAACGTAATATAATCCATTCAATTGGCAACCCAGAAGATGAAAACAGTCAGGATGGACCGGAAGAAAGCGGAAAGCTGATTCTATGTCAGATATTGGCAACAAATAAAAAGGACCAGCTTTTGAAACTAATTGCATAGCTCTATCAAATGAAATGTACGACACCGCCGTCTCTTCCTTAGATATACCATCATTGACTGAGTCACCAGGAGGAAATGACAAGTGATGTATAAGACAGAATTTTCCAGGTTCTTTTTTAGGCACAATCCCCAAGGGGGATATTCTAAGATTTGATAATGGACCGCCATGTGTCCCAAACTGACTTCTTTATCAAATTTTTCTTGTGCAATCTCTGGCTGGGACAAAACAGATTTTAAATTTGCTTTAAAGGTGGAAGCTAGTTGGAAAACATGAGGTATATAAAAACCTTTTGTAAAACCGTTAATGAGCGTTTCTGCTTCCTGCCTCCTGGGCTACCTGTCTAGCCAAGGGAGCATCCTTTGTACGCTCACCGATGTCCTCTGGCTTACCTGCCGCAGCCGGTCTCGTGGGGTTTTTACCTCTCTTGAAGCATCGTAAAGCCGAGTGGGATCCTCCACGTATGGAGCATTCGTGCTTGAATTTACACTAAGAGAAAAATCGGCAATGCCCCTCATTGAAGAGTCAACATGCACCTGGTCTACAACCTGCTTCCGCGGCCTGAGAAGACGCAGCCGTGGAGGGGAGAAAGGAATTCTGAGGTCTTTGAGTCATCATTAGCTGAATCCAGACGTCCGTGGCCTTGGAAGATCACCCTATGTCAGGCCGGATAGCAAGGCGACGTCTGAATTCCTCATCGTACCTCCACCATGCCGCTCCCTTGTGCAGCTTGTGAGCAGAATAAATTGTATCCAGATAAGTAAACAATTCAAAAGCTTTTTCCGGTTTACTTTGGCTTATTATACTAGCCATAACAGTGAAGGCCTGAAGCCAATTCCCAAATGTCTTTGCCACTTTGGGCTTTTTATCCTCTGTTTTTTCACATTTTCTTTCTTTTTCTGCAGTCAATTGCTCAGGGGATACCAAGGACCATATATCAACAAACTCACATTTTATAATTTTTTTCCTTCACATCTTTAGCGATGTGTGTCCCCGCAAAAATATGTATCCCTGAGCAACATTCCTGTATTATGTACAGCCTGCGCAGGCTGTGGCGTAACCGCCCCTGGCACATTAACCGGGATCTCCGTCCCACCCATTTTTTCCAATACATGTTTTAGCATACTGTAAATTTCATCCCCACCACTAGCATTTTTGTTCCATACTTGTATGCATGACAACTCACCACTCTGATGTACCACTGGCTGAACTTCTGGAGCACGTGCAGTGGGCAGCGGAGAAATGACAGCTGCTGACGATGCCGGGGGAGTAGTTCCACATCTTCTTCAGTCAACCGATCTGCTTCTCCGCCCACGTTGTCTACTCCCATATGACCGCCTGCTGCGTCTATCAAGCGAATCCTCCGTGGAGGCAGAAGAAGCACGATACTCCAACCGGCTCCTCCGCGAGCTTCGGGAGTGCCGTCTATGATCTCTACTACGAGAGCATTGTCTACGTCTATTTTTCCTATCCCTGGTGATGGATCGCCTGCGGGAGCTATATCTCATCTGGTGACGCCTTCCTGACCTATCAGAACCAGATTCTAAATAAGTGTCCGCTCTTCGGCCGTGCGACCCACCTCTGTGGGATCCTACAGCTGTATTACAACTTGGCAGGCCTAAATGCACGCTAACCCTGTCTTGGGGGGTACCGGGAATGCATTAAAAGAAGTCACCATGCACCGACCATGAACCTGAATAGGTTCGCCCACACGGCGCTCACTTGAGCTAGCTGGGTGCTGCGGCACTGTTGGCCGAGAAGGTGCCCTACCCCATTTACGAGGTCTTGTAGGGTAGGGACTCAAGCGGGTAGGCGGACGGCACCTCCTTGAAGGCCGCATGCCGCTGGAAACCGGCCCTGACACAGAGCCTGCTGGTTGGTCGGACCCACCTAGTAGGAGCGGGGTAACCCATGCTGAGCCTTCCTTTTCTATCTTGTCATTAAGCAGAGCTAATAACGCTTGATCCGCAATGTTTTAACAGGGGTTACTTCTCTGAAGCTACAAAATAGTGTAGAGGTTACTTTTCTCAGCAGGGAAGCGGGAAAAGAGGCTCAATATAGGAAGTACACTTACTTTTATAAAAACCGTAGTACCTCCCCCATGTAACTATCCCTATATCCAATTATATTTTTACACACACTCAGAGTGCATTATGGGAATCTCTTAAAGGGGCCTGACCTACAGTTAGTGGTTCCCAATCTTAAACAGCCCTAATTCTTTAAACTGGCATTAGCCCTTAGTTTGCCTATTAGCAATGTAGAAATGACTAGGCAGCTGGCACGAAATGGAAGCAATGACGTCAGCATTCCAAAAAAATCTCGTCTTTTTATTGTCCCATAGGACAGACACCAGCAATGTTTCGGCTCTAAGTAAGCCAGGTAGCTGGCATTGACACTCTTTTATATTGTATCGCTTCAGAGCACAGTTCAGTATTGCTGGCACAATTAGCACGTTTGCCAGGTTCTGGTTTTGCATTTATTGTATATCATCTCAAGTGTCATTGTAGGAGCATTTAGAATTATTGATTTTAAAAGTTTTGTTGCAAAATAAAATCTAAGTTATGTTCTCAGCTAAGTACATTTACTTGTTTTTGTGATTTTACAATATTTACTAAAACAGAGTAAAAAAGACACGGCGCCACATAGTTCAGATGAGTAGGTAATGTAGGAGAGCAAGAATCGAATACGTGCTCACCTTGTAGTTGTGAATACTGGCAGGTATTACACTTGTAGTATGGAGGTACACTGTGTCATGAGGAGGAAAGCTGCTGCCCGGTCCCATTCGCAACGACCATAAGGAGTTGCCGGTAATGATAAAGTGGAACAAGGGAAAAGAGGGACCAACAATGGCGCTTCTTAATAATGAAATGAACCCAAATTCATGTTTATTGGAAGGTAAAATGATAAGAAAGATGCCATGTTTATTGAAATGATTCTTATCATTTTACCTTCCAATAAACATGAATTTGGGTTAATTTCATTATTAAGAAGCGCCATTGTTGGTCCCTCTTTTCCCTTGTTCCACTTTATGATTTTACAATATGGCAGAGATAGCGAAATAGCGTATTGCAAACTACCAGTAGACCCTAAAGTAGGGATCACCGACTGCTACTGTATTAGTGCTCACCCACACATAGCGGAATTGCTGCGTATTTCCGTCCGGAATTGCGGACTGAACATATACAGCAGAATACAGTAGCAGCAAAGTGGGTGAGATTTAACAAAATGCGTAAAAATTCCAGGCAGAAATTCACCTGCGGTGAGTATTTTTCAGACTGTAGCATTTCAATTCCTGCTGCAGAAAGTGGACTGAATTTCTGCATTTTTCAGAGGAGCTGTCTGCATCTCCCAACCAAGCAAAATACGCACCCTTTTTCTGCAGTCAAAAATGCAGGAAATGGTGCGTTTTTGCTGCAGCGGAAAGTCGTCTGGACAAGTCCTTATGCTGCAGATTTTCTGCAATAAAATCCGTTGCGGAAAATCTGTAGTATTTGCGATATGTGTGAACTTACCCTCAAGCCTTATTCACACGAACGTTGAATTACGTTCGTGTGATGGCCGTTACAACAACAGCCGTCACACGGACCTATGCAATTCAATGGGGCCATTCAGACATGCAGTGTTTTTCATGCAGCGTGTTTCCGTTGCGTGAAACTCACTGCATGTCCTAATCTTGTGCGTTTTTTGCGGATCACACACCCATTGAAGTCAATCGGTGTGTGAAAATCACGGACAGCACACGGACGCACATCCATGTGCTGTCGGTGATTCACGCACCAGTTCCTTGAAATGCTGAGAAAAAAAAATGTAAATAAAGAAATGTGCACCAACAATGACATGGCACATGGAACTGTAACGCATGAAAAACATGTCAGTTTTTCACGGACGCAAAACAGAAACGCTTGTGTGAATCTAGTCTTATAGAGACCATTTACTGAATAATTAAAGGACCTGATACATTTTATTGTGATATATAAAGCTACGTAATCACAGAATAATAAAGTAAAAATAAAATGAAATGTTAAGTAACCAAGACTTGGCAGCTCAGCGCAGGAATTCAGAAACAGAGAATGGCCTTTGGATCCTTGACTGCTCGTCTGCTTCAGACACATGGCCTAGTGCCAGCAGTGATCTGGTTTTTGCTAACAAAACCCCCATTTACTCAGTTGCAAAGAAAAATTCTATCTGCAGAAGTCTTCACAATGTGTACAATTCTGTGTTCCTTTTTTTTTTTTTTATCTTAAACTCACACTGTAGTTTTGGCACCGAGTCACCTTTTTAAAATAACAACTTTTTTCTTAAGACACTTTTCTTGGTCATGTCTTGTAAAATGCAGGTGCAGCTGCAGATGGAAGATCAGGCTCTGTGAACGAGCCAAGTACATAACAAAAATGAATTGAAGAAAGCCAAAATTAAGACCATAATCAGAGTTAGCTAAACACAGCATTTCCACAACTGTGTGTTTATGGGAGATGCAAGTTATACACAGCCAATTGTGTTCTATTTGAAAACACACAGATGTAATGAGTCGCTGGTTGTAGACCGAGGAGTCCAAGTTAAAACACACAACTTCAGTACGACTACGCTCATTACTTCAAAACTTTCCCTCTGATATAATTTCTAGTTTTTGACAGGTTAATCAGATATGGAAGGCGAGTCACATCATGAGAGTCGACCAGCTGGGAACCCTAATGATATAGAATACAATAGGGTCCAGTGCCGGCCTGGGGATTCTTGGGCCCACCAGAGGAGATGATTGTGAGGGCCCTCCATCTATACAGAACACGTACAAGTCCAGTTCTAATTTCATCATAAAAATAAATAGACCCCAGTGGCAAAGGATTGGCTCCAAAATCCAATCTAAATGTGGTAGTCTTCTGCTGGATCATTGGGCCCATTATTATGTCAGAGCCAGGACCCAACAAAAGATTCTCTGGTACCCTGGTGGGTCAGACTCTACCTAAATGGTTCTCACATCACATGAGCAGTCGCCTTGCGATTAAAATCAATGAGATTTCCTGAAAACCAAAGAGTGTTCTCTATGAAACTACAACCTGTCCATTGGGGTTCCAGCTGTCTGATCCACACTGAGATGATTCTTCACAATTTTGATTGACAGATTGTATAAGTCCATCGTTAGAAAACCTCTTTAAAAGTAATTAAAAATGTATTAATTGAATGAAGACTTATCCAACTTTTCTAGAATATAGTCATATAGATTCAACACAGAAAAAGTCAAATATAATATATATTATGTGAAATATATATGATCATGTTAGATGCCAAGCAAAATATAAAAAACATCTATTTGTACTTTTTTATAGAATAGCATGCAGTATATTATTTCTTATATGTTGTTTTATATTTGTAGAAGCTGAGTATAACCAGGGCGTCACTTTCATATAGAAACAGAATGCCTATTGAAAGGTAGGGTGGTTGACAGGAGCCATAGACTGCTCCTGAGCGCTATATGGCAGCATTATGTGAGCACTGTATTATGTAGGTATGTACATAACTTTGTATCATCCTTTACATAAGGGGCCATCTCTGTAGTTGTGACTATATTGATACCAGGGGCCTATGCATGACACAATATTCATGCTGCCCTATTCTTCCCTCGTAATTTTGTTATTCCTTACATCAATCACACTGTATGTCATAATGCATAATTGATACATAAAATGCTAGTTATACCCTATTGTGCTGCTAAAGCTATAATAGCGTAAGTGTAAATTAGTCCTAAGCAGGGCCAATTCTAGATTTTCTGCTGCCTGAGGTGAAAATTGAAATGGCGCCCCCCCCCCCCAATCTTGATTGACATCCCCATGGCAGTTCTACATCACTAGCAGCCTCACAAAAAAAATAAAAATAAAATCATACCACCCATTATCTCACTGCAGATAATACAGTGACTACAGCACTGAATAGAGGCAGAATAAACATTTAGATTAAGTGACTCACAGGTGACGTCTTCATCCGATCAAGACCTCTATGATGACTTCTCCCCGCAATGGCCCATTTCTGCAGTTTGCCACTCAGATGTCTTCAGCTTCTCACTTTTCAAACATTGCTGCACCTATAAACGAAGATAAAATTCTCATGGTGCCACACACAATGCCCCTAAATATAATAGCACCATACACTGCACCTCTAATTCTAATAGAACCATACACTGTGTAACCAATTATATTAGCACCACACACTGTGTCCCACACACACACACACACACACACACACACACACAGTGCCCCCTGCAGATAGTGCCCCACATATGGGTTGCACGGCACTCATCAGTAAACAACACGGTTTGAAAATTAGTCTTCATGTATTTCTGAGGCCCCTGCAAGCGTTTCTGCTTGTGAGCATTGTTTAGGGGTGGCCGAATAATAGCTTTATGAACACTTGCAAACCTCTGGAGGATCCTACACCTTGAAGTTCGCGGGACTCCAGTGGCACCAGCGGCTTTAAATACCTGTTTGCTGCTTTGCAATGGCATTTTAGCAGCTGCTCTCCTAATCCTATTAATTTGTCTGGCAGAATCCTTCCTCATTATGCCTTTATCTGAACGAACCCGTCTGTGCTCTATATCAGCCACAAATATTTTCACAGTACGATGATCACGCTTACGTTTTCTTGAAATATCCAATGTTTTCATACCTTGTCCAAGGTATTGCACTATTTCACGCTTTTCGGCAGCAGAGAGATCCTTTTTCTTTCCCATATTGCTTGAAACCTGTGGCCTGCTTAATAATGTGCAACGTCCTTCTTAAGTAGTTTTCCTTTGATTGGGCACACCTGGCAAACTAATTATCACAGGTGTCTGAGATTGATTACAATGATCCAAAGCGCCCGAAGACACAATACCATCCATGAGTTTAATTGAAAAACTAATAAATTAAATGTTTATGACACTTAAATCCAATGTGAATAATAATTTGGAACACGGTGTATGTGAATTAGCGGTGGCAGGTTTATGGAGAAGGATTAAGGCCTGTTCACATCAGCATTGGCTTTCCGTTCCGGGGTTCCGTCTGAGGTTTCCGTCGGGTGAACCCCGCAACGGAAAGTCAAACTGAAACCACAGCTTCCGTTTCAGTCACCATTGATATCAATGGGGATGGAAACATTGCTAATGGTTTCCGTTCTTCCCAATTCCGGCAGGTTTCCGTTTTTATGACGGAATCAATAGCGCAGTCTACTGCGCTAATGGTGATGGAAACGGAAGCTGTGGTTTCAGTTTGAATTTCCATTGCGGGGTTACCTCAGATGGAACCCCGGAACGGAAAGCCAACGCTGATGTGAACAGGCCAGCTTCCTGCCCCTACTAATTTAAAAGGGGTCGGGAGTATACTGCAAGGAGGGGGTCTGGGCGTTTTACTGACAACAGAGAGCTCTATATTGGGGAATTATCCCTCCATAGAGCCCTGACTAGTTACTATACTGCAAGGTTAGGGGGGTCTGAGCATCTGACTGACTGCTCTAAAGGGGGGAGCAGAATCCCCCCTTATAGAGCCCTCTGCAGTAAGTCAGACGCTCAGACCAGACCCCCCCCCCCCCACACTAATCTTTCCATTATGGTGATGTGAGGGCTCTTTGGGGTGGATTATTCCAGCCCCATAGAGCCGTTTGCTGTCGGTAAAATGCCCAGACCCCACCTTGCAGTATACTCACGGGTCCCGGTCCCAGCAAGGCAGGAACGTACCTCGTGCCTCTCGTCACTTCTCGTCGCTCGACCGCTCCTCCTGCAGTCTTGCTCCTCTCTGGCGGCATGTGCTGCGTACAGCATCAGAGAGGAGGGGGAGTGTTACAGACGTGGCCCCTCCCCCCGGTCCAGTCCATCCCTGGCTGAAAATGCCGCCCCCCATTTCTGGTAGGTGGTGCCGCCTGAGGCTCGCCTCATGACAGGTGCGGCACTGCATGTTCCGTGTCCCGGGAATTCAGCACTTATGCATGTAATTGTATCTTTGTCCTATAGACGCAGGTACAATTATAGTGCAGGAGGGGGTGGCGGCGGCTGGTTTCAGTGGCCTTGCTCATCTCGCCTCATGGAAGGTGCGGCTCTGGTCCTAAGATAAACTTATATTCATCCTTCAACCCCGATCTCCAGGGAATACATTAATTTTGTCACATGACAAATATACAGAAGCAGTTCAAATAACGGTTCCTAGACCTATCTCTTTTAATTAGCCATGAAAAGTATGTATTTTGTGAAGCAGTAGGGGTCCGTCTTTGTACACTGGTGAACACTCTTTAAAGAGCTAAACTGGGACATTTGTGCTCTGAAATTGAATGCACTGAGTTGATTGATTATCTAGATTGCCAGTCTTATGGAACCTAGCAGACCCTTGCCCATGAAATGCCGCCAGGGTAAAAAAAATTAGTTGACAGGTTGTATTTTCTCAATGTCTCTCAGAGATAGGCAGCTTTAGAGCAAATAATACATTTTTTTTTTTTTTTTTCCAGCCATTCCTTCTTTGTTCTTTATGGAGATGAGCAGTTCCATAGATTTTCAAAAGTGTCTTATCCCTCCTGCCTCCTTAGGCTATGTTCACACAGGGCGGATACGCTGCGTAAAAGCACACAGCCTATATGCCCTGTACACAGCAGGGAATTCCAGCCGAAAAACCGCACCAAATTGAGGAAAACTGCACAAAAAAAAATGGATACTTACCATGGCGACACGTCCCTCCAACATCCAGACGTCCTGCAGCCCTGGGATGACGTTTCATCCCATGTGACTGCTGCAGCCTATGATTGGCTGCAGCCGTCAGATGGGAGACTACCTGGATGAAGAAGCACAGAATTCCGGGTAAGTATAAGATTTTTGTTTTCTGAGATGCGTTTTTTGTGGCGGAATCGCTGCTTTTCTGCCGCAAAAACTCACAACATCTGCTATTTGTTGTGGGTTTTACCTCTCATTGAATTCAATGGGGAAAATCTGCAACAAATAAGCAGCATTTACGCAAATACAATTGACGTTAGGTAGTCTAAAAAAATGCACCACCGGTCAATTTCTGAGCGTTCTTTCCACTCATCATTTTTTACATAGCATGTAGATGAGATTTATTCAAATCTCATCTACTTTGCTGTTACTGTATTATGCTGCTGATTTTCCGCAACGAAATCCGTTGCCGCAAATGTGCACTATTTACGCTACATGTGAAGCGGCCGAACAACAGGCCAAAAAATCGGAAGCAGAATGCCTCCAAACATCTGCCAATTGATTTCAATGGGAAAAACTGCGTTTTGTTCCGACGGGGCGATTTTTTAAAAAATGGCCGCGTAAAAAAACGGCCGCGAAAAAGAAGTGCATGACACTTCTTGAGCGTTTTTTGTAGCCATTTTTCATTGACTATAGAAAAACAGCTCCAGAAACAACTGTAAAAAACACAGCGAAAAACACGAGTTTGATTAAAAAACGGCTGAAAATCAAGAGCTGTTTTCCCTTGAAAACAGCTTCGTATTTTCAGAAGTTTTTTGCTAAACGTGTGAACTTTGCATCAAAACTAAGGCCGGGCTCCCACGAGTCAGATACGTTGCGTAAAAGCTGCGTAGCGTATCCAACAAGGAACCCGCAACACCTTACGTACACATTGTGGTGCAGCTTTTCGGACGGAATTTCTACTGCGGAAAACAGCGCTGGAAAAAAAAAAAAAAACGTTCATACTTACCGCCTCCCTCTCTTCTGCGCGCAGTCCGACCTCCTAAGATGGCTTTGCATGCCATGTGACGCTGCAGATTGTGATTGGTTGCAGTGACCACATGGGATGAAACGTCAACTCAGGAGGCCGGACTACAGGAAGAAGGTGAGCATTCTGGGTAAGTATAATTTTTTTTTTCCTGAGTTGCGATTTTCATGGTGGAATCGCTGCGATTTCGCTGCAAAATTCGCAACACTTGGCTTTCTGTTGCGGGTTTTGTATCCCCATTGAATTTAAAGGGGAAACCTGCAACAGAAAATCAACGAAAACGCAGCATAAATTGACATGCTGCGGATCTAAATTCCGCACAGCAGGTCAATTTTTTAATATTTACGCTGCGTTTTTTTTCCACAATGTGGGCATGAGATTTTCTAAATCTCATCCACTTTTGCTGCTACTGTAAATGCTACGAAGTCTCCGCACAGAATTCCGTTGTGGAAATGACGCAGCGTTTACGCTACGTGGGAACCCGGCCTAAGGCCTCCTTCATACACACACTCTTTTCTGTGTTTTTTATTGCTTGTAAACAACTCCATGAATTTCAAGTGTTTTTAATTGCGTTTTTTACAAGCGGTTTTGGAGGTGTTTTTTCTATTCATTACATTAGTAACATGCATTTTTTTTCTGACATTTATCAAGTCCTAAAGAGATGTCTAGGGGAAAAACACCAGGAAAAACACCATACCTAGAGCATGGTCTTTTGAAAAAAAAAGCCACTGACCCAAAAAAAAATCACCTAAAGTCCAGAAAGGCATTGTTCGCAGTACATTTTATATTTTACTATAGACTTTCAGCTAACATCAGGCTACATCATTTTGGCCAAAAAATACGCAGGAAAATCACAACAAAAAACGCTGAGTTTTTTATTACAAAATTTCTATTTGTTAAATCACGCTAAAAGGAATTTTATGTATTCCAAATAACAATGCTAATAATGCTATGGCGGTGTCATTAGGGAGGGTGACAATTGGCAGCTGAACATGTTTAGCCATCTTTAATGACTGGGCACATCTTTAGCTCTACTCTCTCTTACATTATTATATGCCCAGAAATGTAATCATTTCCATGTGGGTAAGTTGCATATGTGATTCTAAATTTACATTAATTGGCTTATAAATTTCAATTAACTGATTATATATTTATATTTTTCCTAGAATATTTTAAACACAGACAGCTTTAGTATCAGCTATGGCCCTAATGCTAGAAGTAGGGTAAGTTCACACGTAGAGTAAATACTGTGCATAGTATTTGATTGCGGGAAAACCTGCAGCATAATACAGTAGCAGCAGAGCGGATGAGATTTGAACAAATCTCATTCATATGCTTAATAAAAAAACAACCGAAAATTTTTTCAGAAATTTACATGCGGTGCAGTTTTTTAACACGCAGCATGTCAATTTATGAATTGAATTCAACAGGAGGTAAAACTTGCAACAAATAGCAGATGTTGCGATTTTTGCAACAAAAAAGCTGCGATTGTGTCACAAAAATCGCAACTCAAAAAAAAATAAAAAGATTATACTTACCCAGATCTCTCTGCTTCTGAATCCAGGAGGAGCCCCTGACGTCAATGTCCATACATGGGCAGCGACCTCATGGGTTTCCTCTAGGAGCGGAATCCCCGGCCAGATCATCGGCAATGGGGATTCCGCTTAAGGAGTAGCCACTGACATCACTGTCTATATATGGGAGCTGATGGTTCCCTGCCTCAGAATTGGGTTCAACTGTATTTGCGTCCTGAGGACGCAGATACAGTTGAGCGCGGGACATACCCCAGGCCGCCCGAGACAGCGGGTCACTGCCCGGGCGCGGGACTATCCCGCTGAATGCGGGACGGTTGGGAGGTATGTAGTCTTATGTGTATGGCCACATTTACAGTTGTCACAGTACATAGATAATGCACAAAATTATATCCCACCACATGGATAACTAACACAGTGATGTCACAGTGCAGAGAAAATAAATAGTGATATCTTTACACAGGGACAATGAATACAATGATGTCACAGCACAAGGGTGATTACAAAAGTGAAGTAACAGCATAAGAATGATAGCCCCACAGATATGTTATAATACATGGATAAGAAACACTGTAAATTATAGGAAAGGGTTATTGGACACAGTGGTGTCACAGTATAGGAATAATCCACATAGTAATGTCACAGAACCTTGATAATAATCACAGAATCATAATACAGGGATAGTTATACACCCGGTGACAACTAATATAGCAGTCATCACAGATCCCACAATGGTTGTCAGTCACCAATATTTCCAAGTCTTCAATGGCAAATTTGTCTACATGTGTTGACAAATGAAAGTGGAGGATGCATCACTTCATAGTTGTCACATTTGTCATAAAAGAGGATCTGTCATCTTTTCTGACATGTCTGTTTAGTAAATACTTGTATTCCCCATGAAATAACAATTATGGAGCATCTTTTCTTAGAACTCTACGTTGTGCCTTTCCTCTGTTATTCCTCCTAGAAATATTTGAATAAATTGACAAATGGGTGTGTCTCGACACAGACTGACAATGTCCAATCAGTGCTGACAGAGTGACACTGTGTAGAAACACGCCCTTTTAACGAGGGGATTGGTAACACCCTCCTAGTTGTCAGTTTATTCATAAATTTCTATTAGGAATAACAGAGGAACAGCATAATACCGCGTTTTAAGAAAAATTGATCCACAAATCCTGTTTAATTACTTCCGACACAGGACGAGAATGCTCGTCCTGAGTGGCGGGTGCTTCCCCCATTAGGATGAGCATTCTCGTACTGTGTGACAGCTGTGTCAGCGCACGGTCAGGAGCAGGGCAACTGCTGTAATAACGGTGGAGAGAAGAGAAACCTCTTTTCTCCACCGTTAACCCCTTGAATGCCACGATCATAGCTGATCGCAGCATTCAAAGTAAATAAGAGAAAGGGGGACTGCCCTTTGATCGCGTTACAGAAAATCCCTGTGACGCGATCAAAGCCCATAATTTGTATGGCCAGACGGCTCACGGTCCTTTGAAGGACCCCAGGGCTGTCTGACCATATTTCCTGTTGTTAAAGAGGCTCTGTCACCAGATTTTGCAGCCCCTATCTGCTATTGCAGCAGATCGGCGCTGCAATGTAGATTACAGTAACGTTTTTATTTTTAAAAAACGAGCATTTTTGGCCAAGTTATGACCATTTTTGTAGTTATGCAAATGAGGCTTGCAAAAGTTCAAGTGGGTGTGTTTAAAAGTAAAAGTCCAAGTGGGCGTGTATTATGTGTGTACATCGAGGCGTTTTTAATACTTTTACTAGCTGGGCGCTCTGATGAGAAGTATCATCCACTTCTCTTCACAAAGCCCAGCTTCTGGCAGTGCAGACACAGCGTGTTATCGAGAGATCACGCTGTGTCGTCACTCACAGGTCCTGCATCGTGTCAGACGAGCGGGGACACATCGGCACCAGAGGCTACAGATGATTCTGCAGCAGCATCGGCGTTTGCAGGTAAGTAGCTACATCGACTTACCTGCAAACGCTGATGCTGCTGCAGAATCAACTGAAGCCTCTGGTGCCGATGTGTCCGACACGATGCAGGACCTGTGAGTGACGTCACAGATCTGCACTGCCAGAAGCTGGGCGTTCTGAAGAGAAGTGGATGATACTTCTATACACAACGCCCAGCTAGTAAAAGTAGTAAACACGCCCCGATGTACGCACCTAATACACGCCCACTTGGACTTTTACTTTTAAACACGCCCAGTTGTACTTTTGCAAGCCTCATTTGCATAAATACGAAAATGGTCATAACTTGGCCAAAAATGCTCGTTTTTTAAAAATAAAAACGTTACTGTAATCTACATTGCAGCGCCTATCTGCTGCAATAGCAGATAGGGGCTGCAAAATCTGGTGACAGAGCCTCTTTAAGGCATACTGAGCTATGCCCTAACAACTGCCTGTGTAGAATCAGTACACAGGCTAATGTACTAGCTTATAGATATATGCCAGTACATTACAGTTAAAACATTAATATCAAAATGAAAAATCCCTCTATGGGATTAAAAAAAAGTTTAATTAATTTATTAATATAAAAAAAAGTACAGTTAAATGTAAAAAAAATTGTAAAATAAATACACAGAAATACAAATTTTTTGCAATAAATAAACTTTTTCAAATATAAGTCCCAAAGCATGAAATAATATAGACATATTTAGTATCCCCACGATCATAACAACCTGTACAACAAATGTATAACATTATTTATAATGATTGGTGTATGGTGTAAAAAAATAAAATAATAAAACTGCAGCAGAACTGCTTTTTTTCTGCATTTTCGCCAAAATAAAAATTTAGATAAATTAAACGATAATGTATTTCTACCAAAAAATGGTACCTACAGAAAGTACAGCTCGTCCCGCAATGTCGTACAAAAAAAAAAAAGTTATGAGCGTCGGGATGCAAAGAGGGAAATATAAAAAAAATTGTCCTGTCCTCGAGGCCAAAATTGGCCGTGTCCTTAAGGGCTTAATGGCAAATACAAATATTTACTTAAATAGACTTGTCAGGAGAGGTGACAGCTCTTCTTTAATGAGGTCAGGTAAAGCAACACCTATAGGAGTTATAATGTCTTCTAATGTCACCCATCTTTCCTAGAAACAGATATAACAAATATATATTACTGAATACATTTGTTTACAAAGTGACAGAATGATTTATAATAATTAAATTCTCTTTAACGAAGACAGATTTATATCTAAGATAAAGATATTCATCAAGATAGAGAGCAGACTGGATGGTCTACTGGGGCACTGTGACTTTTTTGGAGATGTAGAGCTCCATGTGACTGGTGAAATGCTGAATTTATGCATGGCAATGCAACACTTATATACATATTTTGCCTGTGGCACACAGGCAGAGCACTATGGGACAGGAAGCAGAAGATACAGCCTGTAAAATGTAGATATATACAGTTAGGTCCAGGATTATTTGGACAGTGACACAATCTTCATGATTTGGGCTCTGCTGCCACCACATTGGATTTGAAATGAAACAACTGAGATGCAATTGAAGTTTAGACTTTCAGGTTTAATTCAAGGGGTTGAACAAAAATATCCTTTGAAACATTTAGGAATTGCAACCATTTTTCTACACAGCCTCCACAGGGGCTCAAAAGTAATTGGACAAATTAAAATTACCATAAATAAAATAGTTTTTTTTAAAATACTTTGTAGAGAATCTTTTGCAGATAATGACTGCCTGAAGTCTGGAAACCATGGACATCACCAAACGCTGGGTTTCCTCCTTTGTGATGTTTGTGGGTCTTTCTGCCTTAAGTTTTGTCTTACGCAAGTGAAATGCATGCTCGATCGGGTTGAGATCTGGTGATTGACTTGGCCGTTGCAGAATATTCCACTTCTTTGCCTTAAAAAATTCCTGGGTTGCTCTTGCAGTATGTTTTGAGTCATTGTCCATCTGTATTTGGTTGAATCTGAGCAGAAAGATTATCCCTGAACACTTCAGAATTCATCCGGCTGCTTCTGTCTTCAGTCATACCATCAATAAACACTAGTGACCCAGTACCTTTGGCAGCCATGCATGCCTATGCCATCACACTGCCTCCACCATGTTTTACAGAGGATGTGGTGTGCTTTGGATCATGAGCCGTTCCAAGCCTTCTTCATACTTTCTTCCCCCCATCATTCTGGTACAGGTTGATCTTAGTTTCATCTCTCCAAAGAATGCTGTTCCAGAACTGGGCTGGCTTCTTAGATGTTGTTTGGCAAAGTCTAATCTAGCTTTTCTATTTTTGAGGCTGATTAATGGTTTGCACATTGTGGTGAACCCTCTGTATTTGCTCTCATGAAGTCTTCTTCTTATAGTAGACTTAGATACTGATACACCTACTTCCAGGAGAGTGTTCTTCACTTGGGTAGATGTTGTGAAGGGTTTATTCTTCAGCATGGAAAGGATTCTGCGATCATCCACCACTGTTGACTTCCGTGGATGTCCAGGCCTTTTGGAGTTCACGAGATCACCAGTGCGCTCTATTTTTTTCAAGAATGTACCAAACTGTTGATTTGGCCACTCCTAGCATTTTTGCTATCTTTCTGATGGATTTTTTCATTTTTTTCAGCCTAGCGATGGTCTGTTTCACTTGCATTGAGAGCTCCTTTGACCTCATGTTGTGGGTTCACAGCAACAGCTTCCAAATGCAAATGCCCCACCTGGAATCAACTCCAGACCTTTTACCTGCTTAATTGATGATGGATTGACGAGGGAATAGCCCATGCAGCCTATTAAATAACTTTTTTAAATAATTGTCCATTTACCTTCGGTCCCTTGAAAAAAAAGCAGCTACATATTAAAGAGCTGTAATTCCTAAACCCTTCCTCAAATTAGGATGTGAATACCCTCAAATTAAAGCTGAGAGTCTGCCCTTTAAGTCAATATTAATTATATAACTGTATATTCAATATGTTTTGGTAAACAGCTAAAATGCCCAAACTTGTGTCACTGTCCAAATAATTCTGGGCCTAACTGTATATATATACCATTCGAGGTCTGTGGAAAATGGGCTTGAAGGCCCTAAGGATAATGTAATGACTGTATTAGTAGTTGTCACCCAATATTTTTTACCTGACCACATAACAGGAACAACTAAATAAAATATAAAAAATTATTAGAATAACACATTATTACGTTAATATTAGTAAAAAAATTAAATACAAAATATTATTAGTAATAAATGTTGAGTACTTCTAATTCCAGAAAACAGAATTAAGCCAAAATACTAGAAATTCCTTTGGTGCATGATATTTACGTGAGATCGGATATGGCAGGGATTTACATGGCACCATATTTATAAGAAAAAAATTAGGAAATAAGCAAAATAAACTGAAATATTCACTAATGAGATTGTTCAGATACCACATGCTTCAAATGAAACTAGTCATTACATGCAATTGTTGTGTATCCAGTGTTATTCCCCCAGCAGGTCGGTAACTAAGATATGTATTACTACAAAGTTCAGGAACAAAATGTGACATGTGTGTTGTGAGAGTCGGCAAACTGCAGAGATTGTGTGGGCTCCATAGCAAATACTGACTGGTTGCAGAACCCCCTGGACCACTGAAAAAGGTGCCAGATGTGTTACATGGAATGCTGTGAAATGATTGTCTTCTTCTTTTGATGTTTTATTTTCTTGTCTTGGTTTTCAACAGGAAATCTTTGATATATAGCACCCTGTTATGGGACTGTGTGACACATCAGACGGGTTTCAGTGGAGACCAACATGAGTCGTGTCTGAATTCGGCAGATCTGCAGCTTGTGCCAATAAACAACAGCCAAACAGCAGGTTTATGCCTTATAAAGACCTGACCCTGGACGTAGACATGAAAATAGAGTAATTGCTATCAGATCCATTGTAATAGCAACTTCACTAGATCTTCTCTATAGTGGTCACAAACTGCAAACCAAACCAAGCTCCGGGGTCAATAAATGGCAATTAACGAAATATTTTATTAGCTATAAAAGTGTAACTCCAAACAAAAAGTTAAATTTTTTTTGTTGTACAAGGTCGTACATTGTTCCGTATTATGGAGCTATAGGCGCTCTGTACACAGGGAGGAGTCGGAAGCATACCGCCGTAAAAAGCATGTAATGGAACATGCCACAGAGTCTGTGAGAAACAACATCTATGTGCCTCCATATGAAATCGGACAGTATGGACCCATTTAACAACACTGCCATGTGCATAAACCCTCATACTCAATTTGCCACTCCCCAAAACCTTTCTTATTTTGGATCCCTAATTAGGATCATCCATTTTTTCCTCTTTATAAAGAAATACTCCCTCTGCTGGACATAGCAGGATGGGGCAGAACATAACATTGTGATCATGATGAAGCAGGGTAGGAGACTCTCCAATCTAAGCCTTTTAATCACATTAAAGGGTTGTACAGGATTAGAAAAACATGGCTGCTTTCTTCCAAAAACCGCATCGCATCTGTCTACAGGTCATGTGTGATATTGTAGTTCACCCCTATTCACTTAAATAAGAAAGCAGCCATGTTTTTCTAATTCTGGACAACCCCTTTAATATTTCATACTTAGTGGTCACTTTTTCAGCCACCGCTATAACAGTCTATACCATAGGGGGAATAACACAAGAAACTATAACTTATCTACACACTTAACCGCCTTATGGTACACATCATGAAATGTGATTTTTTTTTTTCCCCTCAGTGGATGGACTGTGAGTAGCTACTTTTAATAAGAAAATGAAGATAAAGAGGAGAGTTAATATCTAAGGGTGCAGAGCACCCAGACTGTAAGTTTGAGCTCAGTTCCTTTAGATCTTCTATTTTTTTATAAATGGAATTTATACACCTAAGAACTATTGACATAAGTAAAGATGTTACAGTCAAGGAAGCTGCTATGTGCGACTGTAATGTATTTCCTTTTTGTGGTGCAAGATTTCCTATATGGCGCTACAATCTAACCATTGGAGCCAAGGCTACCGCCAGGAGCACCTGGGTCTCATACAGACAAATGGTCTTGGGCACTGTACCACCCATCCTCAATCTTGGATTCCATTTCTTACTTTTTATGGACACTTGGGGGTATAACATAATTATTTTCCGGCATAAAAATCATGCTATCTCCTTTCCCACACACAGTGGCACATGTATGTGGGGGTCCCATACCACATATTAGACAGGTCTTATAGAATGGGGAAGAAAAGGACAAATTGGGGAAAGTGCGGTCTCACACATGAAATAAATGGACTTAATTTTGTATATAAGAGGTGTTGTCCAAGGATCGACAATTACCATCTGTCCACAGAATAGGTGATAATTGTCTGATCGCAGTGGGACCCACCGTGCGTCAGAGCTGGGGTACCGAACCTACACTCCTACTCCTTGGTCGAGCATGCATGCTGCGGCTTCATTCAAAGTCTATGGGAATGATGGAAACAGCGGCTGTTTTTTCAGTCCAGTAGACAATGAAGGTGTCACGATCTATGGGTATGTGGACTCACTAGGTCGCACCGCCGTAGCGGGGAGGCAGCTGGCCAAACAACAGAGTACACAATCAATACAAAGTCCAGCACAAGGGTACCTGAATAGTCCAGACAGTCGCAGTGGCTAGGCACAGATAGAACTCCAGATGGCAGATGATGCAAAGCGTGGCAGATGACACCAGACGTGGTGAAACACAGCAGGCGTGGTAAATGGCACAACATGACTCCAACACTATAGAGGGCACATCAACGAATACAGTATGGGACACGGAATATAGGTAGCAGGGCATAGGAACACTGGGAACAGGAAACGACTAAGAAACCATTTTCCAGACAAACAGAGGAATACAAACAACGCTCAGGCAAGGAGTGAAAGGGCAGGGCCCTTTTTATAGTCCAGGGATCTTGGACTAATTAGTTCAACATGTTCGCGCGCTGGCCCTTTAAGGCTGGGAATGAGCTCGTGCACGCACCCTAGGGGTCACTGCAGGGCAGGACGGCCACATGTGCTGGCATCTCCGGAGAGGAAGACGTCAGCAGGATGAAAAGGGTCTGCAGTCTGCGACCGCGGCCACTACAGAAGGGAGCTGTAGGCGCGTACTCAACCATGACTCTATTCAAGCTCCTCCTCACTGCGGGGGGGGGGGTGGGTGCAGTGGGACAAAACAGGAGATTTTGACCCCCGCTCTTGCGGTCAGTGGGGCTCCCAGCGATCAGGCAATTATTACCTATGCTGAGTATTGGTGATAATTGTCGATTCTGGGAGTACCCCTTTAATACTACAGCCATTAGGCAGGTGCCATGAAATAACTACTAGGTGGCAAGTGAGCGTTTAAACTGATCATGGGTCCCTTTTATGACCCATTTGCCTGGGCCCCTAAAAAGCAGTACCACCTATAATAATGCCCTGATGGTGGCCCTACTTGGAGCCAAACACATGAGTGAATCCAGAATATAATAAAGTCTAAAGAAAGAACTTATACTTCTCCTCTTTTTTTTATCCACTCTTGTTTGCTTGGCTCCAAAAACTGCATATGTAATTCCTGCCTAAAATGTTTTCCACTGTGTGACACCACATGTAAAATTGTATTTCACGTGCAGATTTCCCCTTCGAGATTTCTTTCCATTGGACATCACAAAAAAAAACAAAGCTAAGGCATGCTGTGATTTTAAAAAAGCCTGTAGGCACTTCATGTGCCATTGTTTTGTGTCTATGTGTAGCACCATATCCTGCTTCTAGGGGGGATATCTCTGTAACACGGCATGTGCTGGCACATACCAGGATAGTTTTATTTATCACGGATTCTGTATGAATTTGTGAGAAAAATACTCTATTTAAATTCTGAGCCGCACAGAGGTACAGTACGGCCCTATAACAGTCTATAAATGCTGTATTACAGACCTGTATAACTCAAATCCATAATACGGCAGCTTGCATGAGCCGTAAAACTGCCATGGAGAAATACCAGAAAACCAGTACATGTAGACCCAGCCTTGAGCTAAAGAGGAGGGATGGTTTTAGCACCAGAATAGTCATTGCATTGTATAATAGTAGAAAATTTAGAAAGAACCTCTGTCCCAAGTGCATAAGTTTACTGTGAATGTCGGTGTCAGACAGTGCGTGTGTAAACTGTCTTCTACACTGACTGTGTGTTGATGTGGTATGTGATAGTGTAGAGTGATAGGTATCAGCCCTACCTGATGTCCCGCAGGTCTTTCGAGTCCAGGGCCGCCATCAGGAATTTCAGGGCCCCCTACAGCTAAATTTTCTGGGCCCCCCTACCGTGGCACCGCCTGTTAACGGTACTCCGTCCAGCACTATATCATGGTACCCAGGGCCGCCATCAGGGGGGGTATTATGGGTACTGATGTGAGAGGCCCGGCCAAACCTAATTGAAAGGGGGGCCCGGCAACTGCCGCGACTTGCCTTTGGTAGAAAAAAAAACAGGCCCCTGCAATGGGGCTTGTTTTTTTCACCAAAAGAATGTCGTGAGCTGCGGGCCCCCCTTTCAATTAGGTTTGGCCGGGCCTTTCACATCAGTACCCATAATACCCCCCCTGATGGCGGCCCTGGGTGGCATGGGGGTCGTCATGGGGGCCGTCAAACACTGCCGCCAGTGCGACCGATCGCGCGCACCCGCAAACTCCCGCGCATGCGCACCCGCGACCGCCTGGAACCGCGCACCGAATTTTGAGGCAGATTTTGACCTGCCCACAAATATCTTGCCGCGTTTTTTGCCCGCGGCGATTGAGGACAGCAGACAAAAAACGCAGGGAAAAATGCATTTTCTGCCTCCCATTGATTTCGATGGCAGGTCAGAGGCGGAACCGCGGCAAGAAAGGACGTGCTGCTTTTTCTTTTTTCCGCGACTGGCTCCCATTGATTTCAGATTACATCAATGGGAGGCGGTTTTGGAAGTTGTTTGGTGCTGATTCTGACGCAGTGTCCGAGTCAATATCAAGGCCCAAAAACTTTGTGAACTGGGCCTTATTGTTAGGGCTTATTCAGACGAACGTGTAATACGTCCGTGCAACGTGTGTGATTTTCACGCGCCTCGCACGGACCTATGTTACTCTATGGGGCCGTTCAGACTGTCAGTGATTTTCACGTAGCGTATGTCCGTGTGTCCGCTGCATAAAACTCACGACATGTCCGATATTTGTGCATTGTTCGCGCATCACGCACCCATTGAAGTCAATGGGTGCGTGAAAATCACGCCCAGCACTTCCGCAGCCGTATAAACTATGAATGAAAACAGAAAAGCACCACGTGCTACAAACATACAAACAGAGTGTCATAATGATGGCGGCTGCGCGAAAATCACGCAGCCACGCATCATACGCTGCTGACACACGGAGCTGTTATGGACCTTTTGCATGCGCAAAACGCCACATTTTTGCGCACGCAAAATTCACACGCTCGTGTAAATCCGGCCTTAGGGTAGGAACACACTAGGCATGAACACTGCGGATTTTATGCAACACATTTTATTGTGGATAATCCGCAGCGTATCACAGTCGCAGCAGAGTGGATGAGATTTAAACAAATCTCATTCACACGCTGCAAAAAAAATGGACCTGCAGTGTGGCTTTTGGCTTTTTAAGCCGCAGCGTGTCAATTTATTCTGTGGAATCGCTGCTCCTCTGTTGCGGAAATGCTGCGGTTCTGCCGCAAAAATCACACATGAGAAAAAAAAAAAAAAAAGGTACTTTTTTAAATTTATAAAAAAGTTTAGACTTGCCCCGGCCGTAGTCCTGGTGACGCGATCCTCTATTCTTAGTGCAGCCCGGCCTCCTGTCATGACGTTTCATACCATGTGACTGCTGCAGCGGTCACATGGTCTACAGCATCATCCCAGGAGGCGGGGCTACGTTCAGAAGAGAGAGATGCGTCACCAGGACTACGGCCGGGGTAAGTCTAAACTTTTTTTCCCCTGCAGGATTCCCGCAGCGGACACGCCTCACGAAACCTGAGCCACTATTTGGTGCGGTTTTGCTGTCGGAATTCCCTGCGGCTACCGGGGAGGATAAGCTGTGTAGTTTTACTCAGCATATCCGCCTAGTGTGTTCCTACCCTTATGATGTCGCTCCTGGAGCTGCTGCCGGTCTCTAAATAGGAAATTGGTCCAGTAGAATTTAGAATTATTTCTTTTTGTGAACCAGCTTAAAAAAATACAAAACTTTTGTGTTAGGGCCTGTTCACATGACCGTTCGCTTCCGCTCCGGGGTTCCGTCTGAGGTTTCCGTCGGGTGAACCCCGCAACGGAAAATGAAAGTGATAGCACAGCTTCCGTTTCCGTCAGCATTAGCGCAGTCGACTCCGCTATTGATTCCGTCCGAAAACCTGCCGGAATGGTGACGAACGGAAACCATTAGCGATGTTTCCGTCACCATTGAGATCAATGGTGACTGAAACGGAAGCTGTGCTGTCACTTTCACTTTCCGTTGCGGGGTTCACCCGACAGAAACCTCAGACGGAACCCCGGAGCGGAAGCGAACGGTGATGTGAACAGGCCCTAACACAAAAGTTTTGTATTTTTTTTAAGCTGGTTCACAAAAAAAAATAATTTCAAATTCTACTGGACCAACTGCCTATTTAGAGACCGTCAGCAGCTCCAGGAGCGACATCATAAGGGACACACTAGGCGGATATGCTGAGTAAAACTCCACAGCTTATCCGCCCCGGTAGCCGCAGGAAATTCTGCCAGCAAAACCGCACCAAATAGTGGCGCAGGTTTCGTGAGGCGTGTCCGCTGCGGGAATCCTGCAGGGAAAAAAAAGTTTAGACTTGCCCCGGCCGTAGTCCTGGCGACGCATCTCTCTCTTCTGAACGTAGCCCCGCCTCCTGGGATGACGCTGTAAACCATGTGACCGCTGCAGCAGTCACATGGGATGAAACGTCATGACAGGAGGCCGGGCTGCGCTAAGAATAGAGGATCGCGTCACCAGGACTACGGCCGGGGCAAGTCTAAACTTTTTTATAAATGTAAAAAAGTACCTTTTTTTTTTCTCTTTTGTGATTTTTGCGGCAGAACCGCAGCATTTCCGCAACAGAGGAGCAGCGATTCCACAGAATACATTGACACGCTGCGGCTTAAAAAGCCACACTGCAGGTCCATTATTTTTGCAGCGTGTGGATGAGATTTGTTTAAACCTCATCCACTCGGCTGTGACTGTGATACGCTGCGGATTATCCACAATAAAATGTGTTGCATAAAATCCGCAGTGTTCATGCCTAGTGTGTTCCTACCCTAAGGCCGGATTCACACGAGCGTGTGCTTTTTGCGTGCGCAAAAACGTGGCGTTTTGCGCATGCAAAAGGTCCATAACATCTCCGTGTGTCAGCAGCGTATGATGCGTGGTTACGTGATTTTCACGCAGCCGCCATCATTATGACACTCTGTTTGTATGTTTGTAGCACGTGGTGCTTTTCTGTTTTCATTCATAGTTTATACGGCTGCGGAAGTGCTGGCCGTGATTTTCATGCACCCATTGACTTCAATGGGTGCGTGATGCGCGAACAATGCACAAATATCGGACATGTCGTGAGTTTTACGCAGCGGACACACGGACACACGCTGCGTGAAAATCACTGACAGTCTGAACGGCCCCATAGAGTAACACAGGTCCGTGCAAGGCGCGTGAAAATCACACACGTTGCACGGATGTATTACACGTTCGTCTGAATAAGCCCTAACAATAAGGCCCAGTTCACAGAGTTTTTGGGCCTTGATATTGACTCGGACACTGCGTCAGAATCAGCACCAAACAACTTCCAAAACCGCCTCCCATTGATTTAATCTGAAATCAATGGGAGCCAGTCGCGGAAAAAAGAAAAAGCAGCACGTCCTTTCTTGCCGCGGTTCCGCCTCTGACCTCCCATCGAAATCAATGGGAGGCAGAAAATGCATTTTTCCCAGCGTTTTTTGTCTGCTGTCCTCAATCGCCGCAGGCAAAAAACGCAGCAAAAAACGCGGCAAGATAGTGTGGGCAGGTCAAAATCTGCCTCAAAATTCTTTAAGGAATTTTGAGGCAGATTTTTTCGGCCTGCAAAATACTCTGTGTGAACAGGGCCATACATAAACAGCACTTTGAGACATTTTACTCACTGTGTCAGAAGAGATGCTCCCACTCCAGTGTTCGTCAGGCGATGTCTTCGGTCCAGATGTCGTCCTTCACCTCCAGGCAATGGCGGGGATCGAAGAACTCCTGCCGCCGCGCAAGAACTGGACTCCTCCCCCTCTCCTTACGCAGCTACGCTCTGGAGAAGGAGGAGGAGGCGGAGTCGGACGAGGAGGCGGAGTCGGACGAGGAGGCGCTGGACGAGGAGGCCGAGGCGGAGTCGGAGGCGTGCCAGCAGGTAATTAGACTGTGCGCCGCTGTCCTGGCTGTTCTTCCCAGTTGATTGGTCGCTGTACTTTTGGTGCGTGCGCACCGCATCCCTCTCGGCGGCGGGCACGAGCGGGTTGCTTTCCGGCGTGTCCGGTCGTTCGCGCGTGAGCGCGCATTTGCGGTAACGAGCGCGATGTTTCGCGGCGGCGTTAGAGAGGGGGGCCCGCAGCTCACGCCGGTGTTTGACGAGAGGGGGGCCCGCAGCTCACGACATTGCTTTGGTGAAAAGAACAGGCCCCATTGCAGGGGCCTGTTTTTTTCTACCAAAGGCAAGTCGCGGCAGTTGCCGGGCCCCCCTTTCAATTAAGTTTGGCCGGGCCCCCTACAGTAGTACCCCTAATACCCCCCTGATGGCGGCCCTGTTCGAGTCTATCAGTCAATCTGTGTTTATCTAAACTATGACTATATTACTCCACTGTATTCAGCACTTTGTTACCCACAGCTGAATAATAAGCAGAAAATGCTTCGTCTTTCTACATTGTACAGTAAATCCCACTTTGTTTTCTGCATTCTCTGTGTAATTGGTTTGACAGCCTTGATGTGTTTTCTCTATGTGCTATAGGCAGATAGTGTAATATCATGATTAGTGAGATGTAAATGCTGAAAAAATGCCCATCAAAAGGGAACTGGAAAAACTGGCAGCAATCCAGAAGGCATACACCCAGTATAATGTGTTCCACTGAAGACTCGGTAGCCTCTTGGTGAACCTGCTGGCTTACTGCTTGCTTGAACAGGATTTTTCACTACAAAAGACAGACTTATAGATAATTTCACCTACTGTTTATTTGCAGAAGTCACGCTAACATTTCACATTTAATTACATTAAAAGCTCCAAGACTTCAGTATATCATTCTTCTATAAATCATGTCAATTCATGAATCAATGGAGATCATTCCATTGCTGGTCCTGAGTTCATCTTGAAGGAATTGGTTATAATGAAGGGAGGAGTATTTAAGAATGCATAAAGAGTGTAAGGAATTATCATGTCAATATAGGGTGGACTGAAGGTGGAGTTTTGGGGTAAAGGAATTTTTTTTAAACTGGTGAAGCAAGAATAGATCTTTGTGATTATGAAGAATATCTGTGGTATTGCACCAAATCTTAAACTAAAGTTATACGGAGAGTCTGTAAGGGGTGAAGACATGTAGAGGTGTAAATTATTTTGCACAGGCTTTAAAGGGGCTGTATGGGTTAGAAACCCTGTTTTCAAATATTGTATCAGGGAATTATTAGCTAATAGATGGATATCCCCTGTTCATCTATTAGCAGAGAACGGCAACAAAGACTGTCTCTCACTCTGGAAGACCCAAAATATTTCATACATTATGTAGATAGTCCAATGATTTCAATAGGAAAGGTGTAATGCACCATTTCCCCTGCGGTTGTGCTGCAGGGGAATTAAACAACCTGTGCTTAGCTTTTTGTCAAGCCAGAGCATTGTTTCTTGAATACTATTGGCTTTTGCCATATTTGACTTTTGTAGGTCACATTATAGCATATCAGATGATCATTTTCCACCTTTGCAAATAGGGAGAAGTTAAGAGAAGATAGTTAGTAGAAGTGTCTGTGTATGTCTATGTCTGAGTGTGTTTGTGTTATTATGTGTTTATGTGTATTTCACCTCATTATGTGCAAGGTTAAGAAAGTCAAGTCAGTACGAAAACTAGCTTCAAGAAGCTAATCTTTTCCTATAAATGCATGTCACACCTTGACCCTATTTACCTGTGACCTAACTCAAAAAAAGCATAACTCTTACCGAAATCAAACATTAACATCATACTTAAACATATTGTTTCTACTGTCTACCTCACATCGTCTTAGGATTTTGATTTAAATATCTTGAAACAAAAAATAAAAACCATGCAGAAATCTACCAGAGAAGTAGACTTCTTCCACGGCTGGAGAAGTGGTCGATTTCTAGTGCTTCTCAACCCGAGACAAAGTCGTTTTAAAGAGCACCTGTCATCATTTTTTTTGTAAACATTTGCATTATATGCGGTCTCCTAATTCTCCTAACTCCACTTTTTTTTTTTAAATCAAATTGTCCCCCCCGCATCTTCCCACTACTGCTGGCGCTCCGAGAAGGAGATTTAAGCTTTCCGCAGTGGACGTTGTCTTTCCCCTCGCTGTGACGAGGTTCAATCAATGCGAACCGCTTCATAGCGATGCAGAAGACATGTTGATCTCGCGAGATTTGCCTATTCTCGTGAAACCAGCCTTTGTAACCCAGTCATTCCGGAGCCGCATTGATTGGTCCGTTGCGAGGGAGAAGACAACGTCCACTGAGGAGAGTTTATGTCTCCTCTTCCCAATACTGATGCTAGTAATTAGCATATTGCGTGCCAAAAGAGAGCGTCCAGGACAACGGACTGGACAATTTGAAAGAAAAAAAATGTGGGTATTAGGAGACTGTATGGAATAAGCGTATGTAAATGGTTTACAAAAAAAGATAACAAGTCCTTTTTAAGGCCCAAATACTTGTTACGATTTGCTTATACCACTGATAATTGCTTGAACAAATTAGTAATAAAGTACAGTAGGGCAAGTCAAAGGTTGACCATTCACAAGTTTCAATTCAATATATGGTAACATACACCAATTATTGCTAGATAACGGTTATCGGGCCTTAAGCCTGCTCTTTTTTTCCAAATTTAGTATTTACATATTCTAAGCTTTATAAGAGGAAGAAGGAGCGCGACATATAATGTATCCAAGAAAATAGAGAAGAATGTGTTTTTTATTTATTCCTTTGTATTATTATTTATAACAGATTAATTTCAAAGACAAGTTCTTGTTAAATGTTTATATTTTCTTTTTTACTTTTTAATACAAAAAAATGACTTATTCTCTCACCGCACTATGATGCAACTTCCTGGAATTTCTTTTTTTAGTGTTTGATTTTTTACATGTGAGTGTGAGCAGCTTTGTTGTATGTACTTTCTAGTTTCCGGAAATGGGGAGCATTTGGACTATAAATTCACATTGGGTTTCTTGTACACTTCAGTCCGTTATAAGTTGCATTGTGCTGTACAAAAAACTAAAAAACAGAAGGCACATCCTTATGTAGTACATTACAGCTTATTGTGGTAAATAGAACTTCATACACTTCCACTTACTTATGGGGGTTATTCTATAAGTATAGGGTTCATTTTTATGCTTTAAATGGACAAAATGGCACCAAATATTCAAGTTAGCTTATATGCATTAAAGAAAAAAACTGTAAAAAATGGATCAATATCAAGAAAGCAATGACATCATTAGTACCGCCCATCAGTACATGAACAAATATAAAATTATATAATTTATAGAATCAAGTTTTTAATATTCCTTTTTAATGTTGTTAATGATAATAATAATAATAATAATAATAATATTACTATTGTTATTATTATTATATTATTATTGTTCATATACTAATGTGCAGTAGTCATGATATATACAGCTTCTTTTTATCTTTATTGTTTTCCAGGAATATTTGGTACCCTTTTTGGTCATTTGTTTCCTATATATTGGGCCAGTTTCAGATGGCCAATATACAGCTGCATTTTAGCATAAGTATTATAACTACAAGATTCGTACTCTCCATGGAGTTACTGAAGTTGAACTTCTGGGTCGGGGTCATTTGGTTGTAAGTAATGCAGCTGCATTTTGCTTTGAGATCAATGAAGAGTCTGGTCTTTGTTTGAAGTGCTCCCTGGCTATGCTCCAATCAAAATTACCATCCCAAGATATATTGACCTTGTATATTCTTCATGTCCTGTGCTCCTTGCGATCTTTTCTGTGACATCTATCCCTAAACCTTTGTGTGTACTCTTATCTTATCCACCCTGGACATACTAACCTTATGGTGAAAATCACCTATCACAACCTGCCTAAATCTTATTAAATATTAGTTCTCGATTCTACTTGCCCAAATATATAGTGGTATCTAGGTCATAGAATCTCATTCTGAAACATGGTATACATGGGTGGCAGCCGTTTTCTAATGGACTTCAGTTAATCAGAGTGGACAAAGATGAGCTGTAAGAATACAGCGCTATTATACTTCAGTCTGTGTCCAAGTGACAATTTTTTTTTTCAAATAAAAAAGATGTACTCCAAAACAGAGTACATTCCCATGACAAAATAACAAGGATAGCAGTACATAAATGGGAGAGAGGAGACAATATAAGTCCGGTCGAGCCAACATCTCAGTAAGAGCCCATAAACCAGCCGTTTGCACTAACGGTGCTTATTCCCATTGAAGTCAATAGGAGGCTTGAAAGAGTAACTGTAATTTCAGGAAATTTTTGATATATCATAGAGACAAGTCAGAAGTTTTTATCGATGAAGGGGCAGAAACGCTCAGCCCCAGGGGCGTAACTTGGGCCCCATACAATGGGCCCCATTGCAAAATCTATAACAGGGCCTGCCATCTACCATTTTCCATTTATAATACTGGTATCTTCTTATGTTGCACATGGGGCTTTGGGCCCCCACAGGTACCAGGGCCATGGTGCAATTGCTACGTCTGTACCCCCAATAGCTATGCCCCTGGATTTATGCAACACAATGAGGGATGTCATGTCCGTGACGTCTCTATCAGCAGTCAGCAGCACACAATAAGCAACAGGATTTAAATTTTAATTAAAATCTATTTATTTGAAAAAAAAATTGTCGCTTGAGTACCGACTGAAGTATAAGGGTATGTGCACACACACTATTTACGTCCGTAATTGACGGACGTATTTCGGCCGCAAGTCCCGGACCGAACACAGTGCAGGGAGCCGGGCTCCTAGCATCATACTTATGAACGATGCTAGAAGTCCCTGCCTCGCTGCAGGACAACTGTCCCGTACTGTAAACATGATTATACTACGGGACAGTTGTCCTGCAGCAAGGCAGGGACTTCTAGCGTCGTACATAAGTATGATGCTAGGAGCCCGGCTCCCTGCACTGTGTTCGGTCCGGGACTTGCGGCCGAAATACGTCCGTCAATTACGGACGTAAATAGTGTGTGTGCACATACCCTCACAGTGCTGTATAAATGCTTTTAAGTATTTTTGCATGTGTAAACGCATGCAAAATACACTGCACAGATTTTTTTTTGGCCAGTACATTTTAAAAAAAAACTTTGTGTGTAAAAACATTCTTGAGTGAAAAAGTTGTTGTGAAATCTCATAAGGCCTTATTTACACGAACGTGTAAATCACGCGCGTCGCACGGACCTATGTAACTCAATGGGGCCGTTCAGACAGTCCCTGATTTTCACGCAGCGTGTGTCCGCTGCGTAAAACCCATGACATGTCCTATACTTGAGCGTTTTTCACGCATCACGCACCCATTGAAGTCAATGGGTGCGTAAAAACCGCGCACGGCACACGGACGCACTTCCGTGTGCTGCGCGTGATTCGCACTACAGTTGTTAAATAAATGAAGGGAAAAAAAAAAGCACCACATTCATTGCAGTTTCTAAGCATCAAAACCGCGTGTCATAAGGATGGCGTATGCGTGAAAATCACACAGCCACGCACCAAACACTTATGACACACGGAACTGCAACGCGCGCAAAACGCTGTGTTTTTTGCGCGTGCAAAACGCATCCGTTCGTGTGAATTTCGCCTAAGAAAAATGATTATTTTTGGACTAAAGGGATTTTCCAGGGCTTAGATTTGATTGCTTATTCTTATGGTAGGTTATCAATATTTGATTGGTAGGAGTCCGAGCTGCAGTACCAGGCACAGACACCCAGACAAATGGCACGTGGAGTGTTCATTCTGCTTGTGATGTCTTATCCTAAGAATCGGGGTAGACAAACTATTTTGTTCTACTTTAAGAAACCACAATAAAATATTATATTAATAAATAATATAAATAAAGGAAATTTTACAGCTGTAATGTTCAGTGAATTGAATATCATTATACTTCATATGCTGGATGTGTGTATTATATTATATTATATTATATTATAGTGTTGGCACTGAACAGAAACAAGAAAGTATCAAAAATTGCTAACGTTTTTATTGATTTTTTTTCCAATGCAAATAAAAGAGAAAATATAACAGTAGTGGCAATATATTTTGTATACATAAGTTATCAGTATCATTGCACAAAGTAGATAATAGCCAGTATTGAGAGAGCAAATCTCTCTTAGGAGTAGTGGTTAGGCCTCATGCACACAACCGTATTTTTGTCCACCTGTAAATACTGGCGTAAATACGGGTCCTTGGTCACACGTATTCGACCCGTATTGCACCAGTATTTACAGACCCGTGCCTGTAAATACGGGTCCGGTCTCACCCGTATTCCACCCGTATTTACGGGCACGTTTTTGGCTGCAAAATTACACTGCAGTAATCGGCAGCCCTTCTCTCTATCAGTGCAGGATAGAGAGAAGAGACAGCCCTTTCCGTAATAAAAGTAAAAGAAATTCATACTTACCCGGCTGTTGTCTTGGTGACGCGTCCCTCTCTTGACATCCAGCCCGACCTCCCTGGATGACGTGGCAGTCCATGTGACCGCTGCAGCCAGTGATTGGCCTGTGATTGGCTGCAGCGGTCACATGGGCTGTAACGTCATCCCAGGAGGCCAGACTGGAGGAAGAAGCAGGGAGTTCTGGGTAAGTATGAACGTCTATTTTTTTTACAGCTTTATCTATATTGTGATCGGTAGCCACTGTCCAGGGTGCTGAAACAGTTACTGCCGATCGTTTAACTCTTTCAGCACCCTGGACAGTGACTATTTACTTTTGTCGCCTAGCAACGCTCCCGTAATTACGGGTGCACACACGTAGTCACCCGTAATTACGGGAGCCCCATAGACTTCTATGGGCTGCCCGTGCTGTAATTACGGCCTGAAATAGGACATGTTCTATCTTTTTCAACGGCACGGGCACCATCCCGTAAGCATACGGGGAGGTACCCGTGGCAAATAGAAGTCTATGGGCCCGTAATTATGGGAGTTTTTACGATCGTGTGCATGGGGCCTTAAGGGGTAAAAACCAACTTGGAAATGTGTATGAGCGGGCAAATGTTTGGTCATTGTTAGCGGGCATATGCGTTTTTATCTCTTGAAGGTGTTAGATTAATTATAGTAAAATATCGCAGATAAATGTTTAAGTGGATTGGTGTTCTGATATATTTATGTAGGATGTTGTGAGAGGAGTATATGTCTGCTGACCACATAATAGAAAACTAAAAAAACAATAATAATAAATAACCATGGGGACGCGGGGAGGGAAGGGGAGTGGACATGTATACCTAAGGATATAAAGGTATAGTTAGGTGCAGTATTGGTTAAAGGATTATTCCCATCTTCATAAATGTAGCTAATAAACTCAACCTGTTAAAGTTATTAATTTTTGCAAATACCTTTCTTTATCCAAACGATGTAGTTTTCATGATATCCATGCTCCATGTCGCTGTCAGTCCCTCTTTGTTTATTGCTTGTTGACTAGGGATCCGGCCACCGCTGTTTTCCGATAGTGGTGGTCGCGCATGCGCAATGATAGCCTCTCCGTCCTTAGGAGAGTATGTCATTGTAATCGTGAACGTGCATATCAGCGAATGCGCATCAGATGCCTGCCCAGCCACGGGTCGTGTGGATATATCAGTGGTCGGCTCTAGGTATAGTATAAAACTATCTAGGGAATTGGGGAGGGTTCGTCTCAACCACGTTTACCATGCCTGGTTGAGACGATCGTTCTCCCGATGCTGCTAGAACTACATTATCTAGCAACGTCGGGAGCACGCACAGTCAACAGCGGCTTGATTGACATCAAGCCACTTACGCCCCCTTTTATAAGAGATAACCAGCACTAGCTGAGTTATCAAGATTGAAAAAAAGGTAGTTAGGGAAGGAATTTTTTTAATTTTTTAACAACAATAGATTTATAATTCAATTTAGGATTCTGATGCATTATAAAACATAAATGACTCAACTTGGGAATAACCCTTTAAATTCAGATAAGGAAGGCATCTTATCCTATGTTTACATATAGTTAAGTCTAATTTGATAGCTAGATTTCAGTAACCTAGGAGGAAATAAGTAGTTAAGGCATGATATATAATATATTATAAACATCAATGGCACGGAATGGTAATCCTATATAAGTAATTGAAAGTTCTGTATTCTTTTAACTGAGTTGTTCAAATTATGTTCTTTGAAGAAGAGGAAGTTGGCTGTGAATTTGAGAAAGTATCAAAAACGGTTATAGATATGGTGGATCTATCTGTCCATCGCTGTCTGGAATGGAATCAGGACATAGGTCTTGTGATGTCATAATCTACAATCAGGGCATGAAGCATCTGTATACTCTTCCTGTGTTTACATCATCTAGAATGTGGGTGTGGTCTATTTACACGTGCTCCTGTGATGTCATGATATAGTTCTAACATATTATGACATTATCAGCCCTATAATTATGTCTCACGCCTAGAAGAGGGACATCAGTGCCTCTAATCCCCTGAAACGAAAAAGGCGCTATCTATCTATCTATCTATCTATCTATCTATCTATCTATCTATCTGTCTGTCTGTCTGTCTATCTGTCTGTCTATCTCTGTCGGTCTTATTTCAGAGGTGTTGTATGATTGGTATGAGGTGTGTCTAAAACAGGATCAAGCAGCAGAGAAAAGCGCAACACCAAATTTTTCTTGTTTTTTGTTAAGACAAAATTGTTACCGTATGTAACAGGCTTTTTTACATTTTCTCATGTTAGGTCTCAATAATACAATGATAAAAGAAAAAAAAAAATTAACTAAAGCAGGCGGCAAAAGCGCTAGAAGCACTCTTGACTTGAAGGGCCCAGGACAGGGTGGTCATTTGGGGTATTGCACATTTGTTTTGCATGTACAATACATATAGTGCAAAGTCTATCTATCTATCTATCTATCTATCTATCTATCTATCTATCTATCTATCTATCTATCTATCTATCTATCTATCTATCTATCCATCTATGTCATATCCATCTCATATCTATCTATCTATCTATCTATCTATCTATCCATCTATGTCATATCCATCTCATATCTATCTATCTATCTATCTATCTATCTATCTATCTATCTATCTATCTATCTATCTATCTATCTATCTATCTATCTATCTATCTATCTATCTATCTATCTAGTAGGTACAAAAAAGCAGCACTTCAGAGAATTCAAGTATTACGGTGCTATGCGTCCTTGACCGTCATCCACACGGTCCTGGATTGGATACACAAACGAGGAAATGGACGCAGCACTCCAAGCGGTCCTTGACAAAGGTCCTGCTTAGAGGACTGAAACGTAGATATTTCTGTACATGGGTGAATAAACCACTATCTTTGCAACTACTTTTGGAGTGCTGCATCTATTTCCTCGTTTGTGTATCTATCTATCTATCTATCTATCTATCTATCTATCTATCTATCTATCTATCTATCTATCTATCTATCTATCCATCTATCCTTCTCTTCACTATACATCTCCTGGCCGGGCACATTACCATCGATAAAGGGTGTCACGGCGCGGAGTGTGGACCCACTGGGCCGTACCGCGTAGCGGGAAGGCAGCTGGCCAAACATGTACAATAAAATGTCTATAGTTCAGAAAGGGTACCTGAGGAAATGTAGACAGTAGCGGTGATTCAGGCTTAAGATGAGGCTCCGGCAGCAGACAGACACCCGATGGGTGTGACACAGTAGATGCAGCGGAAGACACAACTCGATTTCAACTCTAGACGGCACAGAGGCACGGTAGCACAGGATACAGGGTAGAGGTAGCAGGAACGGGTAACACTGGGTACTGGAAAACACTAGGAGACCATTTGCAAGACAAACTTTAGGTAACACAACAGCGCTCAGGCAATGATCAAGAGGGCAGAGCCCTTTTTATAGTCCAGCAGTATTCTGGGCTAATTGCAGATTCTCTGCAACTGGATGCGCAATGGCCCTTTAGGCCGTGCACGCGGGGACACGCGCGCCCTGCAGGAGACAGTCTCTGAACCAGGAAGTGAGTGCCAGTGTCTTTCAGGAGGGCGATGCCGCCGAGAACTCACACGTCCATGGCTGCAGCCGTCAGAGGGTAAGTCAGAACGACGGTCCGCGGCCATAGACGTTACAACAGGTAAGTGCTTTGCAGTAATGATATTTTATTATTGAATTATTCTAGATTCATGTAAATACTAAACTTTATTTTATTTTTTAATTAGAAGCAGTTTTCACAAGAACAAAAATGGTAACATCTAGAACATCTATAATATCATCAGAATTAACATCATCTATGATACCATCCATAATACCATATATATTAATATCACGAATAATAACATCAATAATAACTTCATCTATTATACTATCTATAATAACATCATCTATAGTACCATCCATAATACCATATATATTAATACCTGTAGCGCCCATGGCCGCAGGCCGTCGGGTTTACTCACATCCCGACGCCCGCAGCCATGGATCTGTGAGCGCTGGCCTCGATCTCCCTCCTAGGAGATGCCAGCGCTCACTTCCGCTCCGTTCGGCTGGGTCCTGTAGGGTGCGCGCGCATGCTCGCGCCCGGCCTTAAAGGGCCAGCGCGCGCAATTAGGAAATCGTCATCACTATCAACTGCCACGATTTCCTGGTCTATAAGAAGGCCCCTGGCCTTCTAATCCTTGCCTGAGCGTTGTTAGTCTTTCCCAGTCTGTCTCCCAAATGGTCCCTTAGTGTCTCCCGTTCCAGCTGTTACCCGTGCCGTTACCGTTCCTGTATTCTGCATTGTTCCTGTGCCTACCAGCGTTCGAGTGTCTTCCGCCACGTCAAGTGTCATCTGCCACAACAAGTGCCATCTGCCACGTCAAGTGCCATCTGCCACGTCAAGTGCCATCTGCCACGTCTAGTGTCATCTGCCACGTCAAGTGTCTTCTGCCACGCCAAGTGTCTACCGCTTCATCGGATACTGCCCGCAACGTCTGGCACCACTTGCTGCACCTGCCTCCATCCGTGCTGAAGCCACTGCCACCGCCCGGACTATTTCAGGTACCCAAGCATTACTGTCTGCTATTTACTTCCGCATAGACTGTGACCTGGTCAGCTGCCTCCCCGCTATGGCGGAGCGGCCTAGTGGGTCCACATACTCTGTGCCCGTGACAGTACACTCAGGCCATGGAACCCGCTGGCCAGCCCAAGACCCCAGTACAGAAGATTCAGACAGAGATGCATGACCTACGCACACGTCAGGATCAACTCCTTGAGGCGGTGAATTCTATCCTGGTCCGCCTGGATCTACTCGCTGTTCCACCCCCGGTTCTTCCTCCTGAAGCGGTTGCCGTGCCACTGCCTGTTGCTCCCCCTGTTTGTTCCGGATCCTCAGTTCCTCTGCCTCTTCCTCCTCGCTACGACGGTGACCCCAGAGCATGTAGAGGATTTCTCAATCAATGCACGATGCATTTTAGGCTACGGCCTCATCTCTTCCCCTCCGAGGAGGCCAAAGTGGCATTTATTATCTCCCTCCTCGCTGGCAAGGCCCTCGCATGGGCGAACCCAATCTTGGAGCAACAAAGACCTGTATCCTCGGACCTAGCCTTGTTCCTGCAGTCCTTTCGTGCCGTGTTCGAGGAGCCAGGTCGAACATCCTCTGCCGCAGCCACTCTGTTGACCCTCAAGCAAGAAGGCTCCACAGTAGGGGAGTATGCAATCTCCTTCCGTACCCTAGCAGCCGAGCTGGCATGGAACAATGAGGCACTGGTGGCGACCTTCTGGCAGGGACTGTCCTCTCACATCAAGGACGAACTGGCAGCCCGCGACCTTCCTTCTACCTTGGATGCCCTCTTCCTGTTAGCCACCCGGGTTGATATGAGAATCCGGGAGCGCTCTCAAGAGGTTCGTCAGGAGAGCCGGGCCCACAGACCAGCACCCTCTGCCCAGAGACCACTATTGTCCACTCCTAGTGCGCTACCTGAGAAACCCATGCAGGTAGACAGAGTCCGGTTATCTGAACAGGAGAAGCAGCGCAGACGCTCCTCTGGACTTTGTATGTATTGTGGCCTCAAGGGTCATTTTGTGCGCCAATGCCCACAGAAACCGGGAAACTCGAGTACCTAGGGTTGGTCGGAGAGGCAACTCTAGGTGGAACGTCTCCAAACGTTAAAACCTCTTCCAAATTATTGATACCTGTGGTCATCGTCACCGGCCAGACATCACATCCTTCCTCCGCCTATCTTGACTCTGGAGCAGCTGCTAATTTTATCCACCAGGATCTAGTGGATCGGTTTCAACTACCCACAGTCCGTCTGGAGAGACCCCTGGAAGTTGCCTCTGTGAATGGTCTACCGTTGCCTGATCCGATCATGCTCATCACAGAGCCGTTGACACTACGGGTTGGAGCTCTTCACTCAGAACAGATCACCTTCCTGGTACTACCCAAGGCTATCAATCCTATCCTGCTGGGTCTGCCATGGCTCCGTCTACACGCCCCGACACTCGACTGGAGTTCTGGAGAGGTTCTTCAATGGGGTTCCAGATGCCATAGCCATTGCCTGTCACAAGTCCGTCCTGTTGTGCCCCCTCTGCCTCAGTCACTCTCCGATCTACCTTCTCAGTATGCCAGTTTTGCGGATGTCTTTTGCAAACGAGAGGCTGAGACGTTGCCTCCACATCGGAATTATGACTGTCCCATTGAACTGGTTCCCAATGCTTCTCTTCCCCGTGGACGGGTATATCCTCTCTCCTTGCCAGAGACTTTATCGATGTCAGCCTATATCAAGGAGAACTTGGAGAGGGGTTTTATTCGAAAATCTTCCTCCCCGGCCGGGGCTGGATTCTTCTTGGTTAAAAAGAGAGATGGATCTCTCCGACCCTGCATTGACTACCGTGGTCTCAATCAGATCACGGTCAAGAACAAATACCCGTTGCCACTCATTTCCGAGATGTTTGATCGCATACGAGGAGCCAAAAATTTTTCCAAGCTAGATCTGCGGGGGGCCTATAATCTAATCCAGATTCGCCGGGGTGACGAATGGAAGACAGCATTTAACACCCGCGATGGGCACTACGAATACCTAGTGATGCCCTTCGGACTGTGCAACGCTCCCGCAGTATTTCAGGAATTCGTTAATGATATCTTCCGAGATCTCCTCTATATGTGTGTTGTAGTTTATCTCGATGATATTCTAATTTTCTCCCCAGATCTGATGACCCATCGGAGGCATGTTCGTCAAGTTCTTCTGCGACTAAGAGAGAATCGCTTGTATGCCAAGTTAGAGAAATGCACCTTTGAAAAGAGGTCTTTGCCCTTCCTGGGCTATGTCATCTCGGATCAAGGCCTTAAGATGGACCCTGAGAAGTTAAAGTCTGTCCTGGAATGGCCACGTCCTCAAGGCCTAAGAGCCATACAGCGGTTCCTAGGTTTCGCCAATTTCTACCGGCAGTTTATTCCGAACTTTTCTTCTCTGACGGCCCCCATCTCTACCCTTACTAAGAAGGGTGTGAACGCCAAGGTGTGGACTCCTGAGGCAGAGTCCGCATTCATTTGCCTCAAGAAAGCCTTCACTTCAGCTTCGATCCTCCATCACCCTGACGTATCTTGGCAGTTCTCACTAGAAGTGGACGCTTCCTCTGTTGGTGCAGGCGCACTTCTGTTCCAGAGGAGCTCCAAAGGAAAGGCAGTTGTATGTGGCTACTACTCAAGACTGTTTTCTTCTGCTGAGCGCAATTACTCCATTGGAGATCGGGAGCTACTGGCTATCAAATTGGCCCTGGAGGAGTGGAGACATCTTCTGGAGGGCGCTGCTCACCCCATCCTGATCTTCACCGACCACAAGAACCTTACTTACCTTCAGTCCGCTCAAAGACTGAATCCTCGTCAAGCCAGGTGGTCACTGTTCTTCACCCGTTTCCAATTTCTGCTCCACTACCATCCCGCTGACAAGAATGTGAGGGCCGATTCCCTGTCCAGATCATTTGAGATGGAAGACACGGTGGAGTCCCTTCAGACGATCATAGACCCATCCTGCGTTGTCACCGCCAATCCTCTGCAGCTTAGAAATATCCCTCCGGGGAGAACTTTTGTTCGGTTGGCAGACAGAAAAAGAATTCTCCGCTGGGGACACAGTTCTAAACTAGCTGGGCACGCCGGTGTCCGTAAAACCCAAGACCTGATCACTCGTCACTTCTGGTGGCCCACGCTACCTAAGGATGTTTTGGACTTTGTCTCTGCTTGCACGGTCTGTGCCTCTAATAAAGTGACTCACTTCAAGCCTGCCGGCCTGCTTCAACCCCTGCCTGTACCCAGTGCCCCCTGGCAGCACATCGCCATGGACTTCATCACAGACCTTCCCCCCCTCAGCAGGATGCAACACCATCTGGGTGGTGGTGGACCGGTTCTCTAAGATGGCACATTTTATCCCGCTGACCGGCCTACCCTCTGCTCCTCGACTGGCAAGCTTCTTCATTCAGCACATCTTTCGCTTGCATGGCTTGCCTCTTCACATTGTGTCCGACCGGGGGGTTCAGTTTACCTCTAAGTTCTGGAGAGTTCTCTGTAAACTCCTGGATGTGAGTTTGGACTTTTCCTCTGCCTATCACCCCCAGTCCAATGGGCAAGTTGAGAGGATCAACCAGATCATGGAAAATTATCTCCGCCACTTCATCTCTTCACAGCACGATAACTGGGTACAGCTTCCTCCATGGGCCGAGTTTTCTTACAACAACCACACAAGTGAGTCCACCACTTCCACTCCATTTCACATCGTGTACAGTCAACATCCCAGAGTTCCTCTTCCTGTATCAACTTCATCTCAGGTACCCGCTGCTGACTCTGCATATGGGGACTTCCTGCAAATCTGGCAACAGACCCGGTCCTCTATTTTGCTGGCGGTAGATCGCATGAAGCGAAAGGCAGATACCAAGAGAAGAGAGCCGCCTCAGTATCTTCCTGGGACTAAGGTCTGGCTGTCCTCTCGGAACATTAGCTTGAGGGTGACTTCATACAAGTTTGCTCCCAGGTTCCTTGGTCCTTTCGAGAGCCTGCAACAAATTAACCCTGTCTCCTATAAGCTGCGGCTGCCCCCTACCCTCAGGATCCCTAACTCCTTCCATGTGTCCCTCCTGAAACCAGTGGTCCTGAACCGCTACAGCAAGACTTCTAGTTCCACAGTTGCTCCCAGCAGTCCTTCTGATGTATTCGAGGTAAAGGAGAACCTGGACCGCAAGAGGGTAGGAGGAAGGACTTTCTAGTTGGTGGACTGGAGAGGGTTTGGTCCTGAGGAGAGGTCCTGGGAGCCAGAAGAGAACCTCAGCACCCCTACTCTTATTAAAAAGTTCCTCTCTCACTCTGGCCCCAAGAAGAGGGGGCGTAAGAGGGGGGATACTGTAGCACCCACGGCCGCGGGCCGTCGGGTTTACTCACCTCCCGACGCCCGCAGCCATGGATCTGTGAGTGCTGGCCTCCGTCTCCCTCCTAGGAGATGCCAGCGCTCACTTCCGCTCCGTTCGGCTGGGTCCCGTAGAATGCGCGCGCATGCTCGCGCCCGGCCTTAAAGGGCCAGCGCGCGCAATTAGGAAATCGTCATCACTATCAACTGCCACGATTTCCTGGTCTGTAAGAAGGCCCCTGGCCTTCTAATCCTTGCCTGAGCGTTGTTAGTCTTTCCCAGTCTGTCTCGCAAATGCTCCCTTAGTGTCTCCCGTTCCAGCTGTTACCCGTGCCCTGTTACCGTTACTTTATTCCGTATTGTTCCTGTGCCTACCAGCGTACGAGTGTCTTCCGCCACGTCAAGTGTCATCTGCCATGACAAGTGTCATTTGCCACGTCAAGTGCCATCTGCCACGTCAAGTGCCATCTGCCACATCAAGTGCCATCTGCCACGTCTAGTGTCATCTGCCACGTCAAGTGTCTTCTGCCACGCCAAGTGTCATCTGCCACGTCAAGTGTCTACCGATTCATCGGATACTGCCCGCCACGTCTGGCGCCACTTGCCGCACCTGCCTCCATCCGTGCTGAAGCCACTGCCACCGCCTGGACTATTTCAGGTACCCAAGCATTACTGTCTGCCATTTACTTCCGCATAGACTGTGACCTGGTCAGCTGCCTCCCCGCTACGGCGGAGCGGCCTAGTGGGTCTACATACCCTGTGCCCGTGACAATACCATCTATAATAACTTCATCTATAATACTACCTATAATAACATCACCTATAATACCGTCCATAATACCATATATTAATATCACTTATACTAACATCTATAATAACTTCATCTATAATACTATCTATAATAACTTCATCTATAATACCGTCTATAATAACATCACCTATATTACCGTCCATAATACCATATATATTAATACCATCTATAATAACTTCATCTATAATAACTTGATCTATAATACCATCTATAATAACATAATCTATAATACCGTCCATAGTACCATATATAAATATCACCTATAATTACATCTATAATAACTTCATCTATAAGAACGTCTATAATACAATCTATAATAATTTCCTCTATAAATACAGTCTATAATACCATATATAATAACTTCACGGGCCCCTTGCCATACTGCCCTAGGAATCACCTCGGATCAAACTAGAACTAACTCATGGAAAAAAGTAGTATACCTTTCCAGGTCAGATTGAATTAACGCTATCAGTTCACCTAAACAAACGGAACATACAGTGAAAGAAATAAGTATTTGATCCCTTGCTGATTTTGTAAGTTTGCCCACTGTCAAAGACATGAACAGTCTAGAATTTTTAGGCTAGGTTAATTTTACCAGTGAGAGATAGATTATATTTAAAAAAAAACTGAAAATCACATAGTCAAAATTATATATATTTATTTGCATTGTGCACAGAGAAATAAGTATTTGATCCCCTACCAACCATTAAGAGTTCAGCCTCCTCAAGACCAGTTACACGCTCCAAATCAACTTGGTGCCTGCATTAAAGACAGCTGTCTTAAATGGTCACCTGCATAAAAGACCCCTGTCCACAGACTCAATTAATCAGTCTGACTCTAACCTCTACAACATGGGCAAGACCAAAGAGCTTTCTAAGGATGTCAGGGACAAGATCATAGAGCTGCACAAGGCTGGAATGGGCTACAAAACCTTAAGTAAGACACTGGGTGAGAAGGAGACAACTGTTGGTGCAATAGTAAGAAAATGGAAGACATACAAAATGACTGTCAATCAACATCGATCTGGGGCTCCATGCAAAATCTCACCTCGTGGGGTATCCTTGATCCTGAGGAAGGTGAGAGCTCAGCCGAAAACTACACGGGGGGAACTTATTAATGATCTCAAGGCAGCTGGGACCACAGTCCCCAAGAAAACCATTGGTAACACATTACGCCGTAATGGATTAAAATCCTGCTGTGCCCGCAAGGTCCCCCTGCTCAAGAAGGCACATGTACAGGCCCGTCTGAAGTTTGCAAATGAACATCTGGATGATTCTGAGAGTGATTGGGAGAAGGTGCTGTGGTCAGATGAGACTAAAATTGAGCTCTTTGGCACTAACTCAACTCGTCGTGTTTGGAGGAAGAGAAATGCTGCCTTTGACCCAAAGAACACCGTCCGCACTGTCAAGCATGGAGGTGGAAACATTATGTTTTGGGGGTGTTTCTCTGCTAAGGGCACAGGACTACTTCACCGCATCAATGGGAGAATGGATGGAGCCATGTACCGTCAAATCCTGAGTGACAACCTCCTTCCCTCCACCAGGACATTAAAAATGGCTCGTGGCTGGGTCTTCCAGCACGACAATGACCCGAAACATACAGCCAAGGCAACAAAGGAGTGGCTCAAAAAGAAGCACATTAAGGTCATGGAGTGGCCTAGCCAGTCTCCAGACCTTAATCCCATCGAAAACTTATGGAGGGAGCTGAAGATCCGAGTTGCCAAGCGACAGCCTCGAAATCTTAATGATTTACAGATGATCTGCAAAGAGGAGTGGGCCAAAATGCCATCTAACATGTGTGCAAACCTCATCATCAACTACAAAAAACGTCTGACTGCTGTGCTTGCCAACAAGGGTTTTGCCACCAAGTATTAAGTCTTGTTTGCCAAAGGGATCAAATACTTATTTCTCTGTGCACAATGCAAATAAATATATATAATTTTGACAATGTGATTTTCAGTTGTTTTTTTTTTTATATAATCTATCTCTCACTGGTAAAATTAACCTATCCTAAAAATTCTAGACTGTTCATGTCTTTGACAGTGGGCAAACTTACAAAATCAGCAAGGGATCAAATACTTATTTCCTTCACTGTAGGTCGTTCCCCCCGACATGGATCACCAGCACCGTGGGACCGACTCGATGCCTACTGATGGCAAATACCTCGGGCAATACCTCCAGCCATCTCAGGTTTCGCAGACCGTGCCAGTGCATGTCGGCTCCCAACAGACCCAGCGAGAGACCTCCCGGTCGTATGGCTGCTCTTCATTCTACCCAAAAGACGTACGAGTGCCCAAGGATCCATATCACGGGGAGAGAACCTGGAAAGAACCAAATAAAATTAATGTAAAATCAAATCCGGGCGTATATATCCAGCGAAACAATTAGAATGCCAGCGCCCAATACAGCGAACATCATCATCGGATAGGCCCAATCCGCTGGCTGTAGTGGCAGCCCCAATGCGGAATGAGTGGGTTCCGAACTCCTTAGGGGGGAAGCCAGCGCAGGCTAGAGCTGACCTAAATACTGACGAAAACTGAAACCTAGTGAGTGGTTTACCGTCCACATGGGTGAAAAATTGGGTACCCGACACACGAACGTTTGAATAAAGTGTGCCTTAAAGATACCCAACAACCTTTACCAAATACGACTGTTTTAGATTTCTGTATACGGAATCGGACCCCCGAGCTGGATAATTCAACATCATTAACTAACAAACCGCCCGGGCGGGCCGTAGACAGGGCGATCAATTCGGAAATGCGTAAGGCTCCGAAGAAGGCCAAAACAAAGGCCGCTGTGAACAAGGAGGCTTCAAAGGGGGAAGAACAAACATCCACCAGAACTTGTAACAACTTTATGAGAATGGGAAAGGAAACTGGGCGTATGCCTTCGCGTCTAACCGCGGATTTCTTCCACACCCCTAAAAATGCCTGGGCAATGAAAAAAGACTTGGTGATGTCCGGCCATGCTTGCAACCTAAAGAAAATGCGTCCCATTGGCATAACTCTACTCGCAAATACCAACAAGCCCAAAAGTGATTGGACCCGACAGAGGAGTAATTTTTTGGCATATATGGCCGCGGACAAGTGCGATCTTAATTTTATAACTTTGTCGGCCAGTAACCGGAACATAATATCTATAGAGTCAATTTCAATGCCCAGGAAAGACAACACCGTGGTAGGGCCTTCTGTTTTTTCTTCTGAAAGGGGCAGCCCAAAACGGGTGGCTAAACTCCGAAAAGAATTAAGCAAAATTTGACAGCGTGGCGACGAAGCGGGGCCTACGAAAAGGAAATCATCCAAATAGTGTGTCATGGAAGAACAACCCGTAAATTCCCTCAACACCCACTCCAGGAAAGAACTGAAAACCTCAAAGTAAAAACAGGAAATGGAATAACCCATAGGAAGGCACATGTCATAATAAAACTATCCGGCCACCTGGCAACCGAGCAGGTGAAAACAATCCGGATGGACGGGTAATAACCGAAACACAGACTCAACATCTGATTTTGCCATAAGGGCTCCTGGTCCCGCCTGGCGCACTAAGTCCGCCGCCTTATCAAACGAGATGTACGAAACAGCGGATAGGTCTTTATCTATCCCGTCGTTAACCGAACCGCCTTTTGGGTAGTGATGAATTAATCGAAATTTGCCCGGCTCCTTTTTGGGTACTACCCCTAGGGGGGATACGCGCAGGTTAGGGAACGGTAAATCAGAAAAGGGGCCAGCCATTCGGCCAAGCTCCAGTTATTTTCCCAACTTTTCCGCAATAACCGACGGGAATTCCCTGGCTGACTTCAAGTTACCGGAAAATATGGGTGAGGGGTTATAAAGGAATAAAGAAACTAAACGAAAAACCTGTTCTAAGTAGGGCGGCCTCCCCCATCTTGGGGTACCGGTCTAGCCAAGTTAACATCTCTAGGACGCGTATTATTGGGGCACGGGGCCTGGGTGTTCCGTCGGTTACAACGGATGGCTGGGTGGGAACCCAGAAGTGGAACATTCGTGTTTAAAATTGCAAGACCCATAGAATTTGCAGTGGCCTTCATTGAAGAGCCAGAATGTACCCGTTCGTCTGTTATTTGGAGCCCCGACCCCAGCGGAAGGAATGCCAAACACTGGTGGGGAGGGGGCTGCTGGCTGAAAGGGGTGCTGCGACATCATAAGCCTCAGCCAAACATCTGTGGCCTTGGTGTCCCAACCGACCTCTGGTTTTTGTGACATATGCCTACAGAACTCCTTGTCGTAGCGCTACCAAGCTGTGCCCCCATGGGACTTGTAGGCGCTAAAAATTGTATCTAGGTACACAAATAATTGGAAAGACTTTTCTGGGAATCTCTGCGATACTACACAACCTAATACCGCAAACGCTTGTAACCAGTTGTTAAAGGTTTTTGCTACCTTAGACTTGGCGCTCCCTGTCGATTGTTGCCGAAACCACCGACACCAAGGACCAAATATCAATGTAGTCATTCCTTGCTATTTTTTCCATGGTATCGTCAGACAAATGCGCACTGAGGGGGGGGGGGGATACCGCAAAATTATGTATCCCTGAAGGCGAGCAGGAAAGGGGACACCATGGATGTGGACGCCTCCACTAGTGTTTTACCAACCTCCGCCTGCGAGGCCAGCGCGGCTGAGGCCGCTGGAGTTCCCGCCAACAGGGATCGCAACACATTAATAATATTAACATCAGATGTTGACGATGCCGGGACCAATGCCGTTGAAAGGTGGAGGGGAGGTACAGGTGCTGCGGGTGCTCCGTAACACTTGGCCTTGCTGAACGACGGCGAGTAGAGGAGCGGTTGCTATGGTGACATCCGTCATGGCTGTCCCGCGGACTGCCGTGGTGTGACGACCCAGTGCATGAGCTCTCTGACCTTGAACTTGCGGGTATGACGAGCGCAGCATGTGGAGGGGGAGGGGGTGGTGGTTGCCTCACCCTGGGCATCTCCTGCTCGCATTGGAAAAAATCCTCCTCACTGCCTCTCAAAGAACGGGCAAAGAAGAGGTTTCATGCCACCCCCCTGAGACGGTACCTGGGAGGGAGTGCTATGTGGATATGCCCCCCGCTGCGTCACCTGCATTCCTCCGGAAGGCTGGTGGGAGGGGAGCCCCCCTCGGTTGATCCACTGTGTGGGACGCTGAGATGGCCACCTGTGCAGTGGTGTGGATGGCCGTGGTGCTCCCCGCGGCCCCAGAACGAGGCCTAGCACGACCCAGGCCGTCAGGAGACATCAGGCCAGGCGAGGGAGGAATGACATCCTCATCCAGTCCCGTAGTCGCATCTCGCGATGTTTGCGGCGGAACTGCGGTGTGCGCATGCACGGCTTGTCTAGTCGACAGTGAGCGAACTCTACTGACGCTGGAGGGAGACAGATGCACTGGCGGCCTGGAGTGGCGAGTGTATCGTTGCGCAGGGAGTGTGCCAGGTAAGGAAGACGCCGGTGCCACAGTCTCATAAAGGAGAGACTGTAGCCACACGGAGCCCTCGTCCTGAAGTCGGAGACGAATAATCTCCTCAAGCTCTTGTCGGTTCATCACTAATCGGGTAAGTGTACTCACGTAAGGTAACTGACAAAAACCCTGACAAGCAACAGCCAAAAGAGGAAGATGTCTTCCCGCCCTCCCCTTATAAACCCAGAACGGGGAGGGTTTGTAAGACCGCCCCGTATCACCCTAAAAACGCGCTGTAGGCGGGTACCCTATACCCTATAGGCCCATTCTTATAAACAAGAACATTGAACACTCCCCCTAGCAAAACGTGGCTCTTAACCCCTCGAATGCCCCACAGTCATGGGCACAACGGCTAATAAGTCTGAGTGCCTTCAAGGAGGGGAGTGATGTTTTGCACATGTGACTGTATGTTGGAGGAGGATGAAGGAAGGAGAGTGTAATGACAGGGGGGTAGGGAAACAGACAGTGAGCCCTAATCTACCCACCACTCAGTCCCTGCCTACCTGCAACGACCCGCCCTAGGCGACGGGGTACAACTGGGCGACGGTCCCTACGCTCAGTAGGTGCACGACAGACAAACGGACAAGGGGACACAAGCAAAGGGAAATGGGGCAGTTGCCCACGGCAACACCGTGAGCAACAAGAGAGGTGAACGAGCCGAGTCAAACCAGGAATGTACGAGGTACCAAACGCAGAGCAGGAGAGTAGTCAGAAAGCCGGGGTCAGTATGAAGCAAGGTCAAATAGCTAGGAGCTGCAGCAAGGCCAGGAAACCACACGAGAAGAATCACAAGCAAAGGAGGAACAGGAAAGGCAGGTATAAATAGACAGAGGGCGGAACTAGCTCCGTCTGGCCAGGCTGCGATAGGCTCTCCCACTCCTAAGCCTGCCATCCTGAGTGGTGGAAGATGGAGTCAGTCTCAGAGACATAGAACCAGGTGCAGACTGATTACCCATGGGCGTATACACAGAAGTGCCTGGCAGATCCTTTACAGAGAGTGATGTTTTGCACATATGACTGTACGTTGAATGTAGATAGTGCCCCCATATAGTCCACCCCTGTATAGTGTCCCAAATATAGCTCCCCCTATAGTGTTCTACAGATAGCCGACCCCTGTATATAGCCCCCCTGTAGATATAGCCCACCCCTGTATATAGTGCTCCACGTATAGCCTAACCCTGTATATAGCCCCCTGTAGATATAGCCCACCCCTGTATATAGTGCTCCACAGATAGCCCACCCCTGTATATAGCCCCCCTGTAGATATAGCCCCACCATAGAAAAAGCCCCCCCCATAGGTAAAGCCCCCCTGTAGATAAAGCCACCCCCGTAGATAATGCCCACACTTTTTTATTACGATAAAATAACAAACTATTCAAACTCACCGTAATCCCATTCCCACGCCGTCCGGCAGCAAAGGAGACCTGCTCTCTTCTGCGCAGATCTCCTGGGGTTGAACGCTTCCCTGTCAATCAGCGCATTTCAACAACGCAAGCGGCGCAAAGTACCGCGCCGCCTCACTCATAGAGAGGCGCTGAATGTCCGGCAGTGGCAGATTAAGTAGACCATAGGCCCTGGGCTGTTCCACAAACTTGGGCCCCCCTTCCCCACCGCTGCTCTGCCGTGTCTATAGTGAACACCACCTTTTTGTGTGAGCATTGACAAATGGTTATTACGATTCTCCTTGTCAAAGGGCTGTGTCCCTACATACTGACAGTCTCCAACCATTGCTGACAGTATCACACTGTGTAGGGACACATCCTCCTGACAAGGGTAATAGTAACACACATTTGTCTATTAACTCTGCGTACACAGAAATATGTAGAATACAAGGATTACCTGCAACAGACATGTCAGGAGAGGAGATCCCCTATAGATCCAGTGATGTCTCCTCTGACGCAGACCGTTATGGCAACTTCTCCTGATGAGACATCTTTACCCATCACTTCTGCAGCCATTTCCAGCCCCTATAGAAACACACAAATTTAGACACCAAGGCCCAGGCCCATACATTAAAGGGGTGGTCCGGGCACAGACCGTTTTTTATACTGATGACCTATCGATGTGCCCGGACATCCCCTTTTACTCAGACTAATAAATTTGGACCACAGACTAGATTATAGAATACATACAGACCCCAGACCTTCTAAACTATTGCAGTCCCCAGACCAGACCCCCTAAACAAATACAGACCCCATCACAAGCACCCTGAATAAATACAGACCTCAGACCGGACCCCTAAATACAGACCCCAGACCTGACCCCCTACACTAATAATGACCTCAGACCTGACTCCCTTAATACAGACCTCAGACCAGACCCCCTAAACTAATACAGACCCCTAAATAAAGACCCCAAAACTAATACAGACCCCTAAATACAGACCCCCATACCACATCCCCAAATACAGACCCCCTAAATACAGACATCAGACCAGACCCCCTATTCTAATAGAGACCCCAGACCAGACCCCTAAATACAGACCCTTAACCTAATACAGACCCTAGAACAGGCCTCCTAAATAGACCCTGTAAACTAATACAGACCCCAGATCAGACTCCCTAAATAAAGACCCCTAAACTAATACAGACCCTACAACAGGCCCCCTAAATAGACCCTATAAACTAATACAGACACCAGACCTAAAGCTAAAACAAACCCCCTAAATACCGACCCCCCCAGTCCACTTAAACTAACACATACCCCTAAATATACAGACCCTAAACCCCTTAAACTGATACAGACCCCAGACCAGACCCCCTAAATACAGACCCCTTAAACTAATAAACACCAAACCTCCTAAATACAATCCCCAAACCAGGCCCCCTAAATACAGACCACACAACAGACCCCCTAAATAAAGACCCCACACCAGACCCCTAAATACAGTCCCCCTAAATACAGACCCATTAAACAAATTAATCCCCTTATACTTACTTAGTCAGTCTTCTCTGTGGAATCTTGCTTCTGCTGCTTCTGCTGCTGCTGCTGCTCGAGCATCTGCGGTCATGTGACCAGCAGGTCTCTAAGCAATAGTAAGAACTTCAGAGATGAGGTCATGTGTCCTTATGTCTAAAGGTCCTTTTGCAGGACATACACAATGCAGTTTTTTTGCCGCAATTCGCGGCAAAATCGCGACAAAACTACAATGTACCATGATAATCCGCCATTGATGGCCGGGCACGGAACGTACTCGGCCATTCATTGGTTCTAATTGTACCTGTGTCCTATAGACGCAGGTACAATTATAGTGCAGGAGAGGGTGGCGCTGGTGCCCCCATATAAGTTGCGCCCGGGGCACATGCCCCGCCTGCCCCCCCCTAGCTACGCCCCTGCATAACATTGTGTGCCAGCCATTAATGTTCCCATATTGTATGTCAGCCACAGATACCAACATAACAGTGTGTGCCAGCCATAGATATTCCCATAATATTGTGTGCCAGCCATTTATGTTCCCATAATATTGTATGCCAGCCACAGAAACCCCCATAACAGTATGTGCCAGCCATAGATGTACCCATAACATTGTATTCCATCAGGGGCGTAGCTATTGGGGGTGCAGAGGTAGCAGTTGCACCTGGGCCATGGTACCTGTGGGGGTCCAAAGCCCCATCTGCCACATAAGAAGATACCAGTATTATAAATGGCACATGGTAGATGAGGGCCTGTGATAGATCTTGCATTGGGGCGCAGGAGCTTCAAGTTACGTCTCTGCATATATCTAAATGCTAATAAGAATGGCACCAAAAATTGGCATATTATTCTGTTTTAAGCAGAGTACAAAAAAGGCAGGGCACAAAAAAGGTGCCGTGTCTACACAAAAAGGGGTATCTGTAAGGATACCAAATATCAGTGCGACACTTGCCCATCTAAACCCGGACTGTGCATGAAGGAGTGCTTCCGCATCTACCACACCTCCCTGGATTAAAAATTTTATACTTTTAAAACCCCCACCCCTTCCTTTTATCATTCTGGTCTTTTACCCATTTTTAAAATTGGACACTCTAAAAAACGAAAAAAAACCTCAAAACCCTCATTATATCCCTAGATGAATACCTAATACTCTAACAAATGTGTATGTATTGCACCATTTTTTCAGGCCTATGCTTGTGGCTAAAAATCATCCAAGTAAAAATAAGGCCTCAAAATCCTTGTGGTGCTTCCTCACTTCCAGGCACTGCTAAGTGTCCAGACAACATATTTAGACCACTTTGGGGCAATTTCTAAACTCAGAAGAAAAATCCCAATAAACATTGAGGCGTCTTCCTGCACTTACATGCTGTGTCTGAATAATCTGTCCTATAAATGACGCATTTGTGAAAAATTTAACATTTTATTTTTAATGGCAGATTTCTACAAAAAATATAGGGTCATAAAAGTGATCACACACCTAGATAAATTCTTTGAGGGGTGCAGTTTCCAAAATGGGGTCACACTGTACTGGTACCTCAGGAGCTCTGAAATTGCGACATGGCACCCGAAAACCTTCCCAGCAAAATCTGTGCTTCAAATGGTTCTCCTTCCTTTCTAAGCCCTGCCGTGGGTCCAAACAGCAGTTTATTACCACATATGGGGTATTGCCGTAATCAGGAGAAATTTTTTATAAATGTTGGGCTGTTTTTTCTTCTCTATTCCTTGTAAAAATGAAAAACTTCTATGTTTTTTACGAAAAAAAAGTAGATTTTCATCTTCACAGACTAATGCCACTAAATTCTGCAAAAAACCTGTTGGGACAAAATGCTAACTATACCCCTAGAAAAATTCCTTGAGGGGTGTAGTTTCCAAAATGGGGTCACTTTTTGGGGGTTTCCACTGTTTTGGTCCCTCCAGGGCATTGCAAACATGACATGGCACCAAAAACTATTCCAGCAAATTCTGGGCTCCAAAATCCAAAAGGCGCTTCTTTGCTTCTGAGCTCTGCTGTGAGTCCAAGCAGCAGTTTATTACCACATATGGGGTATTGCCGTAATCGGGAGAAATTGCTTTATAAATGTTGCAGTGTTTTTTCTTCTTTATTCCTTGAAAAAATTCTATGTTTTTTACGAAAAAAAGTACATTTTCATCTTCACAGACTAATTCCACTAAATTCTGCAAAAAAAACTGTGGGGTCAAAATGCTAACTGTACCCCTAAAACAATTCCTTGAGGGTGTAATTTCCAAAATGGGGTCACTTCTTGGGGTTTTCTACTGTACTGGTACCTCAGGAGCTCTGCAAACGCGACATGGCATCCGAAAACATACCCAGTAAAATCTGTGCTCCAAATGGTTCTCCTTCCCTTCTGAGCCCTGCTATGGGTCAAAATATCAGTTTATGACCACATATGGCGTATTGCCGTAATCAGGAGAAATTGCTTTATAAATGATAGGGTGTTTTTCCTTCTTTATTCCTTGTATAAATGAAAACATTCTATGGTTTTTTTTACAAAAAAACAGTAGATTTTCATCTTTACAGACTAATTCCACTAAATTCTGCAAAAAATCTGTGCGGACAAAATGCTAACTATACACCTAGAAAAATTCCTTGAGGGGTGTAGTTTCCAAAATTCCTTGGGGGGTTTCCACTGTTTTTGTCCATCCAGGGCATTGCAAACATGACATGGCACCAAAAACTATTCCAGCAAATTCTGCGCTCCAAAATCCAAAAGGCGCTCCTTTGCTTCTGAGCCCTGCTGTGAGTCCAAACAGCAGTTTATTTACCACATATGGGGTATTGCTGTAATTGGGAGAAATTGCTTTATAAATGTTGCAGCGTTTTTTCTTTTTTATTCCTTGCAAAAATGAAAAAATGCTATGTTTTTTACGAAAAAAAGTACATTTTCATCTTCACAGACTAATTCCACTAAATTCTGCAAAAAAACTGTGGGGACAAAATGCTAACTATACCTCTTGAAAAATTCCTTGAGAGGTGTAGTTCCCAAAATAGGGTCACTTTTGGGGGGTTTCCACTGTTTTGGCACCACAAGACCTCTTCAAACCTGACATGGTACCTAAAATATATACTAAAAAATGGAGGCCTTAAAATCCACTAGGCGCTCCTTTGATTCTGAGGCCTGTGCTTCAGTCCATTATCACACTAGGTCCACATATGGGACATTTCTAAAAACTACAGAATCTGGGCAATAAATATTGAGTTGCGTTTCTCTGGTAAAACATTCTGTGTTACAGAATTTTTTTTTTATTACAAATGAATTTCACTAACTTAAAAAAATCAAATTTGTAAATTTCACCTCTACTTTGCTTTAATTCCTGTGAAACGCCTAAAGGGTTAATAAACTTTCTGAATGCTGTTTTGAATACTCTAAAGGGGTGCAGTTTTCAAAATTGGGTATTTTATTGCCACTTTCTAATATATAAGGCCCTCAAAGCCACTTCAGAACTAAACTGGTCACTGGAAAAATAGGCTTTTGAAATTTTATTGAAAATATGAGAAATTGCTGCTAAAGTTCTAAGCCTTGTAACGTCCCGGAAAAATAAAAGGACGTCCAAAAAACGATAAACATAAAGTAGACATATGGGAAATGTTAAATAGTCACTATTTTGTGTGGTATTACTACTATCTGTTTTACAAGTAGATACATTTAAATTTAGAAAAATGCTAATTTTTACAAATTTTTGGTAAATTTTGGTGTTTTTCACAGATAAATATTGAATTTATCGACCAAATGTTTTCACTAACTTAAAGTACAATATGTCAGGAGAAAACAATCTCATAATCGCTTGAATAGGTAAAAGCATTCCCAAGTTATTACCACATAAAGGGATACATGCCTGATTTAAAAAAGGCCAATTTTGGCCTTGGGAACAGAACAATTTTTTTATATTTCCCTCTTTGCATCCCTACGCTCATAACTTTTTTATTTTTTGAACAACGTAGTTGTATGAGACTTTGTTTTTTTCGGGATGAGTTGTACTTTATGCAGGTACCATTTTTTTGGGTAAAAATACATTATCGTTTAATTTATATACATTTTTATTTTGACTGCAGTTTTAATATTTATTTTTTTTACACCATACACCGATCATCATAAATAATATTATACATTTGCTGTTGAGGTTGTTACGGTCGTGGCAATACCAAATATGTGTATGTTATTTCATGTTTTGGGACTTATATTTTAAAAAGTTTATTTATTGTAAAAAAAAATTGTATTTCTTTGTATTTTTTTTTATTTTTTAAATTTAACATAAATTTATTTTTTTACATTAATTTAACTTTTTTTTTTAATCCCATAAAGGGATTTTTCATTTTGATTTTTTTTAACTGTAATGTACTGGCATACATCTATATGCCAGTACATTAGCCTGTGTGCTGATTGCACACAGGCAGTTGTTAGGGCATATCTCAGTATGCACTAACAACAGGAAATATGTTCAGACAGCCCTGGGATACTTCAATGGACTCTGGGCTGTCTGGCCATACAAGTTATGAGCTTTGATCGCGTCACAGGGATTTTCTGTGACGCGATCAAAGGGCAGTCCCTCCTCCTTGAACGCCGCGATCAGCTTTTATCTCGGAATTCTAGGGGTTAACGGCGGAGGGAAGAGGTTTCTCTTGTCTTCGCTGTTAGAGCGGGGCCGTAGCTGTGTATTACAGCCGTTGCCCCGCTCCCGATCGTGCACGGAGACGGCTGTCACACAGGACAAATATGCTCGTCCTAATGCACAATGTACCTGCCACTCAGGACGAGCATTCTCGTCCTGTTATGGCAACCAGTTAAGGAATTCTGAGCTAATTGATGCGGGTCCCCCTATGCAGGATCCTCATATATTAGCCAGAGCAAAAGAGCAAAAAGCAGTTTCAAAGACCATATCTCACTCTGAAGGACACTACATGTCAACACATTACACAGATAGTCTATTGACATCAATAAAACTATGTAATGCTTCATTTCCCCTATTGTGGCACTGGAGGAAAATTTAACACTTGTTGATGGTTTTCATCGCAGATTACAGCTGATTGCTTGGTAACCTAGCAGCGGAACATGTTGGGATCCTACCAGTAGTGATATGGAAAGGTGTCCACGGGCAATAGAACTGAATGGGTCCGTAATTGCAGGCCGTATTATGGTCCGGAATTACGAAGATTTTTTACGGTCGTGTGCATGGGGCCTAACACGTCGAGTAAAGAAAAATGGCTAGGTCCTTGATGTGGAAGCCAGTGGTGCCATATTTGCTTTTGTGAATATGCCGGGAACGGTAGGTCCTAGACAGCTGAAACCCAGTCTAAACCTTCGAAGGCGTGTGATTTACTTATGTGCCAAATTTGGTGCAGATTGGTCCAGTTGTTAGGCCGTGCATAAAGTACAGACATCAGACAACAGAAATTCATTTTTATATATAGAGAGAAGTCAGTTATGGATAAAAAAAAGTATAAACATGACACTGCTCACTCTTCAGTGTCTATGTATTTTGCTGTAAAAACAATTTGGTGAATTGCAAATATTTGCTCCCAAGAACTCTTTAGATAAAATTTTATCTTTCTAAGTAAGCTGAGCATAATGCTACACTGCTCAAAACACACTTGTTTTGACCTGTATTTGGAGACAGGTCGGCCTTCTGCATTTTCAGTGAAAAGAGAGTACATGCTGTACATACCAAATTCCTACGCAAGTATAACTAGTATGATGCACTGTTTACTACGGGAGTATCCTCTATGATATGTCAATAAAGAAAAGATCCTCTGTTAAAGGTATATTTAATCATACTAAATACGTATTAATCTCTGGGAGATGTTTAAGATATAGGGAAATGACATCAAATGGAGGATTTAGAGTGTCCGTACAAGTAGTCAATGATTTATTAGGGCTCCATCCCAAGTAATGCAATGGAAAAGAAAATTGAGACAGCATCAGATTTCATGGTCCATCGATACACGGTCCATCGAATACACGTACACGGACATGGGATGGTCCTCAATCCCAACCATGGAATCAAAACAAAAATAGTAGCGACAGCATCCTTATTCAAGAAAGTTTCTATATATATGGTGCACGTCATGTGGGGGAGTATGGAGTGGGCTCACCCGCTGAGCCCTCCCAATAGAACGAGTGTGTCGGCTGTATCTTACAGCCGACACTTCAGTGTTACGAGCGGGATCCCTCTCGAACGAGATCCTGCTCATTTAACCCCTTAGATGCCGCAAAAAACAAGCCCTCATACGGTTGTATCGATAGAAAATAAAAAAGTTATGGCTTTTGAAATGTGGGGAGGAAAAAACAAAAGTGAAAATATGAAAAATCGCTGTGGCGGGAAGGTATTATCGTGCGCAAAAATGGCTACAGAAAAACAACAGCAACCCAATATAATCGCAGGGCCTTTGTTAGGCTTCATGCCCACTTCAGTCTTTTCCTTTTCCGTTTTTCTGACGGCTAGCACACTGACCCATTCATTTTAATGGGGCCATGCACACTTCAGTTTTTTTGATGGTCCCGTTGCTCCGTTCTGACAAAATTAGATCCTATAATGAAGCACAAAACATGAGAGAGAGAAAAGATAAAAGTTTTAACGTACATAATCCTGAGATGCTGGGGTCAAATAATACAACAGATGTAACTATTATACTGGTAATCACTGGCGTAGCTATAGGGGTCGCAGCGGTCGCAATTGCGACCGGGCCCCGAAGCCAGGGGGGGCCCACAGCCCCCCGCACCACATCAATAAAAAGTTACTATAGTAACTCGGGCCGCGGGCCCCTGTTACTATAGTAACAGACTTTACTTACCTTCCTGGTTCCGGATCGCAGCGGAGGTCCTGACGTCAAGCTCTGTGCGCAGCGCATGACGTCACAGCGCTATGCTCCGCGCAGAGCATCGAGATGACAGAACTTCCGCCGCGGCTGAAGAGGAAGGTAAGAGTAGTTGCCCTGACTGGCGGGGTCCGACTCCCGGGACCCGCCAATCAGCTGTTTTGAAGGGGCCGCATCACTTGTACGAGAGCTGCTCCCCTTCATTCCGGTCACACTGTGAATCGGTGTCGGCGATTCACAGTGTGAGCGAGTAGTGAAATGAAGGGGAAGCAGCTCTCGTACGAGTGCTGCGGCCCCTTCAAAACAGCTGATTTGCGGGTCCCGGCAGACACATCAGCTATTGATGGCCTATCCTGTGGCCTATAATGTCAGTGAGCTGAGTCCTGTATCTAATCCAATCATGTGTGATACTGTCTGCTGGGCCCTGTATCTAATCGTATCATGTGTGATACTGTCTGCTGGGCCCTATATCTAATCCTATCATGTGTGATACTGTCTGCTGAGCCACTGTATCTGTGATACTGTCTGCTGAGCCCTATATCTAATCCAATGATGTGTGATACTGTCTGCTGGGCCCTATATCTAATCCAATGATGTGTGATACTGTCTGCTGAGCCACTGTATCTAATGCTATCATGTGTGATACTGTCTGCTGGGCCCTATATCTAATCCAATCATGTGTGATACTGTCTGCTGGGCCCTATCTCTAATCCTATCATGTGTGATACTGTCTGCTGAGCCGCTGTATCTAATCCTATCATGTGTGGTACTGCCTTCCGAGCCACTGTATCTAATCCGATCATGTGTGATACTGTCTGCTCAGCCACTGTATCTAATCCTATCATGTGTGATACTGTCTGCTGAGTCATTATATCTAATCCTATCATGTGTGATACGGTCTGCTGAGCCACTGTATCTAATTCTATCATGTGTGATACTGTCTGCTGAGCCACTGTCTCTAATCCTATCATGTGTGATACTGTCTGCTCAGCCACTGTATCTAATCCTATCATGTGTGATACTGTCTGCTGAGCCAATGTATCTAATCCTATCCATAGTTTATACGGTCGTAGTGCTATAGATATGCTATGCTGTCTCCTATACACACATTTTTTTTTGGGCGGACACATATGTATTGGGGCTATTTCCCCTGACATTTTAAGCCCTGAGGGTATGTTCACACGGCAGCGTCCGTTACGGCTGAAATTACGGAGCTGTTTTCAGGAGAAAACAGCACCGTAATTTCAGCCGTATAGGCATGTGCAGGCGTCTTTCGCTGCGTCCATTACGGACGTAATTGGAGCTGGTTTTTCCATGGAGTCCATGGAAAACGGCTCCATTTATGTCTGAAGAAGTGACAGGCACTTCTTTGACACGGGCGTCTTTTTTACGCGCCGCCTTTTGACAGCGGCGCGTAAAAAAAATGACCGTCGGCACAGAACATCGTAAGACCCATTCAAATGAATGGGCAGATGTTTGCCAACGCTTTTGAGCCGCATTTTCGGACGTAATTCAATGCTAAAATGCCCAAATTACGTCCGTAAATAGGGTGTGTGAACCTAGCCTTAGTGACGCCCCCGGCTGCTAGTGCTGCATTGTTGGGTCACTTGGGAGACCCCTGCGATGCAGCTGAAAGCTGCGTTCCGACGGCCATGAGGAGTGTGCGGGGGGGGGCCCAATAAGAACTTTTGCATCGGGGCCCATGAGCCTTTAGCTACGCCCCTGCTGGTAATATAGTAATACAGCTGCCACAAGGGTTGGAACTCAGCTTTTCTAGAAATCTGAATGGTAACTCTCTCTAGACACGATTAATGCGTTACCCACTTTCAGATCACAGCATAACTACAGTAGGCTGAATTGCCAACCAGAGGCTCTGAAAGCTGGGTTACAATCATGGTCAGCCCCTGCTGAAGGGATGCCACAGATGGCCTGTCACTCCAGGCTTGCGACCACCACCAATCTTACTATTAATTGCACAGGAGGTTTATTTTGGCATTGTATAGCACTATTATTAGATTCCTTTATGTACGGAGCTGTTATTTGGTTACTCTATGTTGGTGGTACTTGAGCACTGTATGGTGGTACTTATGTACTTACACACTGTGTCGCACTGCTGCTTAGGCATTAGGCAGTGTACAGTATATTATTTTTGCAGTGTATGGTGGTGGTGACACTGTATAGAATTGTAATTCAGGTAATTGTATGTAAGTGTTATTTGGCACTCTTATTTGGGCATGAGTGGTGAACGGACCAATTTCTTTACTCTTATTTGGGCGCCATACTGTATGATGCTTATAATTAGACTTATTGTTATTTGGGTGCCAACAGAAGGTACTGCATATGGTATCATTTAAAATGATGCTCTAGTTACAACCTTTTATTGAAATACCGAATTTTACCATATTATCTTACATCCAAGGTCAACTTCAACTAGGAACATTCCTGTCATTAAATAAGAATTTCCCAGATTGTACAATTTTGTTCTGGAAAGTTACATAGTTATTTCTGTAAGGGTATGTTCACACGCACTGTTTTCAGATGTAATTCGGGCGTTTTACGCCTCGAATTACGCCTGAAAAAACGGCTCCATTACGCCTACAAACATCTGCTCATTGCTTTCAATGGGTTTTACGATGTTCTGTTCCCAAGAGCCTTTATTTTACGCGTCGCTGTCAAAATACTGCGCGTAAAATGACGGCTCGTCAAAAGAGGCGTTTTTCATTGACTCCATTGAAAAACAGCTCCAAAAACGGCCGTAAAAAACGCAGCGAAAAACGCAATTTGTTAAAAAAACGTCTTAAAATCAGGAGCTGTTATCGCCTGAAAACAGCTCCGTATTTTCAGACGTTTTTGGTCACTTAAACTGTTCGATGCTGAATCTTACAAAAAGTCTGTAGTCCTGTGAGAAGCACAAAAAACTGACCCACTCCTGTGACTTGAAGTGTTACATGAGGCCGTGAATAACTTTCCCCTATCTTCTGGCCGATTTGCATCTGTACATGACCCGATTTCACAGATCCCTCATAGACTTGTGTCTATTTAGGGATCTGTGAAAATGGGCAAAAATAGGACATATCCTATTTTTTCAAGGGCTGTTCACACAGTTCATTAAAACAATGGCCATGTTAATGGCCCCATAGCAGAACATTGATTTTAATGCAGCCGTGTGACGGCCGTTAAAAAAAAACGCCATCACACGGCCGATTATGCTATTGGTGTGAATAACCTCTAAGGATTTCTACTGTGTTAAACCCTTGAAGACCGAGCTAATTTTGGCTTTCAGGACATGAACAGCTTTTTTAATTTACCTCTATGCATTCTGGTGATCATAACTTTTTTACTTTAACTATACAAGGTCATGTTTTTTGCGGAATGGGTTTGCTCCATTTACATGCCATTTGTTTTGGTACATATACATTTGTATTTTAATTTTAGGAAAATTAAAGAAAAATAGCAACTTGGCTGCAGTTTTTCTTTTTTTTGGGGGGGGGGTGGGATTCTAATTATGTATCTATTATTTTCTGTCTTGTAACTTATATTTAGTCAATTGTATTTATTGTAAAAAAAAATTGTGTTTGTATCTTTTTCTTTAACATTCCGTTCTTTAAAAATGTATTTTACTGTTAGTTTTAATGTACTGGCATATAGAATCTATACACTAGTACATTAGCCTGTGTGCCCTAGCGACAGACAATATAGTCAGACAGCGCTGGGGTCTTTCAATAGGCGCCTGGGTTGTCTGCAGGTACAAGAAATAGAGCCACGATTGCGTCACAGGGATTCCTTGCAATGCGATTAAAAGGGGGTCATCCTCTCAGTGTCTCTCTTTGCATGCCAGGATCAGCTTTGATTGCCGCTTACAAATGGTTAAAAAGCAGAGATCAATCACTGGGCCTGTGTATTACAGCCATTGCCCCACTGCTGATCATGCGGGAACTGTAGCATTGTCTGCGCGAGTCGTATGACGAGAATGAGAATGTAAGTCCGTTATAAATAGAACTTAGAATTAAACACTTTCAAAGGTAAATATAAAGTGCTCACAACAGGTTATTAACATCAACATTTACAGTACACTCCAATTCAGAAGCTGATGACAGTATATTATTGATGGGTATGATTGGGTCCATACTAACTACTATACTGAAATACATGCTCCGATTACTGCACAGAATGGTGTCATTGGTCTAATTACATCTACGGTACAGATAGAGTCAGGCGGTAACACGTAACCATCCGGCACCACAGCAAATCGGTTCAGGACATGAAAAGCTTATGGATATTTTGGTCCAATGTGTCTTTCCATCCTTCCATTGATTTCCTAGTGATTTGAATGACATTTTCCACTCTCCACTTCCATGATCGATACTTATCCCTAACTGCATGAATGGAGGTAAGCCCCCTTACTTGCTTGTCTCCATAACAGCTGCTACGTCTGCTACCCTGATAGTTAACTTATGCCCATGGATAGTGTACGAAAGAATGTAAAACAGTTTAGAAAATATAGACATGAAATTCATATTTATTATTTAAAAAATGATGATGTCATCAATCACAGGTGTTGCTTATCTTGACCAAGACCTATGTTGTCAAATCTCAGTCACTCCTACAATTGTGAACTTATTAATTATATGACATAATATATGATGAGCCTTGAAATTCCAAATGACTTAAACACTTTGTAGCTTTGTGAAATGTTCTCTGCATGAGATATATATTTGTAAGCCGGCACAGGAATGCAGTATTATATCAATTCAAGCTGTACTATCTTGTTTTTATTGTTATCTTAAGTTCCTCATAAGTTATAGGTTTGTACCTCCATAGGAACACAAGATTGATGTTAACAATGAATTAATGACACCAATATTGAAAAGTACTGAACCCCAAAATACCAAACTCCGCCACTGATTTGTTCATTTATTATTGGTTTTGTAGCAGAGAAGATTTTATTAGATACCCAATGGGTCCACCATGCTCAGACATGTATTATACTGATATTTAGTAGAGGGGATAAGAACTCTCTTTGCTTGCCTCCCCCTGCTCTACACGTTGATATCATGAGTGCTTTAAAAAACAAACAAACAATAATGAGGAATACTATCATTAATATAAGGCCAAAACCACTAGTGAACAGCTTTTACCTCAGAGGAAAGCTATGGGAGACACCACACATATCTCTTGCAGTGAAGCTGCAGGCGATACATGGTGTTACATGGCACTCCTTGAATTTAATGGGCAACCATGTAATATATGGTTTTATTAAGTCCTTCAGAGCAGGACCAACCATTCGTAGCAGCTCCAGACTCCAAACAGCATATCGTATTATCAGCTTATCGTCTGGAGACTTTTCTAACAAAAAGGGATTATTCAAAGTTGACAACCCCTTTAAGAAACCACATTCTTTTATAGACAGACAGAATATCAACACACCTGATTTATGGCAATATACCCTAAGCTGTTACACTGTATATTGTGATCAGTTTCCCCAAAAAAATCCATACACAATTTAAGATTTCTCAAGGATGAACCTAAAGTTGTTGCTCGGCAGCCAATGTCCCTGATGTCCTCATATATTCTGTATGTTTCCCATGACATCTTCAAGATGTGATGATAAGAAATGACCATGGTTGGCCATGCCCTCACTAGTGTTCTCAGCTAGTTACCCCTTGGTCATGAGATGGTGGTTGGTTGAGAATGTTAGAAAGGCCATTTTAGGGTCTACACAATGATGAGAATGACATGATCACAAATTAGCGCTAATAGACTTTTGTCGCCGATTCAGTAAATTGCCTGAGGAGCAAATTTTTCATTTATTCTCTCATGTCTAGTCACAATACTATAACCCTTCTAAGTAACAGAACACCACATGTGAAATCATTATAAGAGTGAACCTCGGAGACGTGTTCAGTCAGTAGCCACGTGAACATATTATATAATGACACAATGCTAAGGAGTAAGTAAATATAATGTGCTGTCATGTCAATTATAAAACATGTAGGAAGACAACAAGTCAGTTATATAATGTGCTCTGGGTTATGTCGCTGTCATTCCCCTAGGATCTGTCACTTCCACCGAGCTGTCAGTGATGTCAGCTTAATAGGATTATATGGCACATGGAGAATGTGAGGGATAATGGCGTATCTCCATAAACATCATTTCTACACGCAAGGTGATAATGGACAATTGAGTGAATGTTTGCTATTTTTTTAATCAGAGAACTCCATAACTTGTTTTTCAACTACAGTCTACCGAGATCAGCAGACTGGGGAAACGAAAATGTAGCAAATCATCATAATGGGAGGCCCGCAATGCTACACTTGTTATATTATAAGTTATTACTCAGTAATACATTGTAATTTACCTTTATAAGGAAACCAACCTTGTAATTAATTGCCTTTTTATGGAGAATGTTAGCATTGCAAGAAGCTACACCTAAAATGTCCACTCATTTCTACAAAGCGAACGGGGAAGAGAGGTTTCTAGCGTTAAACTACCCAAAACTGATTACAGATTATATTTACTGCTAGAGGCAACACTTGGTTTATGATGACGCTTAAAGGGGTTGTCCACTTTCAGCAAATGAAAGGGGTTGTCCAAGATTTTTTTTTTAAGTACATTTACAAATACATTACACATATTAAAAATTGTATAATATACTTACCTGTGCAATCTTGCTTCTGTTCTCCGCTCTGGCTGCTTCTTCCTTCTGGTCACTTGAGCGCTGACGTTACCTTTTCTGCCGCCTCCACTGTCGTGTCGTATCCCGATCACATGGTCTTGCACCAGAGAGACCTCGGATGGTATACGACACGTCACTTGTCACGTGGTGTAGATCGGCTTCTTCTGCTTCACATGCAGTAACGTGCATGCGCTGTCACTGCTGTTCTCGCGGTCCCTGCTGTTCTCGAGATAACAGCAGGGGCCGCGCATGCGCGTTACAACAGAACAAGCCGATATACACCACTTCACAAGTGACGTGTCGTGTACCCGGCAAGAATTCAAGATCAACAACGGGGCAGAGCCGGAGCAGAGAGAGACGTCAACAATCAAGTTCCCGACGGCAGGATCTGGAAACGGGGCCACTTTGGAAAACGTAAGTATATTACAAATGTATTTATTTTTTTAACTTAAATGATTTAATGGTGTTATTTAAAATATTATGTTATCTCGGACAACCCCTTTAATGTTATATTTTGTATAATTAAAAGGTATAGAATTTTCCAATATACTTTCTGCATTAATTCCTCACTGTTTTCAAGATCTGTGCTTGTTGTAATTGTGTAGGAACATTGTTCATTTCCAGTGAATAAAATTATGTCCATGGTCATGTGATGAACTCACAGGTGCATGTCTCGTTACAGTTACAGTATGTGTATCAGAGCTGTGTCTTCTAATGATCCCAGAACCTGTATGTCCACCACATGACCAGGGACAGAATTTTTTGATTGGAAATAAACGGTGAATGTTCCTACTGAATAACAACAAGCAGGGATCTTGAGAACCGTGAGGAATTATTTCAGAAAGTACAGTATATTGGAAAATGTTATAACTTTTAAATACACATGAAAATAACATTAATTTGCTTAAACCGCACATCCCCTTTAAAGGCTATGTAAACATTTGAACACTTTCCTTTTTTTAAATAAAACAATGTATTATGGCCTTTAAAACAACTTTTTAATTGCCTTTTATTAAAAAAAATGTTTTAACTTTTTGAGATACAGCTTCTATGTATCCTGGATACATAGAAACTGTATCTTGCACTTAAACCCGAATCCCTCAGGTCAGCAGAACTGATGACTTCGGTGACAGAGGGCAAGATAGAGCTTCTATGTATCCAGGATACATAGAAGTGGTATGTCAAAAAGTTAAAAATAATTTTTATAACAAACCAATTCAAAAGTTGACTGCTGCCCATTCTCATATATATATATATATATATATATATATATATATATATATATATATATATAGAGTTGCACTCTGTGTAAACTGGCCATATGACATCTTTCGTACCTTCAAAATCAAGTATGCAGTAGGAAGACTATACAGTACATGCCTACCAGCAGCAGCAATCTAGCAATCTGACCAGGGGCGTAAGTGCAAAATCTATACCCAGGTTGCGTGCCTAACATGTGCCATTTATAATACTGCCGTCTACTTATGTGCCTCAGAGGCCTTTGGGCTCCTCAGACACCAGAGCCTGGGGGCAACTGCTGTCTCAGCATCCCCTATAGCTAGGCCCCTGAATCTATTCCACCGCTGGGCCCCCACAATCATTAGCACATTGTTACTGAGCCCCCCTCCGTACCTCCTCACTGAACCTCTCGCAGTGAAGAGGAGCTTGATTGTAGCGGATGATGAGTATGGACCCTGCTGCTCCATTCAATGTCTAGGGGACTGATGACAAAAAACAGCAAGTGCTGTACTCGGCTGTGTAACGTCCATGGCTGTGGACCGTTCTTCAGACTTACCATCCGACGGCTCCGGCCATGGACGTCTGTGTTCCCGGCGGCATCTTCCTCCAGGGAGCGCATAGGGATCCTGCTAGATCCTTATGTGCTGTCTTATACTAACACATTAACAATACTGAAGTGTTTAGACAGTGAATAGACATTCCACGGGATGTCTATTCACAATCTCTGCACTTCGTTACTCTGTCTGCGGTAGTTGCAGCAGAGGAAGCGTGATCTCACGAGATCTCGCTGTAAATGACAGGTTACAACGAGATCACGCTTCCTCTGCTGTAACTACCATAGAAACAGTAACGAAGTGCAGAGATTGTAAATAGACATCCCGTGGAATGTCTATTCACTGTCTAAACACTTCAGTATTGTTAATGTGTTAGTATAAGACAGCACATAAGGATCTAGCAGGATCCCTATGCGCTGAGTAAATGAATGGAAAGGAGTGCATGAGGCTGATTGGTCAGCGTCATACACTCTTTTGTACAATGCCCACTTGGTCTAAAGTAAAAATACGCCCACTTTGGCATTAAGCAACTCATTAGCATAAATCTAAAATCGCTAATAAAGTGGTAAAAATAGATTGTTTTTTTAAAAATAAAAAGCACTGCTGTCACCTACATTATAGCGCCGATCTCCTTATGTAGGAGATAGGGCACTTATAACGTGGTGACAGAGCCTCTTTAAAAAAAGGCCTTCACGTCAGCCTCTATTCTTCATCACCCTGATGTATCCCTACAGTTTTCATTAGAGGTGGATGCTTCCTCTGTTGGTGCAGGTGCACTTTTGTTCCAGAGAGGTTCGAAAGGCAAGACTGTGGTATGTGGCTACTATTCTAAGCTGTTTTTTCCCGAAGAGCTCAACTACTCGATTGGGGATTGGGAGTTACTGGCCATCAAGCTGGCCCTGCAGGAGTGGAGACACCTACTGGAAGGCACAGCTCATCTTATCCTGGTCTTCACGGACCACAAGAACCTGACCTATCTGCAGACGGCTCAACGGCTGAATCCTCGTCAAGCCAGGTGGTCGTTGTTCTTTGCTTGGTTTCAGTACGAACTCCACAAGAATGTGAGGGCCGATGCTTTGTCTAGGTCGTTTGAAACAGAGAACACTGTGGAGTCCCCAAAGAATATTATTGATCCTTCCTGCATCTTCTCTGTTAACCCTCTGCAAGTTGTGGACATTCCTCCGGGCAATGACTTTTGTACGTCTGGCAGACAGAGGAAGAATCTTTCGCTGGGGTCACAGTTCCAAGCTGGCAGGTCACGCGGGTGCCCATAAGACCCAAGACCTAATTGCCCGTCAGTTCTGGTGGCCCACGTTGCCCAAAAACGTCATGGACTTTGTCTCCTCCTGTACGGTGTGCGCAGCAAACAAAGTTGCCCACTCCAGACCAGCCGGTCTGCTCCAACCACTGCCTGTGCCCGATGCCCCGGGCAGCATGTTGCTATGGACTTTGTCACAGATCTGCCTCTCTCTGCGGGATGCAGTGTGATCTGGGGGGTGGTGGATCGATTTTCTAAAATGGCTCATTTTGTTCCCCTGACTGGCCTGCCTTCTGCTGCTTGATTGGCCAACTTCTTCGTTCAACACATCTTCCGTCTGCATGGCTTGCCTCTGCATATTGTCTTGGATTGAGGGGTCCAGTTCACCTCGAAGTTCTGGAGAGCACTCTGCGGCCTCCTTGGTGTAAAGTTGGCCTTCTCCTCAGCTTATCATCCTCAGTCCAATGGACAAGTTGACAGGGTTAACCAGGTTATGCAGAACTATCTGCGGCACTTTGTCTCCAGGCGGCATGATGACTGGGTGCAGCTGCTTCCGTGGGCTGAGTTCTCCTATAATAACCATGCTAGTGAGTCCACCTCCTCCAGTCCGTTCTTCATCGTTTACGGCCAGCATCCTCGTATACCTCTTCCTGTCTCTACTATGTCCCAGGTGCCTGCAGCTGACTCTACCTTCAGGGACTTTCTGCAGACATGGCGACAGACACAATCTTCTATTGTGCTGGCGGTGGACCGCATGAAGAGAAAGGCAGACAGTAGAAGACGAGATCCTCCCCAGTTTCTTCCAGGTACGAAGGTCTGGCTGTCTTCCAGGAATATCCGGCTGAGGCCATCTTGCAAGTTTGTTCCCAGGTCCCTTCGAGATTCTGCTACAAATCAATCCTGTGTCTTAAAAGCTTCGGCTGCCTCCTACTCTCAAGATCCCTAACTCCTTCCATGTCTCCTTGCTGAAGCCCGTGGTCCTGAACCACTACTCCAGGACTCCTAGTTCCGCAGTGGCTCCTGGCGGCTCATCAGGGACTTTCGAAGTAAGGTAGACCTGGCCACTAAGAAAGTGGGAGGAAGGACGTTTTATTTGGTGGATTGGAGGGGATTTGGTCGAGAAGAGAGGTCTTGGGAGCCAGAGGAAGAACATTGATGCCCCTGTCCTCGTGAAGAGATTTCTCTCCCGCTCTGGTCCCAAGAAGAGGGGGCGGAAGGGGGGATACTGTAACATCCATGACTGCGGACCGTCGTTCAGACTTACCATCTGACGGCTCCGGCCATGGACGTCTGTGTTCCCGGCGGCATCTCCCTCCAGGGAGACGCCAGCACTCACTTCTGGGTTCTGTGACTGGTTCCCGCAGGGTGCACGGCCTTAAAGGGCCTGTACGCATCCAGCTGTCTATTATCAGTAATTAGCCCAGAATGCTGCTGGACTATAAAAAGGGCTCTGCCCACTTGTTCCTTGCCTGAGCATTGTTGTATACCTAAAGTTGGTCTTGCAAATGGTCTCCCAGTGTTTTCCAGTTCCCAGTGTTACCCGTTCCAGCTGCCTGTACACTGTATCCCATGCTATCGTATCTACTGTGCCATCTACAGTGAAAGTCATGTCTTCTGCTGCATCTACTGTGCCATCTACAGTGAGAGTCAAGTTGTGTCTCCGCTACTGTCTACATTGCCTCAGGTACCCTTTCTGGACTATAGACATTGTTTTATACCTAGTTGGCCAGCTGCTATCCCGTTACGCGGTACGGCCCAGTGGGTCCACACCCCATGCCGTGACAAGCTGTCTCCGATAGTCCCATAGACTTTGAGTGGCACCACTCATTCTCGTCTGCTACCCCGTTCAAAGTTTCTCACTCTGCAGTCGAGCAGTGAGGAGAAATGGGGGGTTCGTGATCCCCTTTCTAGCGATCGGTGGTGGTCCCAGCGGTGGGGCCCTCAGAATTCAGACATTTATCACCTATCCGGTGTATAGATGACAAATGCTGATTCTGAAATTTAGTCTGAGACTAAAGAATAGATCTAATTGTACTCAGAATTGAGCGTGTATAAACTTTACCATAGAATGATATAGACTGCAATACCTTACTTGTATATGAGCTTTGCATTTCCCATTTGGAGACTTTCCTGATCATTTTTTACTGGTCATGTCAGCAAGAGGTCATGTCCAACAGTGATTTGCTGAATTGGGTTTCTTCATATGATAGCTTTTGTATCTGTACATTCAGATAATTATAGGTGGAGGGTTCATCTAGCCTATCCATCACCAGATTTCACTTTCTCCAAGTTATGAATTGCAATTCAAGAATATGAACAGAGGAAAAAATGAAGAAATTCAGGGCTAGAAAGTAGGTGAAATATTTATAAATGTTATTATTGTGAGTACGATGCTTGGGTATGGTATAGTCCAACATGGGCAAACATTGACGATATGTATTATTTCATCTGTTTGTTGGTGATGCGTACATATGTATCCATATCGCTCTATTGTATTATATCATTCTTTGTGGGAGGGTTGGTTGATGTACACGTCTGTGATCTAAGTATCCCTTAGTCACCTGAAAGTCCAGTGAGTAATATGGATGATGTGATCCATATCAGTGCATTAGAAATGACCTGCAAAGTCACTTACACAAATAGAAGCTTAAATCAAGTGTATCAACAAAGAGAACCAAAAACAATCACGTCAGGATCGGTTCTGTTTATTTTTTTTTACATAACTCGAAAAAAAAATTACATTATGGGTAATATATATTCATTATGTTAATAGTGTAGGAAAATTACGTCATTTTCTGCTTGGAGTATTGGAATCAGTGGTGAATGGGGCTGTTATTTTTGTGGCAATTTTTCATGCAGTTTTTTGAGAAAAAGTCAGGAATGGATTCAAAGGCAATACAAAGAATATATAGATTATAAAGAAAGGTTTTATACTTCTCTAATTCTTCTAATCTACTCGATTTCACTTCAAAAACTAAACAAAAAAACTGCAGTGGTGTTTTTCTTAAAAAACAAAAAAGAAACACTGTGTGTGTGAAACCACCCTATGTGATTCCTGCTCTCACAGACCTGGCACATCCATGCATTACATGTATGTAATGTAGATGAATGGCCACAATGTCATGCTGTAAGGCATATGTATTGCCTGACGCAGCATCTCATGGCAGGAACAGCTGATTACAGGGGGTTAGAGAAGTCAGACCTGCGGCAATCAGTTTATTGCTATACCAGCTTTCATACTAAAAGGTGTTGTCTTCATGCGACAACCCCTATAACCCCTTGGAGATACAGCCAATTTGAGTTTTTTCATATTTGTTTTCCATTGTTGCATTCCGAGAGCCATGACTTTTACATTTTTCCTTCGACATTGCCGTATGAGGGCTTGTTCTTTTTGTGGAAAGAGTTGTAGTTTGTAATGGTACCATTTAATGTACTATATAATGTATTGGGGAAACGTAAAAAAAAAATTTGTGAGGTGGAATGGGAAAAAAAATCCTTCGTTGTTCTTTGGGTCTCGTTTTTACACCACCATGGTGCGGTAAAAATGACAACCTAACTTTATTCAGTGGGTCAATACGATTACAATGATAACAAATTGATGTAATTTTTTTCATGATGTACTACTAACAAAAAATGAATGCTGCCATATTCTGAAAGCGATAACTTTTTTATTTTTCTGTCGATGGAGCAGTGTAAGGACTTGTTTTTGTGAGCTGTAATTTTTTTGGTACCTAATTCGGGTATTTGCAATTTTTATATCACTTTTTATTCCATTTTTGGGGGAAGCAAGGTCACCAAAAAACAGCAACACCGGGTTCAATAATGTGATATTTTAATAGTTCAGACTTTTACAGACATGGTGATACAAATAATATTTACTTTTTTTATTGCTAACATAATTTTTTTTAACAATAGGAAAAGATTTTTTACATTTTTAGTTATTTTTTTATATATATTTTTAAATGTTATTAAACACTTTTTACTCTTTTTTTTTTTTGTCCCCCTAGGGGACTTTACCACTCTTCCACTGCTCCAGAATCCAGAAGCATCATGCTTTACACCACTCCAACCGACGCTTGGCATTGTGCATAGTGATATTAGGCTTGTGTACAGCTGCTTGACCATGGAAACCCATTTCATAAAGCTCCTGATGTGCAGATGTCACTTCCAGGGATCAGTTTGGAACTCCATAGTGAGTGATACAGCAGAGGATAGGTAATTTTTAACACTCTGTGAGTTTGCGTGGTCTACTGCTTCAGGGCTGAGCTGTTGTTACTCCTAGACGCTTCCACTTCACTATAATATTATTTACAGTTGACCGGGACAGATCTAGAAGTTCAGAAATTTCACGAACTGACTTGTGGCAAAGGTGGCATTCTATGTCAGTGCTTCATTTAAGGTCACTGAGCTCTTCAGTACGACCCATACTACTAGCAATGTTCATCTATGGAGATTGCATGGCTGCGTGCTTGATTTTATGCACCTGTTTTGAATGGGTGTGGCTGAAACACCTGAAACTTAATAATTAGGAGGGTCGTCCACATAATTATGGCCATATAGTATATATAAATATACACGTGACACAACTTTTGGTAATGGAAAAGATATTAGTGACCCCATAATAGAGGAGAGAACAGAGCAGCTCTTCTTCTCTTTATGGTTGGGTAGATCACTTAGGCCCAGTTCACACAGAGTTTTTTTACGCGGAAACCGCATTGGAATCAGCGCCAGAAAATAGCCGAAACCGCCTCCCATTGAAATCGAGGTGTTTTTTTCCATGGCGGCTTTTAGCTGCTGTTCCGCCTCCGATCTCCCATTGAAATCAATTAGAGGAAGCAAAAGCATATCCCGAAGGTATTTGGAGGCAGATTTTTTTCTGCCTGCAATAAAACTCAGTGTGAACAATGCCTTAGAATACATGAGTGCTCATGCCTGATCTTTATCCTAGGAAAGGCAGCTGTACATTATGAATGTGCCTTCCCCTGGAGACCACACATCAGGCACCCGAGTGCCCCACATGGCCCTGGGCCGAAAGTTGGGCAGCACTTTTCTAGATAAGGATTTCTGCTAACACCCCACAACCATTTTCTGATAATTCAGTATTAACTAAGGGTTATGCTGATATACAACCACAAGAGTTGATGTAGCGCCGTGGTTTGTATTTATGAACTTCAGTACACACAGCATTTTCTTCTGCTTAGTTCCTCAGACTTCTTTCCCATAATTGGAACACTGGGCTGGGAAAATAAGCAATACTAGATGCTGTTGGGTCATCTCCTCCCAATCCTCAGGGAAATCTTATTATTGTGCTGAAGTAAAACATGGTCTATCTTTGCTTTGAACTCTTAACATTATTTGCCCTGAGGTTTATTTGCAATTCATTGGGGTTAAATGAGGCTCCAGCTAGGCTTTCAGATAGAATATTATGTCATTCTTCAACCATACTTTTTCTGATCTTCACAAAAACAAGATTTTTTTTTACCAAATGTGTCAGCAGAGATATATTCCATATGCTGGAAACCATCTCACTGTGTTATAAATCTACTTCGGAAACGGAAAAACCTTTACATCCAAATGTTGAGCAAAGACATTTCAGTATTGCACAGATGAACATACACACAGTGTATCAGTAATAGTTGTGTGAACCTATATATACACACATGTACATTATCTAAAGAGACATGAAAAAGGGAAGGAGGAAAAGAAGGAAAGTAATGGAACAAACATTAAAACCTTTTAGCAACATCCATTGTATGTGTGCGCTATCCAAATATGGCGTGTGCTCCGATCCCGGCTGTTGTTTAGCCCCTCAGATGTCGGGATCAATAGTGTCCGTGGTACCTGAGCAGTTAGACAGAGGGATGCCCCTCTGTCCCTCCCCCCGACCCCCCACGCAACAAAATAGTGTGGTGCTAATCAGTTGCCACATTACTCAGAGGCATCTTGAAGGCCTCCAGGTCTGCCATCGGTTCTCTATTATTGACCCCTTGGAGACACAGATCATTTTTGGATTTAAATTTTTGTTTTTTTTCTCCCCAATTTCAAAAGCCATAACTTTTTTATTTTTCTGTTCACATAGCCATATGGGGGCTTGTTTTTTGTGGGACAAGTTGTTGTTTTCACAGCATTTTTTAATGTTTCATTTAATGTACTGGTGAAACTGAAAAAAATGTGGGGTGAAATGGGCAAGAAACAGCAATTCCACCTTTGTTATTTGGGTTTCGTATTTACGATGCACATCGTGTGGTAAAAATGACATGTTAAATTTATTCTATGGATCAGTTAGATTACGGAGATACCAAATTTATATAGGTTTTTATGTTTTACCACTTTTATAAAGAAAAAACTATTTGTTAAAAAAAGTGATTTGTGCCACCACATACTGAGAGACATAACTTTTTTATTTTTCTGTTGATTTAGCGGTGTGATGGTTGGTTGTTGCATATGGGCAACATTTTCAGGTGGTTCTGAGCTTCAAATACATGGGTATCATTATTAATAGGAACCATGTCACTGACTTATCTTCCAATGTTTTACTACTAGAATATATCAGAGCAAAGTATGGAGTGCTCTTTCCCTGGCAGTCTCCGGCCAAATTAATCTCATTAAAATAATTATACTTCCTAAAGGAATGTATATACTTGAACATGCTGCAATGGCAGTGCCTTTGTCCTTCTTTAAACAGGTCCATGCTGTATTTCCCTCATTTATATGGGCTTCCAAACGCTCTAAACTTGGTTTATCTACCTTGTAACGGTCTAAAGTCCTGGGTGGGGCGGCGCTATCGGATATGTATTTATATTATCTGGCAAGTCAGTTAAGATACCTAACCGCGTGGGTAGCGTAAGCACCTCTTCCTAATAGTATACAGCATCTAGCACACTTTTTACAAGTCTTCCATCTTTGGCGGTGCTGGAGGAACCCACTGGTACCTTCTAAAACGTACTGCCTATACACAATGTGGCCTTAAAGGTGTGGTCGACTGCTAAGAGCCTACTTACTTACTCACATGTTCAGATAGACATGTTTCTGTGGCATAACCCATTACTTCCACATTTTTAAAAGCCTTAGCTCCTAATTTTTGGACTCAAAATGGGGCTGCGTACAATTAGCAATCTATATGGCTGGAATGCTTTAAAGTTCTTCTTCCCACAAACTGAATTTGATTTATCAAGAGAATCATTCTACAGATTCCTTCAGCTCAGACATGTGATAAAGAGTCAATATCCATCCTCTGAACTAAGTTTCTCTCAATTTCCATTATTTGGGATATACAGGTCCTATGGCCTTAGGGGATTGGTTTCAGAGATATACACTTCTCCCTTATTCAAGCCAAACTGGCAAGTGCACTGTTACATGACAAGTGAGAAGCCCATATACCAGACCTGTCCAGTGACAATTGGGAGAAGATACTTTTTCTCTCTCTCAGTGTCACCTGCAGCCAATAACAAAAATTATACAACTTTCTATTTTACATCAGAGCTATCTTACGCCTGTGAGATTGCGCAAAATAGGTGCCCTACCTATTCTACTGCCCATGTCAAATGCAAGTCCATTTAATATACATTAACCTTGGAAGCAGAAAGAATTTTAGCTCCCCTTTACTGTAGACACGTGATCTTATAGCTTAGCTTTTAAGGTGCCCAAACACATTAAATAAAAATTGGCTGAACCTGCCCATTTTGACCGGCTTGGCCAACTATGTAATATGTATAGGGGTGCCCTGACTCTCCCACAGTGGCAGATTTCAGATGAAAGAATGATGGGGATGTTGGATTTCAACATGCATTAGTCTTTGTTCCCATGGGAGATAAGTTGCTGCCAACAAAAAATTGGCAGTGGATTATTCCTCTTTCTCCATTTAAAACACACGCACGCTCGGCCCAGCTGTGCGTGCACGTGTATGGGGAGGACAGGAAGAATAGCTGTCGGCTGAAGAAGTGTTTGGCCAATAGCTATCTAAAGTATATGGCCAGCCTAAATGTGTAACTGTCATCTGAGCTCCCACAGTGCATTACCGTCTGGTAACAGGAAACCAGCAGAATCCTGAAAACATCATTTTCAAAGAACATAATGCAACACTGGGACACTAACTTTAGAAATGATGTTTTCACCATCACCAAAAAAATTGTTTAGTAATAGAAATGGGCAGCAAACTGATTCCCCAGACTTGAGAAATGATTCTATAAAATTTTTCATTCACAGCAGTCAAATAGCATGTAATTAATATGTAATTTGGCAAAACAAGGAAGCTTATAGGTTGTCTAGAATTTTTTTTCACCAGTTTCCTGTTTGTTTTTTTTTAGGTGAATCAGTACCATTTGTGTAATATATATTGCTTACAGATTAATATAGGGTGAAACATTAAGAATTAAAATTGAAAATATATGCTCCGTCTTAAAAATTGTTCAATTTCACAGTACTCTATCAATTGAGCCATAAAGTGTTATTCCCATCTAAGGCCTCATGCACACGACCGTATTTTTGTCCACCCATAAATACTGGCGTAAATACGGGTCCTTGGTCACACGTATTCGACCCGTATTCCACCCGTATTTACGGGCACGTTTTTGGCTGCAAAATTGCACTGCACTAATCGGCAGCCCTTCTCTCTATCAGTGCAGGATAGAGAGAAGGGACAGCCCTTTCCGTAATAAAAGTAAAAGAAATCCATACTCACCCGGCCGTTGTCTTGGTGACGCGTCCCTCTCTTGACATCCAGTCCGACCTCCCTGGATGACGCGGCAGTCCATGTAACCGCTGCAGCCAGTGATTGGCCTGTGATTGGCTGCAGCGGTCATATGGGCTGTAACGTCATCCCAGGAGGCCGGACTGGAGGAAGAAGCAGGGAGTTCTGGGTAAGTATGAACGTCTTTTTTTTTTTACAGCTTTATCTATATTGTGATCGGTAGTCACTGTTCAGGGTGCTGAAACAGTTACTGCCGATCGTTTAACTCTTTCAGCACCCTCGACAGTGACTATTTACTGACGTCGCCTAGCAACGCTACCGTAATTACGGGTGAACACACGTAGTCACCCGTAATTACGGGAGTCCCATAAACTTCTATGGGCTGCCCGTGCAGTAATTACTGCCTGAAATAGGATATGTTCTATCTTTTTCAACGGCACGGGCACCTTCCCGTAAGCATACTTGTATCCTGTATCCCGTGTTACCTTGTTCCTGTACAGTAAAGAGTTGGAGTCATTTTGTGCTGTATACTACGCCATCCGTGTTACACCGCGCCTGGCATCTGCCTGCTACCAAGGTCCCATCCGAGCCTACCATCGATACTGTATGAAATTACCACAGGTGCCCTTATCCAAAGTATAGACTTTGACTTGGTATCCTGTTGGCCAGCTGCTATCCCGCTACAGCGGTACGGCTCAGTGGGTCCACGCACCCATTCGGACAAATAGTAAGGATATGCTGGGAGTTGCAGTTTAACAAAAAAAATGCTACCAACCATCATCTTGCTTCATGTCATACAATGACTACAGTACTGATCAGATGCAGTCATTTGCAGAATAAACATTTACATTCAGTACAGATGACATCTTTTCTGATTGGAGTGATTCACTTTGTCTTTTCTTCTCCATCTGGTCCAGACAATAATGACGACTTTTCCCGAACACAGCTCATGGGATCACAGGCGCTACTCATATAATAAACCAAAGGGGTAGAGAGGGAAATACAGGAGCATATCACTTAAATAATAATAAGGGCGACTAGATCCCATGTGGCCACTAGGCTTAAGGCACTGTTGCGTTACATTACTGCAAAGCGTGCCGCTCAAATATCTTCAGCTCCTCACTATTCCAACATATCCACTGCTATACACCGTGTTCCAAATTATTATGCACATTGGATTTAAGTGTCATAAACATTTAATTATTAGTTTTTCAATTAAACTCATGGATGGTATTGTGTCTTAGGGCTCTTTGGATCATTGTAATCAATCTCAGACACCTGATATAATTAGTTTGCCAGGTGTGCCCAATCAAAGGAAAACTACTTAAGAAGGACGTTCCACATTATTAAGCAGGCCACAGGTTTCAAGCAATATGGGAAAGAAAAAGGATCTCTCTGCTGCCGAAAAGCGTGAAATAGTGCAATACCTTGGACAAGGTATGAAAACATTGGATATTTCAAGAAAACTTAAGCGTGATCATTGTACTGTGAAAAGATTTGTGGCTGATTCAGAGCACAGACGGGTTCGTTCAGATAAAGGCATAATGGGGAAGGTTTCTGCCAGACAAATTAATAGGATTAGGAGAGCAGCTGCTAAAATGCCATTGCAAAGCAGCAAACAGGTATTTGAAGCCGCTGGTGCCTCTGGAGTCCCGCGAACCTCAAGGTGTAGGATCCTCCAGAGGTTTGCAAGTGTGCATAAAGCTATTATTCGGCCACCCCTAAACAATGCTCACAAGCAGAAACGGTTGCAGTGGGCTCAGAAATACATGAAGACTAATTTTCAAACCGTGTTGTTTACTGATACAACCCTGGATGGTCCAGATGGATGGAGTAGTGGATGGTTGGTGAATGGCCACCATGTCCCAACAAGGCTGCGACGTCAGCAAGGAGGTGGCAGAGTAATGTTTTTGGCTGGAATCATGGGGAGAGAGCTGGTAGGCCCCTTTAGGATCCCTGACGGTGTGAAAATGACCTCTGCAAAGTACGTAGAGTTTATGACTGACCACTTTCTTCCGTGGTACAAAAAGAAGAACCGTGCCTTCCGTAGCAAAATTATCTTCATGCATGACAATGAACCACCATCTCATGCTGCAAAGAATACCTCTGTGTCATTGGCTGAAAGGGCATAAAAGGAGAGAAACTCATGGTGTGGCCTCCATGTTCCCCTGACCTCAACCCTATTGAGAACCTTTGGAGCATCCTCAAGCAAAATATCTATGAGGGTGGGAGGCAGTTCACATCAAAACAGAAGCTCTGGGATGTTATTCTGACATCCTGCAAAGATATTCAAGCAGAAACTGTCCAAATACTCACAAATTCAATGGATGCAAGAATTGTGAAGGTGATATCAAAGAAGGGGCCCTATGTTAACATGTAACTTGGCCTGTTAAGTTTTTTTGATTGAAAGAGCTTTTGATTTCTGTAAATATGACCTTCTGATGCTGCAAATTCAACATATTACCATTTTAGTTCTCTTTACAACCTTTAAAATGTTTTGATCTCTGTTGTGCATAATAATTTGAAACAGAGCATTTTGAGTTTTTTTACTTCTAAAAAAAATCTGTTATCATTAGGAGATTTGTTCAATAAAATTTGCATTATACTCCAACGGTTGATGGCTTGAAGATTATACTGACTGCCATTTGCATCGACTATTTAGGAAAATCAGCGAAAAATAACATTTGCATAATAATTTGGAACGTGGTGTATACTATATATATATACATTGTGACAGACTGTCCCGCTACCTAATTCCCTTACAATTGGTGGAGAATTCGGGCACTGTGGAAAAAACAAACAAACACCTTAAAGGGCCAGAGTCCCTTATTGCATTTTTCCAAAGACTGATTCTCTGCACCTTAGAAGATGGAGGAGATGCTTAAAGCAATACTGCATGCTGTGGCAATACAGCAGGAGGCTACCAGAGCACAACAGGAGGCTACCAAGGTGCAGCAGATGGCTCTGGATGAAACAAACCGCAGACTGACTGCCCAACTAGAGGCTACACAAGCCGAACAAAGAAAAGACCGGGATGCTTTAAAAGGTGTTGTGCAGCAACTAACCAGTGTGGTTGAAAGGGTTCCAGGTGCAGCAGGTGCCAGTTCTACAGCAATAAGAGCTAGCCATTTTTTGCAAAAGATGACGGCAGCAGATGACGTGGAAGCCTACTTAACAACCTTTGAAGGAACCGCTAAACGAGAGGGTTGGCCAAAGGAACAGTGGGCAGGACTTGTGGCACCGTTCCTTTCAGGGGAACCACAGAAGGCATACTTTGACTTGGATAACCAGGATGCCATAAACTATGACAAGCTGAAAAAGGAAATTTTAACCAGACTGGGAGTTACAGTTTCCGTCCGCACACAGCGTGTGCACAACTGGGCCTACCAAATGGACAAACCTCCTCGCTCTCAAATGCACGACCTCATCCACCTTACCAAGAAGTGGTTGCAGCCGGAGATCCTGACAGGTCCACAGATGGTGGAACGGGTGGTGATGGATCAATACTTAAGGTCCCTGCCTGTTGCCTTACGCAAGTGTGTAAGCCATGGGGATCCCAAAAATGTTGACCAGCTAGTAGAGATGGTGGAGAGGTACACAGCAGCCGAGGAACTGATGAATCTGCCACAGCGCACCCTAGCCCCACAGCGGAGAACTACAGGATTACCTGGTAAGACTGTTCTAAGGGAAAAGGGGGCTGGCAGATCTGATAGAATTGTGCCTACTTCTGGAGAGACTGAAGAGTCTAGAGACTGGCAAACTGTGCCAGGGAGGTCTGTGGCTTATAAGAGACTCAGTAAAGACTTAATAAGATGCTTTAGATGTCATATGCCAGGTCATGTGATTGCTAATTTCCCAATGACTGATGAACCTATGCAATGTGATGCTGCATATATAAACCATAGTTTGTCTTTGTATGCTCGGCCAGCATGTACTGCATTGCCTAATGTAGCTGGTGAGAAACAAATGTGCACATTTCTGTGGAAGGTAAAGATGTAAATGCATTATTAGATTAAGGCAGTTTGGTGACTTTGGTAAAGTCTGATTTGGTAAACCCCAGAAAATGGCAGGATAAGACCGTCGATGTAATTTGCATACATGGGGATGCCCGTGATTATCACACTGCTATGGTGGACATAAACACCCAGTTTGGTGCAGTAAAGTTCACGGTGGCTTTAGTACCATTGTTAATGCATGATGTCATTGTGGGGCGAGATTTCCCACATTTCTGGAAGTTGTGGGAAAATAGAATTACTATTGCATTGCCTGTATATGAGGACAAAAATGTTAGAGGTAACTCTAGTACAGAAGTATATATGCCTGCGGGAGTGGCTGCGGTAGACACACAAACGTTTCCATTTTCTGTCATGGCTGGAGACTCTGAAGACGCTTACCATAGTGATACTGTCCCTACAGAGAGTCAGAGCAATCCAGAGAGAGAAGACCCCCTGACTGACAATATGCCTGATCTGGAAGTGAGAAAAGATATGTTTGGTGCTGAGCAGTTAAAAGATCCTACCCTAATGAGAGCCATGGAAAATGTGAAGGTTATTGATGAGGAACTGGTGGAGCCAGATACTAGACTTTCTTTTCCCTACATAGCTATAAAAAGTGACCTGTTGTATCAGGTGGTAAAAAAGGGAGAAGATCTTTTGGAACAATTAGTGGTCCCTAAAGCATTTAGAACAACGGTGCTAGATCTTGCTCATGGCCACATTATGGGGGGACATTTGGGAGTTGAAAAAACCACTGAGAGAATCCTACAAAGATTTTTTTGGCCTGGGGTTCACAAAGATGTGAAAAATTATTGTGATTCCTGCCTGGAATGTCAGATTTCGGCTCCCAGACCACACTATCGTAGTCCCTTGGTGCCTCTACCAATTATTGAGGTGCCATTTGAGGGAATAGCAATGAACCTGGTAGGGCCTATTATAAAATCGTCACAAGGCCACCAGCATATTTTAGTTATTATGGATTATGCTACTCGTTATCCTGAAGCTATACCATTGCGTAATACGTCATCCAAGAACATATCTAAAGAGTTTGTGCAGGTGTTCAGTCGAGTGGGAATACCAAAGGAGATCCTTACAGACCAGGGTACCCCTTTTATGTCACGAGTAATGAAGGAGTTGTGTAAATTGTTTAAGGTCACACAACTGCGTACATCGGTCTACCACCCACAGACTGATGGATTAGTAGAAAGATTTAATAAAACGCCAAAGGCGATGTTAAAGAAAATTGTGGATAAAGATGGGAAAAACTGGGATTTTCTTCTTCCTTATCTCATGTTTGCAGTACGTGAGGTCCCTCAGTCGTCCACAGGGTATTCTCCATTTGAATTGCTATATGGTCGTCATCCCAGGGGCCTTTTAGATATAGCAAAAGAATCCTGGGAAGGAGAAGCTACACCCTATAGAAGTGTCATTGAACACATTTCAGAAATGCAAGATCGAATCTCAGCAGTAATGCCCATTGTTAAAGAACATATGGCCCAGGCTCAGGTGGCACAACAAAGGGTGTATAACCGCAGTGCCAGAGTACGTTCTTTTGCACCAGGTGACAGGGTACTTGTTCTTATGCTAACCATTGAAAGTAAATTTCTGGCTAAGTGGCAAGGCCCCTTTGAGGTAATGGAATAATTAAACGAGGTGAATTACAAAATTCGTCAGCCAGGGAAAAGGAAGCCTGAGCAAGTGTACCATATAAATTTAATAAAACCATGGAAAGACAGACACTCTCTTGCTGCAGGAACTTTGTCTCAACCTGAGCATATAGGCTCGAAGAAGCCATTGCTGCCAGAGGTAACCATACCGGACACCCTGGAAAAATACCCAAAAGGTAGAGGTGCAAAGTTTCCTAGTTAGAAATAAGGATTTTTTTTCTGAGATCCCAGGTCGCACCAGTCTAATTAAACATGACATCATTACTGAACCAGGTAAAAAGGTTAGGTTGAGACCTTACAGAATACCAGAGGCAATAGAGTGGTTATTACAGAGGAGGTAAGGAAAATGTTGGACCTGGGAGTAATTGAGGAATCCCATAGTCAATGGTTTAGCCCAATAGTCCTCATTCCAAAACCAGATGGCAGTTGAAGGTTTTGCAATGACTTCCGTAAACTCAATTCTATTTCTAAATTTGATGCTTACCCGATGCCGCGGGTTGACTAACTAATTGATAGACTAGGAAGTGCACAATATATAACAACCCTAGACTTAACTAAAGGGTACTGGCAAACCCCTCTTTCTGAAGACGCTAAGGAAAAAACAGCTTTTGCCACGCCTGATGGGTTGTTTCATTATGTTGTCCTGCCCTTTGGTTTACATGGGGCACCAGCAACTTTTCAGAGAATTATGGATAAAATTTTAAGACCCCACATGCGGTATGCAGCAGCATACCTTGATGACATCATCATCCAAAGTCCAGATTGGGAATCCCATTTACCTAGAGTACAGGCAGTTGTTGATTCCCTTGCCGAAGCGGGATTTACTGCCAATCCAAAAAAATTTACAATTGGATTGGAGGAAGCCAAGTATCTGGGGTATATAATACAGGGGGAGGAAACCTCCAGCTCACCAGCTCGCCTCCTGACAGTCCTGCTTCGCCCGGATCTCCGCAACGGTCCACGGTAGGCAATAGTACAAAAAGAAAGGATTTGATCCAGCGCTGCAGTGATGTTCTTTAAAAAGGAACGTATTCCCACTTTTATTGGTATCAAAAAAGACTTGTTAAAATGTTAAATAACAGGCTTGGCGTCAAGGCAGTATTCGGTAGGTGTGATGGGCCTACGCGTTTCAAGCACGGCTGGTGCTCTTAGTCATGGCATTCATTCATTCAAGCCTGTTATTTAACATTTTAACAAGTCTTTTTTGATACCAATAAAAGTGGGAATACGTTCCTTTTTAAAGAACATCACTGCAGCGCTGGATCAAATCCTTTCTTTTTGTACTATCTGGGGTATACAATTGGCCGTGGTTTGGTGAAGCCCCAAGTAAATAAAATTTAAGCCATCCAAGGTTGGTCTCACCCTGTAAACAAAAAGCAAGTTTGTGCTTTCCTGGGGATCACAGGCTACTATAGAAGATTTATACCAAACTTTGCTTCACTGGCAGCCCCTTTGACAGACCTGACTAAAGGGAAAGACTCCGTAAGTGTCAAGTGTACACCAGAGGCTGAACTTCATTTCAGGCTCTTAAAAATGTTTTGTGTGCTCAGCCGGTATTGATTACCCCAGATTTTAAAAGGGAATTTATTCTACAAACGGATGCATCTGATGTGGGTCTGGGGGCTGTACTGTCACAGGTACGAAATGGGGAAGAACATCCCATACTATATCTGAGTAGGAAGCTGAACGACCATGAGAAAAAATATGCTATACTTGAGAAAGAGTGCCTTGCTATTAAATGGGCACTGGAGGCACTCCGCTATTACCTTCTTGGTCGTCACTTTGAATTAATCACAGATCATGCCCCCCTTAAGTGGATGTGTGAAAACAAAGAGAAAAATAGGAGGGTCACAAGATGGTTCTTGGCCTTACAGGAATATAGATTTACTGTAAAACACAGGCCAGGGACTCAAATGGGAAATGCAGATGCATTGTCCCGAGTTCATTGCTGTGTGACCAGATGTGTTGCAGCCACTAGTCTGAAACAGGGGGGGAGGAAATGTGACAGACCATGTGGAGAAGTTGTGGATGGGGTCTATATTTCCCCAAGATTTCTGTCTTCTGCTATCTAAAAACAACCAGGGAATAAATTCAGCAGAGAATGTGGTTCTCCCTCTGCAATAGGTTTATCTAAAACCTGGAAAAGGGCCTGGTTGTTGGAGTGGGGAGAGATGGGTGGGTCCCCACTCCATCCACACAGTCCTGGTCTTGGGCTTTCTAGCTATTAATCAGGAGTCAGGTGTGATAGCCCTTTAAAAAGGCTGCAGTTCAGTCACACTCTCTCTCAGCCTTGGGAGAGGAGCTTGTGAGAGCAAACCGACTGCGTTCAGAACAGGTTGTATGGTCTGCATGGTTTATGGTGCCAGGCATTAGGCCTGCACTGTGTTAGTTAGGATACCTACTGTATAGTTAGTGCCGGACAGGCATAGAGTTTTCTTTTGTTTGTTTGTTTTTAAATTTCATGTACAAACCTGTAAATAAAACTGGCTGAGGCCAGTAGTACCGCATCTTTGCTGTGCGGACTGAAATTTACTGGCGTGTTTGATACCGAGTGCCCGTCTACCCCAGGAGACGACTGTCCCGCTACCTAATTTCCTTACAATATATACTAAGACAAAATCTTTATGATGCCCCACACTACACCCCTGAATATATTAACACCATACACTATACCCCGGAATATACTGCTACACAATGTGCCCCTGAATATAAAAGTACCATACACTATGCCTTTCAATATGCCGTCTCTGACACGCAGGACCCGCTGTCACTGTACCCGTCATTCCCGTTGACCTGACGGATACAGGTTTCAGTGCTAGATACAAATGCTCTCTATACAGAATACAAAGGAGCTGTATCTAAAAAAGTAAAAATACATTTTAATAAAATTTAATTAGAAAGTTGTGCCAAAAACACTGATACACATTATTATTTAAAGAAAAAACAAACACGTTTTCAAAGGTTTACATAGCCATTCACTTTGAGATTTAAAAAGACTTTTATAAATACACCTTTTCACTTTGTAGAGTTCTCAAAAGTAGCTTTGGTTCTCCCACCAGGACAATGTTCCTAATTAAACCAACAATGTGGTAGGAAATGAAAGAAATAGAGAGACTGGGGAGAAATAGGAATAAATCAGGTAAAGTTTTGAATGACAAAAAGAGGTTAGTTTCATTGTATCAGCAGGTGTGACCACTAGTGAAACCGTCCATAGACACTGCAGGACCCCCAGAAAGCATTGTCTGTAGGACCTGACAGAACATTGCCTGAGGGCTTCCCCATGGGATAACATGGGTCAGACAGGTTGGATATTGCCTGTTTGCTTTGTAGGGTTTTCTGGCAGCTCTTCATCTATTTTAGTCTGTTGAAAGAACATACATTTCCCCCTGAATGGTTGTTGACCAAGATATGGTTCTGTCAAATATAAAAAGTCTATTGCTGTCTTAACCCCTTCCCGTCCCATGACATACTATTACATTATAGGAGCAAAGCAGTTCCCGAATTGACATAATAATACGGCTGTATTGGGCTAGGTTCACACAGGGCGGGTATGCTGTTTAATGGTACACAACATATCTGCCCTGTCAGCCTAAGGGAATTCTGGCCAAAAAAAACAAATTGTGGTGCAGATTTTCGGAATGTCCGCTGGGGAAAACAGAAGAGAAAAAGAAAACGCGCATACTTACCCTCTGACATCCTGCAGACCGGCCTCCTGGGATGACGTTTCATCAGGCACCCGAAAAAACTAGAGCCTAGAGAAGATAAAGTGACACGGTACTTTGGTGGCATATTGGTCATTTAATGTCTGTTATGAGACATCTCCTCTAGGTAATTTTCATGACCAGGAGGTGGTTATTCCTGATGATAGATTCAACAGCTTTGGCTAAATTTAATTTGTATGACTGATTTTCTGAAAACAAAAAATGTCTTCAGGAAAAATGTAAGCTAGTGAGATAAGATTGCAGTTATGTGGTTTGGGCTGGGTTTCTCTTAGGGTATGTTCACACGCTAGCTGTCATTTACGGCTGAAATGACAGACTGTTTTCAGAAGAAAACAGCTGCGTCGTTTCAGCCGTAAATGCTCCTCCTCGTAATATACGAGGCGTCTGTGACGCTCGTATATCTTGAGCTGCTCTTCATTGAGTTCAATGAAGAACGGCTCAAATTACGTGGCAAAGAAGTGCCCTGCACTTCTTTGCCGAGGCAGTCAATTTACGCGTCGTCGTTTGACAGCTGTCAAACGACGACGCGTAAATTACAGGTCGTCTGCACAATACGTCAGCAAACCCATTCAAATGAATGGGCAGATGTTTGCCGACGTATTGTAGCCCTATTTTCAGGCGTAAAACGAGGCATAATACGCCTCGTTTACGCCTGAAAATAGGTCGTGTGAACCCAGCCTTAAATTCACATGCACCTTTTTTTGTTTTGATGGGTTTTGATTTACATGATGTCCATTGATATTCTCTCTACTGACCTGTTGAGCTCCAGCTTTATAATTACTAAATTAATTTATCCCACATGTGACATATGAGATTTCCTGTTTATTATGTGAAATTTATCTCAAATAATTGTTTTGTAATTTGGTTATGATTTACATTGTGGGTTCTGATTTAACACAAGTCTGCCAAGCTATCCGTCACCTTCAGTCGACTGTATAGAGAATCATACATGAGGAATGATCATGACTTTACATTTCTGAGAGAATATTACTCATATTTCCAGTACGCGGCATATCAAAAAGTCTCCTTTATGAAAATACAACTCTTCTGTCCCCGTGTGATTCCAAACAACCTATTCATCTCCAGTGATGACATAACCTGGCAATCTACGCTGTGACCAGACGCATCATCCCAACTTTCTATTTTTTACCATGTTCTCTAACATGTTTGTCAACCCCACCCTACACCCACTCGCCTTATTTCGATGAATCTTTGTTACTATTTTAAAATGTACTGTACTGATGCTGTTTTTCCTTAGACTTTGACAATGATTTGGAATATAAATATTGAATGCTAATATGAAAAACATGAAAAATTTAATTTGTACTATCAGTGACCTCACTATAGAACAGAATTGACTTACAATGCATTTCCAGATCATTAAAGCAACTGTCCAGTCTCCTGACCGGACACTCATTATGGCCTCCTCATGGGGTATACTAAGCATTGGTGAGGGATAAAAAATAAAAGTGTTATACTTCTCCTCCGTTCCCCCTGGCTTCTCCTCTGGCTCCCTCCCTCAGAATAGAGCAGGCTGTTATTTGACCTAAATATTCTTCCCAGCAACAATGAATATGTTTGGTTCAAGAACTCTCAGAAGCTCCATCATTCAGTCTTATTTAGAGATAGGTGAACCCCATACATTTGTTCTAAGAAATTTTTCCTCAAAAAAGGCTCAACAGTAAAAAAAAAAAAAAAAAAAAAAGTAAAGAGGCGTAATTTAATAATGTTCTGATAATATATTGATTTGCAATAGGGAAAGCTTAGGACCGTATTTCATACTGTCTCATTATTGAGTTCAATGAATAAACAGTATGCATTAAGCTCCTAAGCTCCCTCTAGTGATGGCTGGCAGGCGGGCAGACGCTGGTGAGTGACGTCACAAGCTGTGCTCATCCACTCCATTCACATAGGTGGGAATTTATTAAGACTGGCACTTCACTTGCTAGTCTTAATAGACTCAAAAGATGGAGTAAACTGATCAGAAGAATTTTCCAGCAAACCACAGACTTCTATTTAATGCAGTCTGTAGTCTGTGAATGGGATCAATAAACCTTTGGGGACGCTGCAGGGAATTTGAATGTCCCTAGACAGCCATAATATACTGATCTAATATATCAGGTAATACTAATTTAAACAATTCCTCAATATATTTAGCAAAATCGTTTCAGAACGCTTCTTTAATATACTTTCAACATGCGTTCATAATGTTTATGGCTAAAGAAAAACTTTTAATGAGCTCTACTGAATTATGGCTTGACCTGGTGAGAACGGTAGAATATGCTGAGTATTCGTAGGTGTGACAGGACAGATGAGGATAATGGACACGTGCAGTTAAGGGTTAAGAGGCCAGTGATAGGAGTGTGTTAGAGATGTATTTGAAGACTTGCAGTGCTAGGTTCAGAGCACCTCCCTTCCTTCCCCTTCAGCCCTGGGTGTTACTGCCTGTTGTTTTTGTTGCATTTTTTAAGGTGGAGTGCTTTTAAGCAGCTGTGCCAGATGCACACCTCTCCCTCCCAGAAACCCCAAAACAAGTATGTGGTCCCTCCCGTCCCTCCTCGCTCCTGTGGTTAGCCGTGTCTCTGCCCAGCTGTGTACTTAGGCAGGAGAAAGAAAGAAAGAAAGAAAGAAAGAAAGAAAGAAAGAAAGAAAGAAAGAAAGAAAGAAAGAAAGAAAGAAAGAAAGAAAGAAAGAAAGAAAGAAAGAAAGAAAGAGAGAAAGAAAGAGAGATAGCTTTATTATGTGCATTTAATGCCTAGTTCTTTTATTTATATATATATACATACACTACCGTTCAAAATTTTGTGTTTTCCATGAAAACTCACACTTATATTTATCAAATTAGTTGCAAAATGACTAGAAAATATAGTCAAGACATTGACAAGGTTAGAAATAATGATTTTTATTTGAAATAATCATTTTCTCCTTCAAACTTTGCTTTCGTCAAAGAATGCATTGCAGACCTTTGGCATTCTAGCTGTTAATTTGCTGAGGTAATCGGGAGAAATTTCACCCCATGCTTCCAGAAGCCCCCCCCCCACAAGTTGGATTGGCTTGATGGGCACTTCTTGTGTACCATACGGTCAAGCTGCTCCCACAACAGCTCTATGGGGTTGAGATCTGGTGAATGCGCTGGCCACTCCATTACAGATAGAATACCAGCTGCCTGCTTCTTCCCTAAATAGTTCTTGCATAATTTGGAGGTGTGCTTTGGGTCATTGTCCTGTTGTAGGATGAAATTGGCTCCAATCAAGCGCTGTCCACAGGGTATGGCATGGCGTTGCAAAATGGAGTGATAGCCTTCCTTATTCAAAATCCCTTTTACCTTGTACAAATCTCCCACTTTACCAGCACCAAAGCAACCCCAGACCATCAGATTACCTCCACCATGCTTGACAGATGGCGTCAGGCACTCTTCCAGCATCTTTTCAGTTGTTCTGCATCTCACAAATGTTCTTCTATGTGATCCAAACACCTCAAACTTCGATTCGTCTTTCCATAACACTTTTTTCCAATCTTCCTCTGTCCAATGTCTGTGTGCTTTTGCCCATATTAATCTTTTCCTTTTATTAGCCAGTCTCAGATATGGCTTTTTCTTTGCCACTCTGCCCTGAAGGCCAGCATCCCGGAGTCGCCTCTTCACTGTAGACGTTCACACTGGCGTTTTGCAGGTACTATTTAATGAAGCTGCCAGTTGAGGACCTGTGAGGCGTCTATTTCTCAAACTAGAGACTCTAATGTACTTGTCTTGTTGCTCAGTTGTGCAGCGGGGCCTCCCACTTCTCTTTCTACTCTGGTTAGAGCCTGTTTGTGCTGTCCTCTGAAGGGAGTAGTACACACCGTTGTAGGAAATCTTCAGTTTCTTGGCAATTTCTCGCATGGAATAGCCTTAATTTCTAAGAACAAGAATAGACTGTCGAGTTACACATGAAAGCTCTCTTTTTCTAGCCATTTTTAGAGTTTAATCGAACCCACAAATGTAATGCTCCAGATTCTCAACTAGCTCAAAGGAAGGTCAGTTTTATAGCTCCTCTAAACAGCAAAACTGTTTACAGCGGTGCTAACATAATTGCACAAGGGTTTTCAAGTGTTTTCTAATCATCCATTAGCCTTCTAACCCAGTTAGCAAACACAATGTACCATTAGAACACTGGAGAGATGGATGCTGGAAATGGGCCTCTATACACCTATGTAGATATTGCATTAAAAACCAGACGTTTGCAGCTAGAATAGTCATTTAGCACATTAACAATGTATAGAGTGTATTTCTGACTAATTTAATGTTATCTTCATTGAAAAAAACTGTGCTTTTCTTTCAAAAACAAGGAAATTTCTAAGTGACCCTAAACTTTTGAACGGTAGTGTATGTATATATATATATATATATATATATATATATATATACATTTTTATATATATATATAATTTTTGTAAGGGGTATCTGTACTAAATGTTGTGCTCATATAAATGAGTAATTTACTTGTCAGACAGCGAAAAGCAAGGTCAGGCTAGGTTTACATTGTAGAATTCATTTTTTTCATTAAGGGGATTGTCCAGTTTAGAAAACCCATTTTCATACACTCTATTAGGGAATTCTCTAAGAGAGGAGTGTCCTCTGTTCAGTATCCTCAGCTCTTGACCAGAGTGGAGAGGGGTTAGAAAGAGTGTCTCTCGCTATGGAAGACCTGTCCTAACCTACATTACACAGACAGTCCATATATGAATGTGTAATGCTTAATTTCCCCTGTGGTGGTGCTGCAGGGAAATTGAACACTTGCTGCCAAGTTTCCCCACAGATTACCTGCAGATTGCTGGGGACCTCAGTCGGGGGACAGTTTGTGATCAGTTTTATGTCAAGGGACCCTTCTAATAAGTAGGAATGGTTCAAAGCAGAGAACCACTTTTAAGAAATCAAAATGTCACCATTGGTACATTTCATTTATTGAGAGAAAGATATCCATAGCACCCTTAAACAGCCAATGACCAGATATTGATGGTTTAGACTATTACACCACATCGTCGGTACACTTTGCCTGGATATAACTTTATAATTAAATTCAGCACTGTGAGACCTGGAAACTGTATCCATAAATGTTTGTCCCGCATCAGCCAAACAATTTGCGCCTCTCATATACACTTCTCTATATATATGATAATACAGTCATACAGTTACCAAATAATACCACTATACAGGGACCATCACAAGTATTAGAAGATACTGATTACACGCAGTCAGAGGAGTAATAAACATTTACATTCACTGACTCACAAGTGACGTCCTTTCTGCTTATAGTCGTTCTCTTCACAGTTTCTTCTCTATTTGTCCGAGACCACCATAATAATTTTTCCTGGGCATAACTCTGCAGACTTTCCTGTCAAACAACTTTACCTCATCTCTTTTCCCTACCTTCTCTACACAAACTCTCAATCCTGCTGCCCCCTTTAATAGTGCCAGCCTGCTGCTACTCCCAATACTGTGCCTGCTGTGCTGCTCTGAGTGCCCCCATTGGTAATAGTGCCCAGATTAGAAATGGTGTGCCCCAAATCAAAGTGTACGAAAGACCAAAAATAAATAAGTAAATACAATACTCTCCTAACTCCCGTTCTGTCACTTTAGCACTGAGGTGCGGCCACAGGACTTTTCCAGCCTTTGTTCAGAACTGTTTGTGGCCTGGCACAGGTGGACGCGATGATGTTACTGTACATCTGCATTCTCACTATACATCTGAATTCTCATAGGCTACAGGATGGTGAACAGTGGGGCAGGGAGCCTTAGGCCCTGTTCACACAGAGTTTTTTTACGAGTTTTTTGACGCGGAAACCGCGCCAAAAAGTCCTCAAAAACCGCCCGAAAATTACCGCGAGTAAAAAAAACGCGTCGCGGTAAAAAGAAGCGTCATGACCCATCTTGAGGCGGTTTCCGCCTCCAAAACCCCATTTCAATCAGTCAGAAAGAAGAAAAAAAAACCTCGACGAGTGTTTTGACGAGTTTTTGTCAAACCACTGTGCAAAAACCTACTGGAGCAGTTTTTGCAGGAGGAATTTTCCTCCTGCAAAAAAACTCAGTGTGAACACAGCCTTGGGCTCCCATGCTCTGCTGCAGAATTCAACTGTGTCCACGTCCTGAGTTGAATGTGGTGCTAGCCCGGAGATTCCGGGCACCGTGCAAAAAATCTGGTACATTCAGTATGTCTCTGGATGCTCGATGCTAGTGACGCCCCTGCTGTCAATCTGAATGTAAACACAGAATGTGTTGAAAATTTCGTTAAGTTAATAAAACCCCTTTAGCCAGTGATTTTGCTAAAATAACGTCACTGGGTCTGACATAGGCTCTGTTCACACCACGTTTGGTGCGTATCAGGGGCGTAACTAGGAAAGACTGGGCCCCATAGCAAACTTTTGACTGGGGCCCCCCCTCTGCTGGGTATCACACAACCCCCCCCTTGTAGATAGTGCCTCCCTATAGATTCCACCACACAGCGCCCCTCTATAGATAGCACCATACACAGCCCCCTATAGAAAATGCCATACAGACCCCCTGTAGATAACACCATACAGCCCCCTCTGTAGATAACACCATATAAGCCCCCCCCCCCAAAAAAAAAAACGGCCTATAGTTTGTCCTACAAAAGACATGCATCCCCTATCCACAGGATAGGGGATACATGTGTGATCGATGGCATTGATAAGGAGAACGGGGGACCGAAAGTCCCCCGAAGTTCTCCATGACTAACCTCGGACTTCTGGCGTCTGCGCAGTTCAATAAAAATGAGAGGAGCGCTGGTCACGCATGCGCACAAGCGCGACCGGCGCTCCATTCATTTCTACGGAGCTGCCGACACAGACCCCGGAAGTCCGAGGTTTGTCATGGAGAACTTAGGGGGGACTTTCGGTCCCCCGTTCTCCTCATCGCTGGGCGTCCCAGCGATCCCACATGTATCCCCTATCCTGTGGATAGGGGATGCATGTCTTTTGTAGGAACAACCCCTTCAGTGGCGTCGCGCTGTAGCAGCCATAGCGGCCTGCGGCCATGGGAGGGGGCCGTGCCGGCGGGTGCCACGGGCCCCCTCATGCTGCAGGCCCCGTAGAAATCGCTACGGCTGCTATAGCGGTAGTTACGCCACTGCGTATAGGTTTGTACGGTGTAAAACTACAGCTCCTAGCATGGCCGGAACAATGGTAAGGATATGCTGGGAGATGCGGTTTCACAAAAAAAAAATCATACCACCATCATCTCGCTGCAGATCATACAGTGACTACAATACTGATTAGTGGCAGAATAAACATTTACATTAAGTGACTCACCGGTGACATCTCAGATTCTAGTTCTTTTCTTCTCCCTCCGGTTCAGACATTTATGATGGATTTCTCCCGGCCATGACCCATTTCTGCAGTTTTCCGCTCAGATGTCTTCAGCTTCTCAGTTTTAAAACATTTCTGCACCTATAAACAAAGTTAAAATTCTCAACACATCTAAATATAACTGTCTCACACACACACACACACACACACACACACACACACACACACACACACACAGACACCGTGCCCCCTGTAGATAGTGCCCACATATGGACTCCAGAGCTGCAAGGCAATAGCGCTAACCACTGAGCCACCGTGCTGCCCTACATATAGCTTCCCCTATAGTTAGTGCTCCACGTATAGCCCACCTCTGTAGATAGTGTCTCACATATAGCTCCCCCTGTATATAGTGTCCCACATATAGCCCACCCCTGTAGACTGTGCACTACATATAGCCACCCTGTTGCTAGTGCCCCACAGGTATCCCACCCCTGTATATAGTGTCCCACACATAGCCCACCCCTATAGAAAGTACCCTAAAAAATAGCTCCCCTATAGATAGTGCTCTACATATAGCCCACCCTTGTATAGTGTCTCACATATACTGCCCCACATATAGACCCCCTTGTAGATAGTGGCCCACATCCCCACATACAGACCTCCCCTGTAGCTAGTGCCCCACATATAGACCCCCCCCTGTATATAGTGGCCCACATATAGAGCCCCCTGTATATAGTGGCCCACACATCCACATATAGACCCCCCTGTAGCTACTTCCCCACATATAGACCCCCCTATATATAATAGCCAACATAAAGACGAACCCGCCCCCCCCCCATTATAGATAATGCCATTCACATTTTTGAAGAAAAAAATAGATAAATTGCCATACTCACATGATCCCGTTCCCACGCTGTTCACTGGCGATGCAGACATGCTCTCTTCTGAGCATGTCTGCAGGAGCTGAACGAGCGTCCTCCAATGACGCTGATTGGCGGGGCAGAATGACTTGCCCCGCCAATCAGCACCTTCCAAGCATGGAAGCGGCGCGATGATGTCATCGCGCCGATAGCCAATCAGTGTCATTGTAAGGCACTGGATGGTCAGGCACGGAACATGCCCGGCCATTCAGTGCTAACACATGTATTTGGCTGCCGCTAGCACTGGGGCCCCCTCCGGTGCTAGCGACACCTACAGGCATGATGAGAGGGCCTGTGTAAGGCTCGGCGGCACGGGCCCCACAGTAGCGGCGCTACAGCTGTAGCAGCCGTAACGGCTGCTAGCGGCGCCACCGGGCATTTGGGTGGGCGTGTCGGCTGGCGGCACGGGCCCCCTCAAGCCCCGGGCCCCGTAGCAGCCGCTACTGCTGCTACCGCGGTAGTTACGCCACTGGTGCGTATATTCAGCGTATGAGCCAGGAGATACTTGTTCTTTTTGCATCCGCCAGGCAGATATACTTTGATATATCATTTTTGTTACTGTTTATGAAAGGAAAATAGTGACCTATGGATGATATATGCTTTGTTTAGGTTCCACAAAAAGCTTCAAAGGATTTCATAGCAGTTAAATGAGAACTTATTTTTCAAACTATTGATGCTTATCTAATCGTATACCTGATATATATATATATATATATATATATATATATATATATATCTCAACTTTGAAATTTACTTACTGTTAAAATTTGGTTGTTTCATCCATGCAAATTTTGTGTGAAGTTACTGTCACTAGGTGTCGCCCTTTCTGTAATCTGCTGTCCACACCCTGTTAAGCAAAATTTGTCTCTAGTTATAGAGCAGAGAAGACGAACTGCAGGAAGTGGGTGGTGCTTCTTAATAGTCTGCCCATACATGTCTATGGAGGGGGGAACAGAGCAGGGAGCAGAGTGAGAGAAACATACACATTACCCATACAAGCAGGGCCGGACTGGGACTTAAAATCAGCCCAAACACACAGGCCCACCACAGTCCATATGCAGCCACCAGTGTTGGGCTGGAGTACATGGGACCACCATTCAGCTATACAAGAAATGTTTAGATTTATTAAAACAGGTGTAAATGAAAAAAGGAATAGTTCCTGATAGCTCCTACCAACAAATCCACTGCTTTTCCACAAGAATAATGAACATGCTCATTATTCTAGAGGATTTGTTTTTTGCGGAGCAGACTTACTTCCGATGCATGTGAATGGGGTATAAAATAGCCCATTTACTTGTAATGGATGCAGAATGTCAGTGGATTTGAAAGGGATTTAGGTGTGGAATCAGGGACTTAGTCCTATTCAAATCCTGATTGCTTGATCATGGACTAACACTGACGTATAAAGAATGCAAATTATACCATTATACAATGGTAAAATATAACCATACCGTAACTAAATGGTATGATTTAAATTTTATATTCAGTCATATACACACACACTCACATGCTGAACACATGGTGCACAGATGCCAGAAACAAGCTGGACACATGCTGCATTCGTGCCACTCACACCTAGGACACAAGCGCACGCACACCACTCACACCTAGGACACATGCGCATGCACACTACTCACACCTAGGACACATGCGCCCGCATGCCACTCACAATTATGACTCATGCGCACGCACACCTAAGGACACATGCGCACACACACCACTTACACCTAGAATGCATGCCCCACTCACACCTAGGACATATCCTCACATGTACCACTCACACCTAGGACACATGCGTACACACACCACTCACACCTAGGATATATCCTCCACTCTCGCCACTCACACCTAAGACATATGCCGCATGTTGTCTACCCACACCAAGGCTACATGTTGAACACGCACTACTCACATTTGGCGCAGATGCTGCACACACCACTCACATACTAGACACATACCACTCACACACTAGACACATACCACACACTAAACACATACCGCACAGACTACTTACGGTAGACACATACCGCACTCACCACACAAATGCTAAACACATACCTCACATAACACTTACACACTAGACCTATACCAGACATACCACTCACACTCACATTGGAAACAACACGCACACAAATGGCACTAATACATTAGAATAAGGCACAAAACTCAAACAAATTGCATATTTCACTCATTCAATTGAAATACACTGTTAACACTACATCAACCAGTCACACTACAAAAACTAATCCAACACTTCACTCACATTGCTATATTTACCTGCTTTCTGTTCTAGACTGCTGATTCTTAGGCACTGGCATGCAGGATGCTGGAAGTACATAGGCATCTATACCTGAGTTGCCTCCACCACTAAGCCCCGCCCATGTGCCAACGAAGCCACACCCCTTTTACAAAGCTCCTCCCATCTCTGGCTCAAATGAACCTGATGCTCACCCTTTTAAACCAACAGCTCCTCCTATCTACAGTATCTGGACCCCTCCCACAAGCAGGTTGCTTACAGATACTGTGTGCATCACCCATGTCCTTTGCACTCACTTATGCCTTCCTACCCCCTCATTGTAGAAGGCTGCTTGCAGCTTACATGAAGCTGAAGCATTAGGTTTGATTTGTACATGTAGACTGGGCAGGTACTGATTCTGCTTTTCCTCTGCGATGCCAGAGATGTGCGCTAATGAGCGAGGCATCAGTGCAGAAAACAAGTCTAGAGCTGATTAGCTGTGACTTGGCCAACAAGCACTATAGTTAATTTCTGCGGTGCTCCTTCCCATCATTGCAGAGTGCACAGCAATAAATCTCAGAAAGATGTGGTTTAAAACACCAGGCGGCAGCAGTTATTGTAATGTTTGTGCGTCTGTTCACCACTGTCCGTAGGGCCAATTCTAACTTTTCTGTTACCTGAGGCGAAAATTGAAATGGCACCCCCCCCGCCCAGATTTTTATTGACATCCCCCTGGCTGTTCTACATCACTAGCAGCCTCCTCCAACTCTTGCGGATGCACCATTGCCTTGTACTGGCATGCGCGGTGAAGCCGGGCAGAGTACACCTCGCTGCACGGTGTGTGCCCAAGTAGTACAAGGCAATAGCACATCCGAGAGAGTTGGAGGAGACTAGTAGTGATGTATAACAGCTAGAGGGATGTCAATCAAGCATGGAAAGTTGGGTTTGGAGGCAAGACTGACCCTTTAATAAATAATTAGCATATAGTGTGCGCCGGTTTAATAGTTGATTATATAGATTTTTCTGCATCTGAAAACAACATACAGGGGAATGTTTGGAAATATTGTCAGGTCATGTATTACTGAATGGTGGGGTTTCAAGGAGTTAAAACTACCAGACAGGTTACCATTGAATATACAATGAATTTAAAAGAATTCCATCTGCCCTGTAATTTTGTTATTATAAATATATCCTATATAATTACAGCATCAGAACCAAGCTCTGACATAAACAGCTCCAGAACCAAGCTCATTACATACATACAGCCCCAGAACAAAGCTCATTACATATACACAGCACCAGAACAAAGCTCAGTACATAAATATAGTACCAGAACCAAGCTCAGCACATATATACAGCTCCAGAATCAAGCTCAGTACATATATACAGCACCAGAACAAAGCTCAGTACATATATACAGCACCAGAACAAAGCTCATTACATATATACAGCACAACAACCAAGCTCAATACATAAATACAGCACCAGAACCAAACTTGGTACAAATATACAGCACCAGAACAAAGCTCAGTACATATATACAACACCAGAACAAAGCTCAGTACATATATACAGTACCAGATCCACTCTCCGTACATACATACAGCTCCAGAACCAAGCTCAGTACATAAATACAGCACAAGAACCAAGCTCAGTACATATATAAAGATACAGAATCAAGCTTAGTACATATATATAGCACCAGAACAAAGCTCAGTACATATATACAGCACCAGAACCAAGCTCAGTACATATATACAGCACCAGAACAAAGCTCAGTACATATATACAGCACCAGAACAAAGCTCAGTCCATAAATACAGCACCAGAACCAAGCTCACTACAAATATACAGCACCAGAACCAAGCTCAGTACATATATACAGCACCAGAACAACTCTCAGTACACATATACAGCTCCAGAACAAAGCTCATTACATGTATACAGTACCAGAACAAAGCTAAGTACATATATACAGAACAAGAACAAAGCTCAGTACATAAATACAGCACCAGAACAAAGCTCAGCACATCCATACAACACAAATACCAAGCTCAGTACATATATACAACACCAGAACAAAGCTCAGTACATATATACAGCACCAGAACAAAGCTTAGCATATAAATACAACACCAGAACCAAGCTCAGCACATAAGTACAACACCAGAACCAACTCAACACATAAATACAACAACAGAACAAAGCTCAGTTCATACTAGTATATACAACACCAGAACCAAGCTCAGTACATATATACAACACCAGAACAAAGCTCAGTACATATATACAGCACCAGAACAAAGCTTAGCATATAAATACAACACCAGAACCAAGCTCAGTACATAAATATAACACCATAACCAAGCTTAGCACATAAATACAACACCAGAACCAAGCTCAGTACATATATACAGTACCAGAACAAAGCTCAGTACATATATACAGCACCAGAACTAAGCTCAGTACATATATACAGCTCCAGAACCAAGCTCAGTACATATATGCAGCTCCAGAACCAAGCTAATTACATATATACAGTGCCAGAACCAAGCTCCTTACATATATACAACACCAGAACCAAGCTCATTACATATATACAGTACCAGAACCAAGTTCAATAAATATATACAGCCCCAGAACCAAGCTCACCACATAGTGCAACCCGTGTCGTATAGGTTTGTACGGCGTAAAACTACAGATGAGTAGGATAGGCTGAGAGTTGCTGTTTCACAAAAAAAATATCATACTACCCATCATCTTGCTGCAGATCATACAGTGACTATATTACTCATTAGAGGTAGAATAAACATTTATATTCAGTGACTCACCGGTGACGATCTCAGATTCTAGTTGTTCTTTTACTCTTTTCTTCTCGATCCGGTCCAGACCTCTATGACAACTTCTCCTGGCCACAGACCATTTCTGCAGTTTGCCGCTCAGATGTCTTTAGCTACTCACTTTTCAATAATGTCTGCACCTATAAACGAAGCTAAAATTCTCATGGTGGCACACACTTTACCCCTAAATATAATAGTTCCATACACTGCACCTCTAATTATAATAGCACCATATACTGTGTCCCTATTATAATAGCACCATACACCGTGTCCCTGATTATAATAGCACCATACACTGTGTCACTGATTATAAGAGAACCGTACACCGTGTCCCTGATTTTTAATAGCACCATACACTGTGTCCCACACACACACACACACACACACACACACACACAGTGCTCCCCGTAGATAGTGCCCCCATAGAGCTCCCTGTAGATAGTGCCCCCCCTGTAGATGTGTCCCACATATAGCCAACCTGTATATGGTGTCCCACATATAGCCCCTCCTGTATATGGTGTCCCACATATAGCCTCTCCTGTAGATTGTGCCCCTCATATAGCTCCCCCTGTATATTGTGCCCCACATGTAGCCCCTCCTTTGTGTCCCACATATAGCCCCGCCTGTCGATAGTGTCCCATATATATAGCCTCCCCTGTAAATTGTGCCCCACATATAGTCTCACTGTATATGGTGTCCCACATATAGCCTCCCCATAAATAGTGCCCCGCATATAGCCTCTCTTGTAGATTGTGCCCCACATATAGCCTCCCCTGTAGCTAGTGTCCCACATATTGCCTCCCCTGTAGACTGTGCCCCACATATATAGCCTCCCAGGGGCGTAGCTAAAGGCTCATGGGCTCCGATGCAAAAGTTCTTATTGGGCCCCCCCCCCCGCAAACTCCTCATGGCCGACGGTCCGCAGCTTTCAGCTGCATCGCTGGGTCTCCTAAGTGACCCAACAATGCAGCACTAGCAGCCGGGGCGTTACTAAGGCTGGGTTCACACACCCTATTTACGGACGTAATTCGGGAGTTTTAGCATTGAATTACGTCCGAAAATGCGGCTCAAAAGCGTTGGCAAACATCTGCCCATTCATGTGAATGGGTCTTACGATGTTCTGTGCCGACGGTCATTTTTTTTACGCGCCGCTGTCAAAAGGAGGCGCGTAAAAAAGACGCCCGCATCAAAGAAGTGCCTGTCACTTCTTCAGACGTAAATGATGCCATTTTCCATGGACTCCATAGAAAAACAGCTCCAATTACATCTGTAATGGACGCAGCGAAAGACGCCTGCACATGCCATGACGGCTGAAATTACGGTGCTGTTTTCTCCTGAAAACAGCTCCGTAATCTCAGCCGTAACGGAGGCTGCCGTGTGAACATACCCTCAGGGCTTAAAATGTCAGGGGAAATAGCCCCAATACATATGTGTCCGCCCAAAAAAAAATGTGTGTATAGGAGACAGCATAGCATATCTATAGGACTACGACCCTATAAATTATGGATAGGATTAGGGTATGTTCACACGTAGTCAACAAAAACGTCTGAAAATCCATGACCTGCCTAGGTAGAGTCGTGTGTTAACCTTAAACCATACTATCCCCCACCCCCATTTAGTAACGACACATGACACCGAGGTTGGATGTGAAATGGCCACAGCAGCCGTTTATTAATTTCACAGTTTTATAAAAACAATTTAAATCCGAAACATTCGGATAACTAGTTAGGAATCCACCAGAGAATTCCTCCTAATAATTCACATGACCCAACATGGGTCAGAATCATAAATAACAATTAAACGTTAACATTAACCCGAGCAGAGGAAGTCCTTGAAGCCCCTTCAGATGTTCCTTTCAAGAACACACCGAATTAGCCATCTGCAAACCACTAATTACCTCCAGCCGTAAACCAGCTCGGAAGCACCGTTCACCTCTGCAGATGGCTCCAACCACTAGAAGTCCACTTCAAAGGGATAACACCCGATGAAGCCCTCAAGTGATATACCGACCACTAGAAGTCCACTTCAAAGGGATAACACCCGATGAAGCCTTCAAGTGACATACCTTCTACCAGAAGACCACTTCAAAGGGATAACACCCGATGAAGTCTTCAACCATGTACCTTTTTTGGGGGACGCATACCCCCGATGCGACCCCCCCACCATTTTGTACTGACTGGCCTCAAGGACTCCCCCCGCCAGCTGCCATGACAACAGAACCTACTCCGGAAAAAAGAAAAACATGTTAAATAAGCACACAAAATAAAACACAACGCTCATAGACAGACGTACATAAGACCTAAGGAGTAACACAACAAGGGTGGGAGGGTGGGAGCTTTGCTTAATGTGTGTTACTCCTCCCGCTGCTTCCGGCTCAATGCCGAGAAACAGCGGGAAGCGCAGTAACGGCCCCCCCGCCCCCCTTAACTCCTCCCCGTCCCTCCTTCAGCTCCTTCAACTTTCCCTGACCTCGTAACATTAACCCTTTCCCTACCAGGACGGTCATGTCGGCTTCCCTTAAGCCTGCAGCTGCGTCCAGCCTCTTCTTGACCTGCCTAGGTAGAGTCGTGTGTTAACCTTAAACCATACTATCCCCCACCCCCATTTAGTAACGACACATGACACCGAGGTTGGATGTGAAATGGCCACAGCAGCCGTTTATTAATTTCACAGTTTTATAAAAACAATTTAAATCCGAAACATTCGGATAACTAGTTAGGAATCCACCAGAGAATTCCTCCTAATAATTCACATGACCCAACATGGGTCAGAATCATAAATAACAATTAAACGTTAACATTAACCCGAGCAGAGGAAGTCCTTGAAGCCCCTTCAGATGTTCCTTTCAAGAACACACCGAATTAGCCATCTGCAAACCACTAATTACCTCCAGCCGTAAACCAGCTCGGAAGCACCGTTCACCTCTGCAGATGGCTCCAACCACTAGAAGTCCACTTCAAAGGGATAACACCCGATGAAGCCCTCAAGTGATATACCGACCACTAGAAGTCCACTTCAAAGGGATAACACCCGATGAAGCCTTCAAGTGACATACCTTCTACCAGAAGACCACTTCAAAGGGATAACACCCGATGAAGTCTTCAACCATGTACCTTTTTTGGGGGACGCATACCCCCGATGCGACCCCCCCACCATTTTGTACTGACTGGCCTCAAGGACTCCCCCCGCCACCGCGAAACAGGCCTTGACCACCTTAAGCCTGTGAGTTCCTCCACACCACCACCGCCCTTTCTATGCCTTCTGCTATAGCCAAGCTCCAAATATCAATGCCAACCTCGGTCAGATGAACCCCGTCACTCCTCCAGAAATTCCCCAATCCTGACTCCAAATCCCTATGCCTCACGCAAATGCCCCCGTTCTTCGCCACAAAACGGGACACCGCCCGGTTAACTTTTATCCGAGCCTTATTGACTCTCTCCACCGATCTAGCTAACCGCCAATGCTTCCTTGGGACTATGTCCGACCACACTACCACCAACTTGGGATAAGATACCCACAAACACAACAAATCATGTTTGATATCCCGCACCAACTCACGAAAAGGGCGGACTCCTAAGTCATTCCCACCCACGTGCAACACTAAAACCTCCGGAACCCTATCAAGCCGCACATATGTCTGGAATTCCGCCAACACCCTGTTCCACGACATACCTCTAAACCCCAGCCAATGCACAACCGCATCCTGTCGCGGAATGCGCAACTGGCGACCATCCGGGCGGACGTCCGCCCTCAAAGCCCCCCAGTGCACGTACGAATGACCCATCAACCACACCAGACAAGGAGGCGAATCTGAAACGGAAAACACAGTTAGGCACCACCATATAACATTTGCAAGCATAAACAACAAAATTACAACATATGGGGGCAGACATAAGACTTAAACCTTTTAGACTCCCAACGACCAATACGCCTCACCCCCTCATCATCCAACCCCCAGCGCCCTGCTTCCGTTGCTGCGCCAATCCGGAAGGAATGAGATGAATATGAGCCTGCCGCAACCCCAACCGCCGTCAAACATTTTTTAAAAACAGCTCCAAACTGAAACCTGGACAAGAACGACCCGTCCACATGACGTAACAAAGGCAAATCTGGAGGCCCCCTGTTTTTTGTAAAACCCCGCATGCACTCTACTGGGCACATGACCGACCCCGGGAGAGCGAACAAAACTATCAGTTTTCCCTTCCCTAATTGGTCAGTTTTTGATCTACGCAACCATACCTCCAACCGATCTGCAAAAAGGCTCACCTCCCCAGATCTCAGCCCCCCTGCCTGTTTAGTACTTGGCGACACCAACTCACCTATTCTAAATGCTCCGAAGAACGCCAACGAGAAAGCCAACCGAAACAAATCCATTTCATCTGAAGAACGACATACCGATGCCAATGAACCGCCCAACAAGCCCAGCAAAGCAAACGACACCGGCCTTCTACTATCCGCCTCCACCCTACCTCTGCGCAACCCCTTCAAAGCCTGCGATACCAGAAATTCCTTCGATACATCCCGCAAGCCCCGCAACTTAAGCCCAAACGCCACCGCGGATATAAACCGGTTCACCTTCGCTACTGAAAACCCCCCCTCCCAGGCATCCCCTAACCAATACAAAAGTGCCACCAACCTGTCTCTATCCGTATTGACATCACCCAACTCTCTTACCCACTCCTCCCACTGCCTCCAACAAGCAGCATAAGCCCTCCACGTCGTGCGCGCCAAAGACCTTTGTAACAGCTGCTCTACGGGACCGATACCAGATCCCATAGATGATCCGGACAAGCCAAACCGAGACGTTCCGCTCCCGGGGCCAATTGCCGAAACCGGTCCCACTGCGAGCGAGAAAGAGCATCAGCAACACAATTCCGTACACCCGGGACATGCACCGCCACCACCCACGCGTTCAACGACAAACACACCAACACTAAATGTCGCAACAATTGAACTACCGGAGGAGAGGACGCCGTGATGTTATTAATGGCAAGCACCACCCCCATGTTGTCGCAGTAAAAACGGACCTTCTTATCCCTGAGCCTGTCCCCCCAAATGGTAGCCGCCACCACGATGGGAAACAGCTCGAGCAGGGCCAGATTCCGCGTCAATCCACTGGACACCCAGCTAGCCGGCCATTGACCTGCGCACCACGGACCTCCCCCGTAAGCTCCAAAGCCACCCGCCCCAGCCGCATCCGTGAAAATATTCAGATCACTCGTATCCTGCGCTGGGGCCATCCATAGCGAGCGACCATTGTACTGGCCCAAGAAGTCATCCCAAACCTGAAGATCAGCTCGGTGCTCCTCCTTGAGCCTCACAAAATGATGCGGCGCCCGCACTCCCGCCGTTGCCGCCGCCAACCTTCTACCAAACACCCTCCCCATCGGCATAATCCGGCAGGCGAAATTCAACTTCCCCAGCAGCGACTGAAGCTCCCTCAGCGACATTTTCTTCCTTCTACAAGCCCGTCGCACCTCCAGCCTCAAAGCACCCAACTTATCCGCCGGGAGCCGACACTCCATTGCCACCGAGTCAATTTCGATTCCCAAGAAACAAATCGTCGCTACCGGGCCCTCCGTTTTTTCCGGCGCCAAAGGGATCCCAAAATCCCTCGCCACCTTCTGCAGGGCATGAAGCAAGTTACCGCAAACCGGCGAACCCCCCGGGCCAACGCACAAAAAATCATCTAAGTAATGGATCAACGAATCGACCCCGGATACTCCCCTCGTTACCCACTCCACGAAGCTACTAAACGCCTCGAAGTATGCACAAGAAAGAGAACACCCCATCGGAAGGCACCTATCCACGTAAAAGGCCCCATTCCAAAAACAACCCAACAGCCGTTGGCTTTCTGGATGCACCGGCAACAACCTGAACGCCGCCTCGATGTCGGTTTTTGCTAGCAGCGCCCCCGGACCCGCAGCCCGCACTAACCCCACCGCCTTATCGAATGAGGTATAAACTACGGAACACAACTCGTGATCAATCCCGTCATTTACCGACGAACCTTTGGGATACGATAAATGTTGAATCAAACGAAACTTTCCGGGCTCGCGTTTAGGGACAATACCCAAAGGGGACACAACTAAATCTTTCACCGGCGACTCCACAAATGGCCCCGACATGCGCCCCAACGAAACTTCTTTTAACAACTTTTCCGACACGACTTCCGCATGCAAGTAAGCCGATTTTAAATTTCTCCGCGTAACCGGAACCTCATAAGGAGGCGGAGGAATAACAAAACCAACACTAAACCCTTCATAAAGCAACTTAGCTGCCGCCCTATCCGGATACTCATTTAGATAAGGGGCCATCCTTTCCACCCTCACCGGCGACACCCCCTTGACCAGCCCCGTGCTGGTTCCCGGACCTCTTTTTCCGCAGACATTTTGCCGCCCCGTGTGATGCACCATTACACTCGGAGCACACATGCTTGAACTTGCACGTGGCCCCAAACTTGCACTGGCCTTCATTGAATTGCCAGCAAAACCCCGCCTTTCCCCCGCCGCTTGGTCCACTCTGACTAGACTGGCCTCCCTGGCCACCGCTCCCGGGAAAGGGCTGCCTAACCGGAGCCGTAACCCGTAACCAGAGAGCAATATCCTTCTGGTCCCACCGAATCGCCGGCCGAACCGCCTTCCGCTGACGGAATTGCTCATCATATCGCAGCCACGCCTGACCCCCATACGCCCTATGAGCCTCCCCAATAGCATCAAAATAACAAAATAACGCCGAACAATTTTCCGGCGCCTTTTCCCCTATCACACTAGCCAATATGGCGAACGCCTGCGACCAATTAACGAACGTCTGCGGGATAAGCCTATACCGCCGCCGTTCCTCCTCGTCCTTTTTACTCTCATCCCGCTTGCTCTTATCCAAATTGAATTTAGCCAGCGGCAAGAGAGAAAAAATTTCAACATATTCATCTTTCCAGATCCGATCACGCACCTCCTGCTTTAAATGCGCCCCCAACGGACCCTCAAAACAAACATACACCTCCCCCCGAGCACGATCGTCCATGCGCACTCGATCGCCGTCCTTCTGTGCCTCAGTCTGCACCGACACCGCGACCGCCTCTCTAACCGCCACCACAGGACGCGCCTGCAACGATCCCACGTCCCTGGGGCCTTCCCAAACTACCGCAGGGGACACTTCCGTTACTACCGGCGCCGCGGCCCTATCCAGGCGCCCCACCAGCTCCCGTAAGCAACCCACTAAATCTGCCAAACCCGCTCCGTCGCGTCCGCCCGCGCCACTACCGGCCCCCGATGCTATGCTAGCAGCCCCCCCGCCGACACCCGACATAAAAATCGCTGGATAAGACAATAATGGAGTTATACACTCACCGGGCTGCACAGGCGCTGTGTTCCCGTCAGCCGGACCATCCTGACCTCGACGATAGACGTCCAGTTCACCTTCCTCCAGTTCTTCTCTCGCCGACGACTGTCCCTCCCAACGACATCTTCGAAAAGGGGATGAGGACGCGCTGACCGATGGGCCGGCAACCTGCCGCCCGACCGCCGGGACCCAGACTTCCGACCGGACCTGTTGCCTCGACGTCGCTGCAGATCTAGTCGTCCGTCTAGACGATCCTGACGAAGCCTGCCCCCTGGCCGGAACATCACCATGCGGGGCGGCCGTACCTTGCTCTCGACATCTTCCATCTGATGGGGGAGGGGTGACAGGGAGCCCAGCTTGCGACTCCCTGCTTACCGCCGGACCCCGTCGCGGCCTGGGATTCCTGCCAGGACGCAGGGCCTGGGAAGGGGCGGTCCTCCCAGCTGCCTGGCCTGCAGCGTCCGGGATCGGGCTCCCTCTGCGACGCCGTGTCCGCGGGACTACCTCCGGACTAAGGCGCTCTGGAGGTCGGGACCGCCGAGAGGGACGGGTCGACACAGCCTGCATCGCCGTCACCCCTGCCACCGCTCTCTGCCTGCCCAGCGCAGGAGCGGTTGTTGCCGACTCCCCCCCCGCCGCCATAGCCATGCTCGTAGGGGGGCCGGGGGAGGGGAGCCTGTCCCTTACAACAGACCCCGAACGCCGTGCCCGACGTGGCGAAACGGCGTCCGGGATCCGCGTTAATGCAGCCACGGTCTCCTCCAGCCATCCGGGACCGTGGTGCACAGCAGCGGCGCGCAGCCGCTCTAAAATCAGGGCCTCTGCCATCACTAAAAAACCGGGCAACGGGGAGCTTTGCTTAATGTGTGTTACTCCTCCCGCTGCTTCCGGCTCAATGCCGAGAAACAGCGGGAAGCGCAGTAACGGCCCCCCCGCCCCCCTTAACTCCTCCCCGTCCCTCCTTCAGCTCCTTCAACTTTCCCTGACCTCGTAACATTAACCCTTTCCCTACCAGGACGGTCATGTCGGCTTCCCTTAAGCCTGCAGCTGCGTCCAGCCTCTTCTGAGCTGTTTTCAAGGGAAAACAGACCCTGCTTTTCAGACGTATTTTTACCAACTCGCATTTTTCGCGGCGTTTTCAGGCCGTTTTCGCGGCGTTTTTTACGTCCGTTTTTGGAGCTGTTTTCATTGAAGTCTATGAGAAAACAGCTCCAAAAACGTCCAAAGAAGTGTCCTGCACTTCTTTTGACGAGGCTGTATTTTTACGCGTCGTCGTTTGACAGCTGTCAAACGACGACGCGTAAATAACAGGTCGTCTGCACAGTACGTCGGCAAACCCATTCAAATGAATGGGCAGATGTTTGCCGACGTATTGTAGCCCTATTTTCAGACGTAAAACGAGGCATAATACGCCTCGTATACGTCTGAAATTTGGCCGTGTGAACATACCCTCAGATACATTGGCTCAGCAGACAGTATCACACATGATAGGATTAGATACAGTGGCTGAGCAGACAGTATCACATATTATAGGATTAGATACAGTGGCTGAGCAGACAGTATCACACATGATAGGATTAGATGCAGTGGCCCAGTAGACAGTATCACACATGATAGGATTAGATACAATGACTCAGCAGACAGTATCACACGTGATAGGATTAGGGTATGTGCACACACACTAATTACGTCCGTAATTGACGGA